>NC_091130.1:29527858-30127858 GCF_040183065.1 Periplaneta americana | reverse complement strand
AAAAGTTGATCAGAATTAAGTAATTACATACTGATTACATAATGAGATCAAAAGAGGTAGTTACATAAAATTTACCTCATAAAATAAAAATAAACATAGTGAAATACATATTAATTTGTTAGAATCAAATGTGAATCACATAAAAACAGAAGCCGATAATTCAATAAAAAATAAAAATGTAAACAGTAAAAATAAAAATAAAAACACATTAGTATACATATTAATATTAGATTACAATTAAGTAGGACTTACATAATTAAATCAGAAGCCGACAATTGAATAAAATGTACACAAAAAAATAGATTAATAATAAAGAAGAACAACACAGTGGGATACATATTGGCGTTAAGTGATAAATAAACACGATTTAGATAATAAAAATAAGAAAAAATAATAATAATAATAGTCCTAAATACAGTGGAACACATTTGCAACACGTTAGGTCTGGCAACTCATCATAAGATACTTTTCTAATTTACATTTAAAGGAAATTAAAGTTCGGCAGCCCTTGACTTCAGGCGGCAGAGAATTCCAGTGACGAGAAGTAGCAACAGTGAAAGATGAAGAATAAAGAGATGATGTGTGCAGTGGTATTTCTAGCGTGCTGTCATATTGTGACCGAGTATTTAAGTTATGATACCGAGAAAGACTGTGGAATCGGACAGATAAGTAAGAGGGAGTAGAGGTGTGCAAAATTCACCTGTGGAGTAACGGTTAGCGCGTCTGACTGCGAAACCAGGTGGCCCGGGTTCGAATCCCGGTCGGGGCAAGTTACCTGGTTGAGGTTTTTTCCGGGGTTTTCCCTCAACCCAATACGAGCAAATGCTGGGTAACTTTCGGTGCTGGACCCCGGACTCATTTCACCGGCATTATCACCTTCATATCATTCAGACGCTAAATAACCTAGATGTTGATACAGCGTCGTAAAATAACCCAATAAAATAAAAAAAATCAACTGTTATTATTATCTAGCGTCGGAGTAAGACGAAAGTGATAATGCTAGCGAGTTGAGTCCAGTGTCCAGAATCGAAAGTTACCCAGCATTTGTTCTTAATTGGATGAGGGGAAACCCCCGGAAAAACCTCAACCAGGTAACTTGTCCCAATCAGGATATGAATTCGGACTCACTCGTTACACGGTTAGGCAGGTTAACCGTTACTCCACAGCGGTGTCAAATCGTTTAATGAAATTATTTTTTTTAGTTGGTATTTGGCGAGATGAGGCCGAGGATTCGCCATGGATTACCTGACATCGCCTTACTGTTGGACAAAACAACACGAGATCAGCTCAAGAGACATGGTCAAATTTCCGAATATTACAGATGAATCTTATACAGGGACATCATTTTATGTTTACTTCAATTTTTATTGTACCTGAGTTTTTGAATGTACTTCACTCCCACCCCTTCCACTAAGGAAGTTCCAACTCCACACCGAACCAAGACCGCAGATAGTAAGCAGTACTGAGTTACTGAGTATAGTACGTTCCAGAAATATGTTCGCGTTTTCCAGTGACGAAAGAGCTTTCAATATTGAATCATATTTTCGCACAGGTACTGTCCGTTTGCCTACGTCGCATCCCGATTTCCCCCACCTGCTTCTGCTCGTCCCTCTGTAATAGCTGGGCTGTCTTAGCTCTTTTCTGAAAACATTAATTTCTCTTAGGAATTGGAAGTTTACGTAATATTATACAGCTGTTTAATTTAACTTAAATAAAAGGGCCTCGTTAAGTAATTAACTGTCACGTGATTTCCTCCCTTTCTACAATCCTGCGGCATAACCACTTGGACGGACAGTAGATAGCATATCTGAGTAATTTTATATTTTCGGGTCGGGCAGAAGTGAAGATTGAATTTACAGTACGTAGAGTAGGTACAGAATTATTTCAACACGAGTTACTAGTACGAAGGACGAAACTGGCAATTGGAATTAGATGCAATAGTCTATAGTGTGATAATATGCACAAAAGAACTGAAGCCTGTATCGAAATGAACGGCCACCATTTTCAAAATTGTGTTTAAATATTCATATTATGATTATTTTTCAATTTAACTTCTTTCTCTATATTGTACGCTAATGTGCTGTAGACAGTATAATATACACTGCATAATGAATACGTTCGCATGGATAACTCAGTTCGTGAGTAAGAACACTTATTCTTAATACAGTACTGTACTTTGATTAAAGAAAAACCTAATGAAAATTATCAAACTCAAAATCACGATATTTCCTAGTTTACGTAAATGGATGAACTACTTTTCTTCCTTCCTATACCTAGTAGAGTGATTTGTGTTTTACGCCAGTATCATCGAACTCCAGTCTTGGAGGGGGGAGCAAGCGGTGTTTCCGGTTCTCTAAAGGTATAGACAGGTTAATATTAAAAATGTTAGTAAAAATAAAATGATGTCCCTGTACATACATTATGAACACGATGCAATCTCTCATTTAAGTTAGAACTTAAGTTTGTTAACAAGGAATCACAGTAATAGAAATGATAGGCTTCAATGGAAATTTCAAGGGTAATTAGCATTTTATGAATTAATTAATCTCTAGTGTTGTTGATACAGCGTCATTAGATAACATATTAAAAACGAGTATGAAACCTGGGGCCCGTTTCACAATCCTTACAAATTACAAATTAGCAATTTACAAATAACAAGTAAAAGATTACAAATGCTTATAAATTGTGTTTCACAATGCTATCTTGTTAATTTGTAACTTTACAAAATCAGCTAAAGAAATTTACAAATAGCCTACGCATTATTGGTTACACAATATCGCCAGCGACATTTTACAAAAATCGCTAAGGAGCAGAGCTAAAGTCGCTGTATTTTTGCCACTATCGATACATATGTTTATATTTGTACTAAAATAGATTATTCTAAGCTTTCTGATTCATATTCCACCAACAGAAAATGTAAAGTATTGTTTAAAAAAATTAAAAGTATTTAGATTTTTACATATTGGCAACAATGGAGTTTCATATGATGTGATTGATCGAGTATACCAATACGTCTATTACTTAAATGACCAAAGTAAGCGCCAAATTCAGTCATATAAGTAAATAACAGATTTGGTCCGCGTACAAATATGCAATTGATAAAATAATTAAGTCTACCACAAAATCAGGTTCATTTTTTTGTGTTGATCTATCAGTATTTATTAATGTTGCATCCATAACCTCACAAACAGTGATCCCAGCAGCAGCATAAAAATTACGTGCTGCAGTAAATAACATTTTGGTGATAAAAAAACCTGCCTCGAATTTAACTCTTTTTAACAACATCAACTACCCTGTGGGCACTTTTGCACACGTATCTTAGAAATTCCGTGCTTATCTGCTAACGCTCGGAACTGACAGCTAGTACATTAAACCAATGCAAAACAATACAGTTCTCGCTTTGAGGTTAGGGCACCTCTTTTCCATGTTGGATGTGATGTCCCATATCTTGAAGGAGAGATTCCAGCGAAACGGGACTCGAAACGACTTCAGAATACCGCGTAAGTAGTGTCGTTATTGTATTATTGAATTAATTTATTTTTGGTGCAGGAAACATCTTTTTTAAGTGCGATTATTTATTAAATACAGTCTTCGAATATAAATACTTATGCGGTATTCTGAAGTATAGCGCGGGACTCATTCCAAACCTTTCATTAAATTCAGACAATGATACGAACGTATTATTAATTCTTGGCCGGAAAATTTTACATATACGTCTTTGTTTGATTAGGTCTAAATTCAATATCTTCGCCTGAGTCGTTAGAATCTATACTAATAATAAATCTGTAGCCAAAATTTTTCTGGTAATTTTCGATTTTCCAAAAATAATTGGTGTTAACATGTATAATTAACCATCCTGAAACCGAAAATCGTTTTTTTGAAATTTTTGTTTGTATGTCAGTCTGTCTGGATGTTTGTTACCTTTTCATGCGATAATGGCTGAACGGATTTCGATGAAAATTGGGATATAAATTAAGTTCGTTGTAACTTAGATTTTAGGCTATATGGCATTCAAAATATATTATTTAAAAGGGGAGTTATAAGGGGGTCTGAATTAAATAAATCGAAATATCTCGCTTATTTTTGATTTTTGTGAAATATGTTACATAACAAAAGTTTCTTTAAAAATGATTTCTGATAAGTTTTATTCTCTGAAAAATTTTGGTAGGACTGATATTTAATGAGATAAATGAGTTTTAAAATTAAAATAACTGCCATCTAAGGCGGTGTATTGAAATAAAATACAAATGACTTCGTCTATAAGGGGCCTTGGACACAACAATCGAAAGCTATGAAACATAGCCTACAGACAATGTTTCTGTGTTTGTATGAAGTAATATCGGAAGCTAAATTAACCGATTTGTATAATTAATTATTATTTCATCGTTGGAGAGTGTAGTTTCTCTGGATGGACATAATGCTATAATGTTATTACAGTAACTTGTGAGTGAATTGAGGACAGGTAAGATTAAAATAACTTCTTATGCACAGAAAACTTGATAGGTTATTCTGTATATTCATTTCCTGTATTTCTTAAAATAATGTTTATGGACATATTATTCATTTTTATCTCAGAGAATTAACGAACAACGAGATTGTATTGATTTAGTCTGCAGTAATAGTACGTTAGTTTAGCAATCCATTATTGTATAATTCAAATTTTAACTATGCTCAATTGAATCGTGTTAAAATACATAAAATATATACGCAATAAATGCAATGCAAAAAAATTGAGTAATGAGCCAAGCAGATTATGTTGCGCTGTTGTAAAAGCTGTTCCTCCTGAGATTCAAGAGCTCCCACAACAAATTAAAAACTTTCTAATTCGAGTACATCCGTTATCAACACACTTTTTACATAATATAATATAATACGGTATAATATAATATAATATAATATAATATAATATAATATAATATAATATAATATAATATAATATAAACATAATAATAAATCTGTAGCCAAAATTTTTCTGTTAATTTTCGCTTTTCCAAAAATAATTGGTAATAACAATTAAGAAACATGTTAAAGGAATTGTCATTGTACCAAATGAGTGGTCTCTGGATCAAAATGATCGCATTTTAATATTTTAAATACAATTTAAATTAAGTAACATATTAAACGATTTATCCTTCTATCAAACACGAATGTTCCCTGGATCAAATGTCCTATTTTAATTATGTAATTACTTTATATTTATTTCTAACGGGTGCAGCGGAGCGCACGGGTACGGCTAGTTACTTAATAAAATCAGAACTGCTCTACTTTAATTCTTAATATTACTCAGTTACTCAAAAATTAATTTAATGAATATATCTTTATTGTATTTATTCAGAATTTGTTGCAATATCAAACTTTACATATCTCAGAGCTATTGTAGAAAAATGTGCTAACTTTACAAGTAAAGTTTACACGTTTATAAAATTACCCTTCATTGTGAAACAGAATGCTTGTAAAGTGAGCAAAATTTAATTTGTAAAGATTTGATTTCCTTTGTAAAGTTCAACATTACAAACAAAGATTGTGAAACAACTTTACAATTTACAAGCAAAGTTTACAATTTACAAAGCTTGTAAACATTGTGAAACAGGCCCCTGGATGCACAGCGAAACTTATCGTAGGCAACTGGTGCCGGCGACAATGTGCCTAGATGGAGATTAGCGTAATATTTTACTATGATGTATATAGCGTTAGGGGTTCATCCTCCCCTTTAGGAAAATAATAATTTACGACAGCAGCAGCTGAAGATGCATCATCCTCACGTGGCTCACAACGACGATTGGAAATTTGCCCGTCACTCGTGCCACCGCATACAACGAACGAATGTAATTTTAAAACAACTAGGAGTTATATATGAGGAAAAGATGAAGTTCTTTTGCTTAAACTTAAAGTAAGATTTTTTGTTCACTTTCTTTTCAAAGTTAATTTGAATTCATTCTAAAAGAATCAGAACTTCCACATTTCTAAACAGAAACGAAGGTTTCTGACGTGAATAGGCCCTAAGTCTGTAAGTTCGGTCCTGTACTACACTCCTCGCCAAATCTCTTGCATATGACCTTGAACGGCTTCACAGCTCCCATGAATCACAGGAGTGCAGCGTTGCCTATCTCTATCAAAGGGGACGTTGGCGGTCTGGCATTTATTTAATTCTGAAAGTCAGTAGCTTGCCAGATATAAAGAGAATGCATTTATAAGTACGGCCGAAAAAAAAAGTAATTTTAGGTCAAACCGTTCCTTCTGTACAATAATTACAAGAACATGGGTTATAGCGCAGTCTTTGATCTTAACGCATTCCGAAAGAATAGCGCTATTGTTTAGAACGCCTGCATCACTCAAGATACGTAGAATATTTCTATTACAACTTGTCGTTCAGTAAAGCAAGTGGTAGTGATGAAAAGAGAGACAAAAGGTTATGTTTTACACATCCCACGCACATTTGATATTTAGAGTTAACGAGTTTTTTTAACATTCCAGCATTCTTCCTCTTTTAACAGACAAAAGGCTGAGTCTTGAGTCCTTCGACGAAGCGAAAACGGCCATTTAACTCGCCGTAACTCGGAAACCAGTAAAGATTTTGAGCAGCGGTAACTTTTAAAAGTAATTTCCATTATTTTTCAACATTTCTCTCACTTCACTTTGACCCCCATCTAAAGTGAAAAACAAAAAAGTTTGCTGCTTACTAACTTTTGAAGCTGTAAATGTCTATTCTGAACAGATAACTTCGAAGTAACTATTTTTTCCCCTCTATTTCCAAAAAAAAAAAAAAAAAAAAAAAAGAGATTTTGATTTCGATTTTTGTGCTTTCCTCAGACATTTACCTATCAATCACAACAATTACAGCGCAACTGATTGGCTATCTTAGGAGCTACAACGTGATAAATATTTAACGCAGCGAGAAACTGATTTCTCCCTCCCTCTGGCTCCGGTATCGCCGTCTTTCTCTCTCTCTCACACGAGACGTCACTCTCTCGTACAAGCCATCTATATTACAACGCCGCAGCTATCACAGATTAGTGTTGCCAACTGGACGGAAATTCCGTAGCAGACGGGAAAAGAATGGCTTTGACGGGTAACGGATTTTGTCGCGGAAATTACGATTTACATCGCCTTTTGACTTTTTTTTAGCTTCTGTCGTTTTTAATTGTTTAACTTTTTAGGGATTTTACTTTTTCTTTAAACAGCCCTGCCCGTGCCGTACCATGCTAAGGACTCTCCTGTTTCAAATATCGTCGCAACCAAGTCAGAGGTTGAAGAATTATTATTTTATTCAAGATTGGTAAGCAAGTTATGTTAAAATTTGCTTTTTATTTATATATAGATATATTGAGTGGGTTTTATTTACTTCTTTTTTTATTTTGACGGATTCTGAAGGATTTCCAGGTGTTAGATCAATCATGTCAATTGATGCCTATAGGAGCAAGAGCGCGCTTTAGAGCTCAGGAGAGCCTGAGCGCTTTACAGCGGAAAGGAAAGAGACAAGAAAGAGGTAGTATATGCCGCTTGGTCGAGCTATATTCAGGGATGACCAGCATTGATTCAATAGATAAAGGGAAGAGAACTTATTAAAACTGTATCCATGTTAATTTTTAGATTTGTCTGAGAAGTATGAGTGTATTATAAGATTGTAAGTTTTAATTTTAATGCTCATTTTTCACAAGTTTGATTTTTTTATTCAAAAGAAATATTTTCTCAACTTTTCTTCATAGAAAAGTGAAATTTTCAGATATAGGCCTATTTATTTAGTAGCCGTACAGAATGTTTTCGTAAATCTAACAAACCGTAAATACGTACTACTGAAGATAGTGTACTGAAATTTTTGAAAATACTCGCATGGAAATTGTTTGTAAGGAAATGAATTAATAAAGCAACTATTGTTACAACATAAGCAAAAGATACATGCCTATGTGTTGTATAGCTTCAGCACATTTCAAGAAAAAATTTAATATTCTGATGATAGGAAGTTGCTCGCCAATATCACCTTAAAAGCATAATGCGATGAGAGCTTTGTTATGGAATATTAGTTACACTTAAAACATAAACAGGCACCTAGGTAACTTTGTTTTGTACTGTAATATTGTTTTGATTAGTTTATTGATTACTTTTATAAGGCTAAAGGTACCACCAATACCAATTGCAACTTATCATGTCATACTCAATCTCTTTTTTTTTTTTTTTTTGGGCTATCACTTTCTTTATGAATGATGTGTTTCATCCATTTAGTACAGTACAGTTGTACTACTATGAAATTTATGTGAATATTCCTTCTTAACTCTCTATTATGTTATTAACATTTAAAACACAAGTGCAATATTAAGAAATCAGTGTTAGTACTTTTGTTTTACAGACAATATAGATAATATCAAACAGAAAGAAGCCATATAAAAATAACGACATAAAATTTCACGTTCCGTTTGAAGTTTGTGCACCACTGTTTTCTTAATCCAACAGACTGCTTATTCATATACACAACCCTTCCTCTTTCCGTATTTAGTGCTTGATGTCCGCGCACGACGTCAAGGTCAGAAAAATGCGCTTGCTTTGACATCACTGTGTTAGACTGACGGGGATACAATTTATGTGTTGGCACCACTGTCTCAGATTGGTTCTCCTCATATGCAACAGATTTCCCGCGGAGAATAGGATGCCATCCCAGAAAGTCGACAGACACATTTTCAGGCCAGTTTCGTCTCGCCTATAATTTCTAAACTATACGACGTATTCCAGCGAAAGTAAATGCTGATCAACAGACGAAGGGTTAACAAGGAACTGAGTAGGAGCAGGCGACGTCATTTAGGTATGTGGGAGGGGGAAGTTTGATTCAGAATTACATCAGACGTATACTTTATTATTATAGATACTACGGAGCACGAACGATGTAAAGTAAATGTCTATTTCAGGCACTTAAAACAAACACTTCAGGACCTGAAAATCGTCAGTTCACTTGTAAACTTGAAATGCTGTAAACGTCTTTTGTTTACAATGAAATTATGCCCATTCTGTGAGACTATTGATAATGGACTCGCCCGCCACTCTTTCTCTCTATATGAACCACGTATCCCACAGCAACGCGGACAAGGTAGAATAACAAAGTGGTCGTGTCAGCCAGGTCGTTTATCCCCTGCTGAGGACGCGGCTTGTTTCCCAACAGAATGAGACGCATTGGTGTGTACTATTTCGAGCTCATGTGTATGCAACATAACAAGCGTGCTTCAAAAAACTTTTTGGAATACGTCTACAGTAGTGTCGTCAACTGCTAAGAATTATCTGTAGTAATGTCACGAGAGGTCTGAGAGTTATTTGGGAAATCTCAGACCTCGAGTGGCATTTATTAGGACTATTTCGTGAATAAAATAAAAATGTAAATAATATATCCCTAAAATTCGATCACAAAATGTTAATAATTGTTTATTAACGAATACTTAACCTATTCAGACATTGTGAAGTTGAAATACTCGTAGATGAATATCGATTACTGCAATAAAGAAATTCGATGTCATTATTCAGTAATGCCAATTGCGAAATACAGGTTTAACAATGTTAATTACATGTACTGCACTTTTCTCTTATTATTATAACATAAATACATTATTTTTCATTATCTGCTGAAATCATAATTTAATTTAACAGTAACAGTGGGGACAGCTATATACCAATGCTTATGTATTCACAGCGAGACATGTTGCTACACAGTGAAGCCATCTCTGTATAGATAGGCCTAATTAAAACACGAATTTTATTACGCCATACGAAAGGCAGTTTGATCAAAAGACCTTGTTATTACTATGCAAGGTCATTGGGTTTGATATGCGATTATAGGTTATGTTACCTGTGGAAGCAGGACCAATCTCAGCTGTGTCTTATTTCGACCGTTACAATCAGTGCTACACGAAAGCATTTTTTATAGCTAGACAAACGCATTCTCGCTGTGGTGTGTAACGGAACTAAAGCTGCATCTACACAGTTCAATATTCCAATCGCGTATGCGTGCAATCTGGGAAGAATATTGAAAGAATCAAGTTTAAAAGGTACGTTCAATTAAGATGCATGAAGATTTTGTGTCTAAATGGTGCGCCGTTTTGAACGTCGTCTTCACTGCGTCAATATATTAATTAATATTAAATATCAATCTTGCATTCATTGCTTTAAAGTTGAAATAAAAGTTTAGCCGTGTAGTTGCATCTTAATATATTCATGATCATCAATTTACGGGGAAACATTTGGCGACAACGACTAAACAAAAGAACGACCATGCGATAAATTGATAGCGATAAATCTAGCTGCAAAAATTATCGCAAAGTCTGACTGTGATTGGTTGGAATTCAAAATTTCATTACACTTCATTGGTCTAAAATGGAATGACGTCATATAAACGAAATAGTCAAGGTATATTCCACTAAGAATAAAGCAAAACAGTGGGCCATTCCATATCAACTGGTCTTGTACCTAAGTTTTTTTTTCATAAAAAGCCTATTTCTGTATAATAAAATACGCAACATAATCCAGGGGACATGGACATATAACATTAAAAAAAATCTACATATTACCACAAACAGCATAATTAAACTTTGTTAATTTACTGATAATTTCAGTCGTGGTTTTTTCCTATTGGGTATAGTGGGTGTTCATGGATCTGGTCAAAGAAGGGAGATGTATCCATGGAGAAAACTTCTGTCGTAGTTAAAAAAAAAAGTGAAACATCCAAGAGTTATAAATAAGCGTGCACAGTTCGTTTTTTTTTTCTCTCTCTCAAACTGCTTAATTTTCAAAGTAAAATCAAACAGTAAAAGTTTGTGATTGCCACTGTTTCCTTTTATATCCTTACAGTCTTACTAATAAACAGTGTATAGTTTTTATACTAGACTTATGCAGAGTTGAGACAGAAAACTTTACTAATAAACCATGCAGAAGCGATGGATGTATAAACAGGCTGTAACTATACAATGGGAATTGCTTTGCAGTAGTTATATACACGAAACCCCTTGTTTAAGGTTGTATATAAAGAAAAAATGGCCGCCCCTCTAACAGCTGTTTGTGTCGACTGTCATTTTATGATGATGGTTGCCTAGTAACCAAAAAAGAACACACCAAAGAGCACAGAATAATTAGAATAATATTACCACAGTCTAATCTATTAGACTGTGATATTACTGTAGCTTGTACTCTTTGACCAAAATATAGTATAGTAATCGATTAGAGCCAGTTGTACTATCGATACTAACAAGCCACACTAGAGCGCTCTACCGGATGCAATAGAGAACCTCAGATATTCTATTATCTTTCGTAACGAAGTAATGACGAAACTATGACGTAGCTGTGTAACAGTTATACTGTTATACACGACGTATGTAGTGATTATTAGTAAGGAATTTACACACGACTTATAAATGAGCTACTCATTGTATAAGTATAAGACAGTTAAACGTCTGTATATAGAGTTTTTATTAGTAAGACCGTTAATATATACTTGTTTTTTTTTTAAAGATGGGACATGACAGGAGCGTTGCGATCGGAAAAACAACTGAATGACACATAGCGTGGTAGGCCTGTTGCTATGGTAACAACGGTTGAGTTGCCAAACTAAAGACTGGTCCACAATAAACTGGGAACGGAAACGACAACGAGAACGAAAACGGAAATATTGTTAAAATAAATGTATTTAAATGTAAGCATTCACAATTAACTATTGTGAATGATCACATTTAAATACATTTATTTTAACATTATTTCCATTCTCGTTCTCGTTGTCGTTTCCGTTCCCGGTTTATTGTGAACCAGTCTTTACAGTTCCCACGTGGGGAGTGCTTAATAGCTCTCTTGGCGACATTTATTGTGCACACAATGTTAGCATTGGTACGTTTCGTCTTTGTTTCACTGTCGATTTTAGTATTGTTTTCTTACCTTCACGTCAATTGTCAATGAATGTTTTAACGTCAGCCATCTTAACGTCAATTGCTAGATATAGCTTCCATCAGCTGGCAGCGTGGTAGTCCATATTGGCACTGTAGTTCCAAGCTCGGCCACTTAACTGTCATGTCCCATCTTAAAAAAACAGGTAGTTGTATTTTCAGATATTTGAAGAAAATAATAATAAAATAATTGAAATTATTCATATTTTAACTATTTTTTCACAACCGTAACATGTTATAAATATTGCACGTCCTTGCAAGGGAATTTAGGACTGAAAGTGTTTATGTGAGCTCCAAGCCTGTTGACCATTGGTCTCACTCCGATTTTCACCGTTGCATTTGAAAGAACGTAAGGGAATTTTTGAAGAGGAGGAGCAAAAAATTGACGTAATCTAATAGCTTCCACATGAGTGAGAAGAAATCACTTCATCAATATCTCACGGCACATTGAATTAATAATAAAGTGGCACGAACCGAGTGGAAAACTACTTACAGTTCTATTTCCACGGTACGAGTGACGTCAGAATAAACTTTTCATATCAAAACATTACAATCTTTCTCTTTTATACAGGGACATCATTTTATTTTTCTAACATTTCTAATATTAACCTGGCTATACCTTTGGCTTAAAGGTTGTGAACCGGAAACACCCCTTCCACTGGAGTTCAATGATACTGGCGTAAGATACAAACAAATCACTTTACTAGGTATAGGAGGGATGAAAATTAGTTCATCCATTTACGTAAAGTAGGAAATATCGCAATTTTGAGTTTGATAATTTTCATTAGGTTTTTCTTTAATCAAAACACAGTAAAATATTGACAATAAGTGTTTTTACTCTCGAACTGAGCTTTCCATGCGAACGTATTCATTATGCAGCGCATATTATACTGTCTACAGCACATTAGCGTACAATATAGAGAATGAAGTTAAATTGAAAAATAATCGTAATATGGATATTTAAACACATTTTGAAAATGGTGGCCGTTCATTTCTATACAGGTTTCAATTCTTTTTTGCATATTATGGCACTATATACAGTACTATTGTACCTAATTCCAATTACCAGTTTCGTCTTTCGTACTACTAACTCATGTTGAAATAATTCTGTACCTACTCTATAAAAGAGTACCTTACGTACAGTATATTCAATGTTCACTTCTGTCCGATCCGAAAAGATAAAATTATTCAGACATGCTATTTATTATCCGTTCAAGTGGTTTTGTCTAGAGTCGTAGAAAGGAGGGAAATCACGTGACAGTTAATTACTTAACGAGGGATTTTTATTTAAGTTATTTTAAACAGTTGTATAATATTACGTAGACGTCCAATTCCTAACAGAAATTAATGTTTTCAGAAAAGAGCTAAGACAGCCCAGCCACAAAGGGACGGGCAGAAGTGGGTGGGGGAAACCGGGATGCGACATAGGCAAACGGACGACAGTACCTGTGCGAGAATATGATTCAATATTGAAAGCGAACATATTTCTGGAACGTACTATACTCACTAACTCAGTACTGTTTGTGTTTACTAAGACCGTAAGGCGACTTTGACTGTATACGCTTGTTTCTGTGTGGAGATCGGTTGCAAGTTCACTAGTAGAGGGGGTGGGAGTGAAGTACATTAAAAAACTCAGGTACAATAAAAATTGAAGTAAAAATAAAATGATATCCCTGTACTTCTAACATACACGTTTCACTTTAAAATGTTCTTCATAAAATAAACTGAGAGGGTAATGGTACTATTGCGACAATGTAAACTGTAACAAAGAGGCTTTATCCCTCTTCCCACTAACAGCCATAGGCGGAGTTATGGGGGGGCATGGGGGGCACTGCCCCCCAAACTTGTCTGAACTCTTTGTTTGTTCTATTAACGTTAGAAAATATTGAATTCAAAAGATTTTTGTTGCTTTTTTATGACTAAGTTTCTGTCTTTAAATTGATTTTCAGATCATGTGTCTAGACTATAATATTTATTTTAAATTTCTGAATGTATAAAAATTTCTATATCTCATTGAGGAATGGAAGCAATGTAATGTTTCTTTTGTAACAGCCTGTACAAGTCTGCAGGTGTTCAGGCCGCCACTTGGAGAAATATGAATAACATACTGCAGAACAATGCAGAAAAAAGAAAAGTGAACCCGGTATAATGTCTAGACTTAAATACGAGAGATTAAGTAAAATAATTAGAGTTTATATTTCATATGATATCTTCAGGAAGGTAAGCTTCAGGTAAAAAAAGTTTCTGTTAGCGCTGATCCGTAGTGCTATTGATGTATATATGTGTTTGTGTATGACAGAGGAAAATAGGGAGATTGTTTTAAGTTATGCCCTATTATAATTTGTAGTGGACCTACAGTTCTAGCCCTATACAACTTGGTCCAAAAAATGTGGATACGGATGTAACACTGTAAGAAATACAGTAGCGTGCAAATTAATCCGAACATGACATATTTTTACATTTTCTGTCATTGTTGGCCTCACAGCTGCTCATACCGCTTTAATTGACATCTGTTATACGTGTAATTCCATTGTTGAAGGTCTGTCATTATTTTTTTTATAATATGTGACATTTTGCCTGTCGTTTTGTACTTACAAGCATTTCAGTTGTGTTGAAGACTTAATACTGCAATCCTGTGTACATTCTGTCGTCTTCACAAATGGATACAACTCCACGAAAACGGTCTAAAATTATAACATTAGCAGAACATTCTTCTATGACACAGAGGCAAATTGCTGCAGAATGTCACATCGGTTTGGCTACTGTTAATTCGATCATAAAACGATACAGGGAGACTGGATCCATCACACCCCAGAAAAAAGGAAACTGTGGCCGGAAAAGGAAGACTTCACCTGCAGATGATCGTTTAATTGTCAGGAAAAGTAAATTAAATCCTAGACTAACTGCTGTCGACTTAACCCGCGAGTTAATGGCTACCACTGGGGCGAATATTCACGTCACAACAGTGCGGCGTAGGCTTTTGGAAGCTGGACGAAGGGCTCGTAAGCCTATTAAGAAGCAACTGCTAACCCCTGTTATGTGCAAAAAACGCTTAATGTGGGCAAAATTACATCAAAACTGGGCAGTGAATGACTGGAAGAATGTACTTTTTTCCGATGAGTCTCATTTCGAGGTCCACGGCCACCGTGTTTCTTACGTACGGCAGCTCATCTCCAACAAGCACCCAAATACCCCCCTAAAGTAATGTTTTGGGGTTGTTTTACACATAAAGGGCCTGGAGCATTAATACCTATCAAGGGAATGATGAATTCTGACAAATATATTCACTTATTGGAAACCAGAACCGTACCCCAGCTGCAAATATCATTTCCGGATGGCAGAGGCACCATGCCATATGTCTCGAAAAACTACAGAATTCTTCAACAAGAAGAATATTCAGGTACTCCCCTGGCCAGGCAACTCACCTGACGTCAACCCCATTGAGAACTTGTGGTCAATTTGCAAAAGAAGAATGCAAAAAAATGGATTGTTCTACAAAGGGGAAGATGATTTCTGCCCTCATTGGTGTATAGTTTCGCGATGAAGAAATGAAGAATATTTGTGGGAAATTAGTGGAATCCATCTCAAATCGTCTCAGAGCTGTTATTAGGAACAAGGGAGGCCACATAGATTACTGAGGTATGTCTTAGATCCTTTTTTTTTTATCCCGTTTGAGTGTTTTTGCATAAGTAATTACGTTGTTCGGATTAACTTGCACGCTACTGTATGTCCCCCGAAAATACCTTTATTAAATTATCATTTTCCGATATACTGTAGCACGGTCAAGCTATAATGGAGGGAGAAGGTAAATAATGTCTCCCATAACCTTACTATATCGGGATTCAATGGTTTTGCTTTGCCCCCCCCCCCCCCAAGGAAACTGTTCTCTTTCCGCCTATGCTATCAGCGTCTATATTTATATAACGTAATAATTATATTAATGGTTGATACGAATCATAGGCATAGAGAACTGCAGACAATGCCGAAGTTCCTTTTAAGACACTTGTTTTCTACACGCTTGCAACCTGCCTCATTCTCCACAGGTTCTCACTGCAGTAGGAGACACGGAGGCAACAGAATTTCTATTTATAGAGTGGTTTGGTTGGAATTCCGCCAGGAGGCTACAGTTATTGTTGGGACGTTGCACGTTGTATGGACCCTTCTGTTTGATATGCTGGCCGTGTCACGAGATTTCTAATTCCCCTCCATTTCTACACAGCAACGCAGTACAATTCTCGTTCACATGGCTTGCAAATATTTGAGTCAACTGCACGATTAAAATAACACGAGTTCAATACACCCACGAAACCATCTGACCACGTAACTCGAAAAGCAAGAGTCCTATATATTTACTCCCAGCTGAATTGATTTCATAAGACTTTCCTACAAGCTAGAGAAGAGCTATCTGTCAGCTAGAGCTGGATTTTTTTGATCTGGAGAATTCAAATTAGGCTATTTCAATCTGTTACAAATTTTAAATATTTCTAAGTATCATTTAGAATTAATTATATACGCTTCATACTTACTTACTGGCTTTTAAGAAACCTGGAGGTTCATTGCCGCCCTCACATAAGCCCGCCATAGGTCCCTATCCTGAGCAAGATTAATCCAGTCTCTATCATCATATCCCACCTCACTCAAATCGATTTTAATATTATCTTCCCATCTACGTCTCGGCCTCCCCAAAGGTCTTTCTCCCTCCGGCCTCCCAACTAACACTCTATATGCATTTCTGGATTCGCCCATACGTGCTACATGCCTTGCCCATCTCAAACGTCTGGATTTAATGTTCCTAATTATGTCAGGGGAAAGAATACAATGCGTGCAGTTCTGTGTTGTGTAACTTTCTGCATTCTCCTGTAACTTCATCCCTTTTAGCCCCAAATATTTTCCTAAGAATCTTATTCTCAAACACCCTTAATCTATGTTCCTCTCTCAAAGTGAGAGTCCAAGTTTCACAACCATAAAGAACAACCGGTAATATAACTGTTTTATAAATTCTAACTTTCAGATTTTTTGACAACAGACTGGATGATAAAAGCTTCTCAACCGAATAATAACAGGCATTTCCCATATTTATTCTGTGTTTAATTTCCTCCCGAGTATCATTTATATTTGTTGCTCCAGGATAATTGAATTTTTCCACCTCTTCAAAGGATAAATTTCCAATTTTTATATTTCCATTTCCTACAATATTCTCGTCACGAGACATAATCATATACTTTGTCTTTTCGGGATTTACTTCCAAACCTATTTCTTTACTTGCTTCAAGTAAAATTCCCGTATTTTCCCTAATCTTTTGTGGATTTTCTCCTAACATATTCAAGTCAGCCGTCTATACGCTTCATAGAAATAAATATTTTTTTTTTTTGCCGTACATTATAAGCTATTAAAAATGAATAGGGATATTGCAATATCAATTACTTCCAAATATTTTCTTTAAAATGAATAATTATGGAGTTTTTTTTTTCTTTTTGGCGCTAGGGAACTTCATTTAAGTTAAGCAAAACCATTCTCCTTTCTCTTAAATTTTCTAATGAGACATTAACAAAATTTGTCTAATTATATTGAGAGATTCATCATCATTATCGTTGTTATCATTAGTAGTAGTACAGTATGAATAATAGTAAACGAAAATTCTAATTTGTAAAAACGGGAGTAAATGCGTACGAGAGAGAAATGGTTTCTGAACAATGACCCTATTGATTGCGTTTCTAGATTCACAAATTTAGGTGTAACATTAGATGGGAAGGGTAAATGGATGACTCAAAATGAAGTGGCATTTAATAAAGGTAATGGTGCACTCACAGCTATAGATAAGTGCTTGAATAAATGGCATAATATAGAGATAAAAAACCTATTTAATATTTACAGAGCTATTGTAAAATCTAAAATATTGTATAATATATAAATTTGGGGTAATGATTTATCTAGCCAACTTATTGATAGAATTAGATCCAAATTTTGTAAGAATTTTCTAGGAATCCCGTGGAATGCCTCTAACCTAGCTGCTAGATTCGAAATGGGAACTATACTAGTAAGGAAAATAAAACTCTTAGGTCATATTATGGAGAAGGTGGATAGTGCCATTGAAAAGAAGTGTTTGCAGTTTTTCGGGACGCGAATTTGAAATCCAATTGGCTAGAAGATTTAAAGAACAAGGTGAGTGGATTAGGTCTAATATGGTTATGGGAGGAAATTGGAGTAATGAATTTAAATGTAATTTGTAAAATCGTAAAAGAGAGATGTAATGAAACTACGAGACAGGAATTATATCAAAATCTCAACGAATTAAGAACATTAAGTAACTATAAGGACATTAAAACGTCATGGGAACAAGAAGAATATGTCAGAATAAATAATAGGAAAGTGAGGATGGACTTAGCTTGGTGGAGACTAGGAATATGGAAATTGAAAAACAGGAGGGGTACCACAGAGAAGGATATCTGCCCTCTTTGCGGCATGGGAGAAGAAGCGTTCTATATATTACTAGAATGTCAAAAAACAGACACTACATGGGAAAAGTGGATAAATAATAAATTTCTGTATATGAATAGATATGTAGCATATAAGAAAATATGTAATATACCTAACATAAGGGAGTTAAATAAATTTGGCAAATTTTTAATGATAGTGAAGATGAAATGGGAAGAGAAAGTTATAAGTAATGATGTATTAAATTGATCTTGTAGTGTGTATGTGTGTGTGTGTTTTTATTTTAAGTTGTAAGACTTGACATATGTGATTAAAGTTGTAAAGTAAGGCAGATCTGGAATATTGGAATTTAGAAATCTTCTCACTATTCGTGAGTTGCCACAAGGGACAAAGAGTACTTAACCATATAAATGTTTACAAGTTCAGTGAACCATTAATTTTGTTCTGACAATGAAACTCCTACAAGTACATAGCTGCAAATACATTTTGTGATTGGTGGAAATATACCTAGTTTTAGAGAGGCAAGTGTTACAAAAAAGTAAAGAATGCTAATGAACTTGGTTTCATTTCGAATATAGGTGATGCTTCAGGAGAGCAATTGATCCTTTCAATGCAGCTAATGTTACAAACAGAATAATAGATGTAGGTATTCCAAGCCTCTTAAACACATCTTTCATGAAGAGAGTAGCGGTACCTCTTGCTCCAACCAGAAGTCCGATTACTTCAAGTTCTTCTAGCTGGTACTTTTGGAGGTAATATGGAATGGTAGGATTGTAGATATTCTTTTTTTCCTTATCCATTACAGAATTGTAATAGTTCTGTCTTACAGATATATATATATATATATATATATATATATATATATATATACAGGGTGTTTCAAAAATACGGGGCATAATTTCAGGTATGTATTTCCCACATGTAGACAATCAAAATAGTTCATTACAACCTGTGTCCGGAAATGCTTTATTTGAGTTATGGCCTTCACAACATTGAAATTCACCGGAACGTTTTTCTTTCCGCAGGTCGTTGCCGTCAAAGGAGACATTAAGAGGGCACTCTGACAGTTCATTCCGAGGCGAAGGTTACATTCAGTGTTGTGTAGGCGTTAGACTGTGTGACATGTATTCAAATCAAGAGCTGGCAGAGATACACTTCATGTACGGTAAGGCGGACGGCAATGCTGCGCTGGCTCGTCGTTTGTGCCAGGAGAGGTACCCACAGCGACAATGTCCAGATCGGAAGACATTTGTACGTCTCCATTACCGTCTGTGCGAGTATGGAAAATTTAACTCTCCTGGTTTGGGAAGGGGACGACCAAGATCTACAACTCCAGAAGTACAGGAGGAGATTCTGGAGGCTGTGAACATGACTCCTTCTATCAGCACACGAAGGGTAGCGTTGCAAGTCAATGTTCCTCATACGACTGTCTGGAGACTGTTGAAAGAGTAGCCTATCAATTGTATCCTTATCGTTTGCAACGTGTACAGGCCCTGTCACCAGCAGATTACCCTGCACGAGTTAGGTTCTGTCAGTGGTTCTTGCAGCAGTGTGGTGTAAATCCGATCTTTCCTGCCTTAGTATTATTTACAGATGAAGCACAGTTCACACGAGATGGCATAACAAATTTCCACAATCAGCATGTATGGGCGTATGAAAACCCACGTGCAACTGTTCCATCTCATCACCAGGTGCGGTTCTCCCTCAACATGTGGGCCGGTATTATTGGTGATCGATTTGTTGGACCCCATGTAGTCTACTTGTAAACAGACTTACGGGGCAGGCGTACACAAACTTCCTGGAAAACACCACACCTCATGTTTTAGAAGACACTCCACTGATCAATCGTCAACACATTCACTTCTTGCATGATGGTGCTCCTGCACACTTCAGTCGTACGGTTCGCCGGTACTTGAATCGAAGGTTTCCTGATCGATGGATAGGTAGAAGTGGCCCAATTACTTGGCCTCCACGCTCACCTGATCTGAACCCTCTCGATTTCTACTTGTGGGGCCATTTAAAATCATTGGTTTATTCGTCTCCGGTGCCTGATTTGGAATCCCTTCGGAATCGAATTGTGGCATGTTCTGAGGACATACGCAATACTCCTGGAGTTTGGGATCGTGTTCGCAGGTCAATGAGACATCGATGTGAGGTATGTATTCAAGTAGGAGGTGGACATTTTGAACATTTTCTGTAATGACAACGACCTGCGGAAAGAAAAACGTTCCGGTGAATTTCAATGTTGTGAAGGCCATAACTCGGAAATGAAGCATTTCCGGACACATGTTGTAATGAACTATTTTGATTGTCTACATGTGGGAAATACATACCTGAAATTATGTCCCGTATTTTTGAAACACCCTGTGTGTATATATATATATATATATATATATATATATATATATATATATCATATGAATAATAGTAATAACTTAGTAATAGCAGTTGCAGCAGTAGTATATCTGGTACAGATATTATTAATTGTATTATATGTGACCGGATAAAATACAACTACATTTAACACTGGATCGGGTTAACGCCAGGAAGCCATAACTCGAGCCAGACAGAATCCGGATAAGGATGGGAAAAACCACTTCATATAAATTGTACAGCTGATGCGATGCTGAAGTGGAATTCATAGCCGTCTTATCTCGATACGAAAAATGAATTTTAAATAACATATTTTTGGCTACCATGTGCAAACGTTGTTCTGACGTAAATCCACTATCCCGAAAGAAATAAATTTGGTACTGATCAGCCAAATAGTTAAATGAGACACCAACGAGATTCTAAATTTAAACAAAGGTTTAAACTTCTCTGGAAACATAAAGTTGTTGACGGAATACGAAATGTTCCATCGTGCATCAACGTTATATAAACATGCGAAGAGAGCGGCTATAAGAACTTAATAAAGTTGGAGTGGGTTTTCCCGTTCCTAAAATAACACACAACCAGACTGATATTTTTACAGCAAGAAGAACCCCATATGGCGGTATGTTAAATCAACCAGTCTTAAGGATACATATTATGTACAAATGTCCTGTTCTCTCCACATTGAAGTTTACTGCAGCGTTATTAAATTAGTATAATATTAACTTCCACACTGTAACAGTTTCACCTCAGACTTTTAACTCATAAGCGTGTTAAAATTTTTGTGCGAGATCGTGCGTATTTGCTTGGTTTCCGCACAAAACCAATCCGCGGTAAGTCTAAAATTCCACATTCAGTATTCCCAACCTAACACACATAACAATTTCCCTCTTCTTACCGCTTAAGTGACATATTGATTTTACTGCTTTAGGCTTTTAACATATTATTTTTAGAGACGTTCAATATAGTAATAATTATAAATTGGAAACTTACCACTGCAATTTCACCTAAATTGCACTGTTAATTATTGTTTTTAAATATTTTCAAAAATTAAGTAAACTCTACAACTCCACTAAAGTTACTGCATTCGTGATGCAAGTAACATTAAGGAAGCCGTGAAAAAATCAATAAGATTCCAGCCTCATCATAGACTGGGGGGAAAAAAAGACAGACGTATATCACGGCTTGCTGGAGTATAGTGAACACAGAAAATATTTTAAAGCAACAATGTTGAAGATAGATATTTTTGTTTCGCAAATTTGCAGTCATTGAACAGAAACCAAGATGGAGATTTCATTGCAACTAATTAGAAATTCCTCTTTCAGGTATGTAATAAACGATCTTCGCACAAAATAATGTACGATACACGAGCGGTATGTTTTCTTTCAATTCTCGGAAATTAAAAAAGCTCAACTACGTTTCGCTTTTTCAAACTTTTCCTCGAACATGAAAACTTCAACATACCGCTCTTGTAACGCATATTACTATTGTATGATATCTTCTCTCAAGATAAATAAGAGACGGGAGATAGAAAGCCTTCAGCACTGTGACCTTAAAGTTTATTGTATTTATTGTTCCCTTTGGTAGAAAGGATAACACAGTAAAACACCGATAAGACGCTGTTCAAGGACCGTGTGTAAACGACGTATTAACCTGTATCGCGTATTAGGTGGGTATACTAAATTTTGACTTATATACAGTATCTATTAGCATTTTTCTTTATTGAATACGTGATTTATGAAAGGTAATACAGTATTATTCCATTATACAGGGACATCATTTTTTTTTTACTTAAATTTTTATTGTACCTAAGTTTTTGAATGTACTTCACTTCCACCCCCTCTACTAGTAAATTTCCAATTGTCCTCCACACAGAACCAAGGCCGCATATAGTAAACAGCACTGAGTTAGTGAGTATAGTACGTTCCATAAATATCTTCGCGCTTTCCAGTGACGAAAGAGCTTTCGATATTGAATCATATTTTCTCACAGGCACTGTCGTCCGTTTGCCTACGTCGCATCCCGGTTTCACCCACTCGCTTCTGCTCGCCCTCTGTAGAATCTAGTGGCTGGGCTGTCTTAGCTCTTTTCTGAAAACATTAATTTCTCTTAGGAATTGGACGTCTACGTAATGTCATACAACCGTTTAAAATAACTTAAATAAAAGGGCCTCGTTAAGTAATTAACTGTCACGTGATTTCCCCCCTTTCTACGACCCTGCTACATAACCACTTGGACGGACAGTAAATAGCATTTCTGAGTAATTTTATCTTTTCGGATCGGGCAGAAGTGAAGATTGAATTTACAGTACGTCAGGTACTCTTTTATAGAGCAGGTACAGAATTATTTCAACATGAGTTACTAGTACGAAGGTCGAAACTGGTAATTGGAATTAGGTACAATAATCTATAGTGCGGTAATATGCACAAAAGAACTGAAACCTGTATCGAAATGAACGGCCACCATTTTCAAAAATGTGTTTAAATTTTCATATTATGATTATTTTTTAATTTAACTTCATTCTTTATATATTTTTTTTATTTTATTGGGTTATTTTACGACGCTGTATCAACATCTAAGTTATTTAGCGTCTGAATGAATTGAATATGATAATGCCGGTGAAATGAGTCCGGGGTCCAGCACCGAAAGTTACCCAGCATTAGCTCGTTTCTTTATATTGTACGCTAATGTGCTGTAGACAGTATAATATAGGCCTACACTGCATAATGAATACGTCCGAATGGATAGCTCAGTTCGTAAGTAAAAACACTTATTGTTAATACAGTACTGTATTTTGATTAAACAAAAACCTATAATGAAAATTATCAAACTGAAAATCGCGATATTTCCTAGTTTACGTAAATGTATGAACTACTTTCTTTCCCTCCTATACCTAGTAAATTGATTTGTTTGTATTTTACGCTAGTATCATCGAACTCCAGTCGAGGAAGAGAGTAACAAACGGTGTTTCCGGTTCTCAATCAAAAGTATAGCCAGGTTAATATTAGAAATGTTAGTAAAAATAAAATGATGTCCCTGTATAATTACTGTACCCTACGTCAAAGATACTTAAAATATGTACTGTACTTAATTCTTTCGAAAAAAAAGAAGTAATTTATAGTTGTTTGCCGTGTGTGTATTCTCAAAGTCCTCATATTTACCACACTTCACTTTCCTGCACTTACATCCTCCCGATTTTGCAGCTGCAGTGATTGTCGCGATTTTTTATTATCGTACCATAATGTCCATCATGGGATTCCTAATGAATCAAAGAGTTATTTCTAATCAAGAGTACTGTTTTCATCGTACTTTCGTAGGATTTCCATATTTTCTTATATAACACTCATTGTAAACACACTCACAGACACTAAAAGACAACAACTGGCTAGCAAAAATTTCTGGAATTTTATTACGGCCGAGTGAGGGATGTTGTTTGAGAAAGAGAATTTGCAAGAGGGTGGAAAATTGCAACTGTATGTAGGCTTTAAGCGCGCAAGTAAAGAGTCGAATAAGAGGGTGGGATATTTGTAGAATATGATGGTTTAAGTGCCCAGGTAAAGGGTCAAACACTACTAGGCCTACTTTTCAGGTTAATGGCACCAGTGAGTTCAATGGCCAAAAGTTTCATTTCTGTTATAGTACAATGCTGAAAATTACATAAAATATTCCACAAAAAAAAGCGTATTATGCGGGACTAGAGCCCAACAAACGAGGTATTTTATAAAGGCGTTATACAGTATGTGGGGGGGAAAAAAGCGTATTACACGGAATAGCGTAAAAAGCGGGCGCGTCTTATCGAGGTTTTACTGTATTGTTGAACTTGTATGCTTGAATTTGCAGCTCCGAATACACCATATATACTGTTTTTGCTGTAAGAAAAATCCTAATGTAAACATAAGCACGTTGCTGTCATACCCGTGATTGGGTCCCAGTCGAAACACTCACATGGCGCAGGAAAATATAGTTCGTATTTGGAAACTACAATCTTGTATTATTTGAAAATAAAACATTGAATTCTAGTTGTTAAATATGACGAAACATTTAAGTTTACTCATATGTAAAACGCTATGTAAAAGAAAAGCTACTTTTATATTTTGTTATGTACTATGAACGCGGATGAATACCAACAGTAATACCGAGGTAGTCTGTTCTTGTAACAAGCTGGCGTCACTTAAGCTCGTAGTTGTTCACGTAAGCACGTGGTACTGAAGTATGGTTTTTGCATCCTCAACTGCCCATTGTGAAGACATAAGACTTAAAAATAATTTAATTACAGTCATTATAAAATAAATGTTTCTTAAACAAACGAATGCATAGTAGTGAGGTTAGACCTACTTGACGAGTAACGGGAAATGTTTAACATGAAACAGAATGTACAACAGTAGGCGGGAACACGTACTGAGAATCTATGGCGCCAAACAGCGGCCAATGAAGCCTCACTTCAGTCACGTGCTATTGTTTACATTAGGATTTTTCTTACTGCGAAAAGATTATAGATGAACCGTTTAGTTTCGTAGCAATCACCAGATTTAAACACCAATTATCCCCAATGAGAAATCAAGTCTCAACCTTGGTGTCTCCGAGGATTTTCATCGTTCTTTAGTTGTGATCATTATAGAGAAGCAGTTTCTTACCTCAACATCTCCATCTGACACTATCGAAGTTCGTATGTCACTGTTGCGTGCCAGCCACACATGTCCGCAAGGGGAGGGAACATGTTTGTTTACATTCTCCAGTCATCCTTTGCGCTGCACACATACAGTACTCGGGACAGCGCGGCGGGGTGTATATAAGCAAACTCGACTACGCTGCGATACCGGGAGTACATTCAACAGCAAATATTGATGCAATCAGTTGCTACTCCGTCACTGTGCGGAAAGGAGAGGTTACTTAGGAACAGCGTTGCCAGTCCTGACTGGGTAGCACAGTCTAGTATATACAGTCACGAAGCTTAATACTTACTAAATATGCAAACATAGACAGTTGAAATATGCATCCATAGATAGTTGCTCACCACCAGGATCGCTACTATCGCCTCATCACAGAGACTTTCCCTAGCAGACCATAATAGTAATATTCGTTACAAGAGCGGTATGTTGACGTTTTCGTGGTCGAGGAAAAGATTGAAAAAGCGAAACGTAGTTGAGCTTTTTTAATTTCCGAGAACATGAAAACAAACATACCACTCGTGTATCGTACATTATTTTGTGCGAAGATCGTTTATTACATACCTGAAAGATGAATTTCTAATCAGTTGCAATGAAATCTCCATGTTGGTTTCTGTTTAATGACGGCAACTTCGGAAAACCAAAATATCTTTCTTCAACATTGTTGCTATAAAATGTTTTCTGTGTTTCCTATACTCCAGCAGGCCGTGATATATGTCTGTCTTTTTTTCCCCCAGTCTATAAATGGGAACTTAAAACAAACGGTAAGGTTATGTAATGATTTATTTTTCATTTCAATATTTTAACAATATTATTTATATAACATATTGCAGTAATAACATCGGCATCTGGAATCTTGTTGATTTTTTCACGGCTTCTTTAATGTTACTTGTATCAGGAATGCAATAAGTTTCGTGGAGTAGTAGACTTTACTTAATTTTTGCAAATATTTAAAAACAATAATTAACAATAATTAATTCTAGCCCATAACAGTGGTAAGTTTCCAATTTATAATTATTACTATGTTAAACGTCTTTAAAAATAATATGTTAAAAGCCTAAAGCAGTAAAATGAATGTCGCGCTTAAGCGGTAAGAAGAGGGAAATTGTTATGTGTGTTACGTTGGGAATACTGAATGTGGTATTTCACACTTACCGCGTATTGGTTCTGTGCGGAAAACAAGCAAATACGCACGATCTCACACAAAATGTATTGTACTTTCGATATCGTGTTCTTTTGAAAAAATTAACACCTTCCTTCCACTATTGAAATATGAAATACATAAGGTTTATACAGGGACATCATTTTATTTTACTTCAATTTGTATTGTACCTGAGCTTTTGAATGTACTTCACTCCCACCCCTTCTACTAAGGAAGTTCCAACTCCACACAGAACCAAGACCGCAGATAGTAAGCAGTACTGAGTTACTGAGTATAGTACGTTCCAGAAATATGTTCGCGTTTTCCAGTGACGAAAGAGCTTTCAATATTGAATCATATTTTCGCACAGGTACTGTCCGTTTGCCTACGTCGCATCCCGATTTCCCCCAACTGCTTCTGCTCGCCCCTCTGTAATAGCTGGGCTGTCTTAGCTCTTTTCTGAAAACATTAATTTCTCTTAGGAATTGGAAGTTTACGTAATATTATACAGCTGTTTAAATTAACTTAAATAAAAGGGCCTCGTTAAGTAATTAACTGTCACGTGATTTCCTCCCTTTCTATAATCCTGCGGCATAACCACTTGGACGGACAGTAGATAGCATGTCTGAGTAATTTTATATTTTCGGGTCGGGCAGAAGTGAAGATTGAATTCACAGTACGTAGAGTAGGTACAGAATTATTTCAACATGAGTTACTAGTACCAAGGACGAAACTGGCAATTGGAATTAGATGCAATAGTCTATAGTGCGATAATATGCACAAAAGAACTGAAGCCTGTATCGAAATGAACGGCCACCATTTTCAAAATTGTGTTTAAATATTCATATTATGATTATTTTTCAATTTAACTTCTTTCTCTATATTGCACGCTAATGTGCTGTAGACAGTATACACTGCATAATGAATACGTTCGCATGGATAACTCACTTCGTGAGTAAAAACACTTATTCTTAATACAGTACTGTACTTTGATTAAAGAAAAACCTAATGAAAATTATCAAACTCAAAATCGCGATATTTCCTAGTTTACGTAAATGGATGAACTACTTTTCTTCCATCCTATACCTAGTAGAGTGATTTGTGTTTTACGCCAGTATCATCGAACTCCAGTCTTGGAGGGGGGAGGAAGCGGTGTTTCCGGTTCTCTAAAGGTATAGACAGGTTAATATTAAAAATGTTAGTAAAAATAAAATGATGTCCCTGTATATTATTTTCATAAAATATATATTCTATAAACTCACTTCCTGGATCTTTAAGAAGAAGGATAACTCTAACCTATTTTTCTTACAATTTATAGTACTACAAACGTCTCCTTGTCCCATATTATTATTCAAATTAATGCATTTGGGCCATTTACATTTATTACAACCGATAACGAACATTTCACAGTTTACATAGCTTTTCATAAAAATGCTAAATACGGCACAGGCAATAGTTTTTCGATCTAGACCTTAATGTATGATTGAGAATTTAGGAATATAAGTTAAATATAGTAAACATAACCTATAATTTTCATTTGAATGGCAAGGCATTGGAGATCACTAAATTTAGACAGAAAGGGACAACTAGTACAGTAAACATAGCCTATAATTTCAACATATATAAATATCCGTGCGGTGCAATTGAAAATTATTGAATCGTGCATAAATGAATGTACAAGAATTTCGCAATAGTGAATGGAAATAAAGGCAGGTATTACACATACGAACAACGTAATTTTCACACCATAGCCTAAATAATATTAAATCTTAACTCGCAAGTGAATTATGTCTGAAGTGTCTCATAATCATTGTTTTAAATTTTATTAATGGAATTACATTATATTTTAGAGAAACATATGTTACTGTTTATGCATTCCAACTAATTTATATGGTTGAAACGCCGCCCTTCGTGATCGGGTTAAGCGAGTTACATGGTCTGCCTTACAGCCTGTATTAGATCACGATGGCTGTGGCACAGCCTATTGTTCCTAGTACTCACAGTGCTCCAAGCGGCTAGCAACTATCGCGAGATTTGCAAAAAAACATCCCAAGCTTCGTGTCTGTATATAGTAGACTGTGTGGGTAGCACCATTGGTTCCAAATTATCGTACTTTTGATTGGAGGATCGTACGCTATATATAAAATAGGCCTATTTTGATTGTTTTATCCAAACTCCCACCACAGTGTTTTATATATATTTTTTTTTTTAATTCTTATAAGGAAATAACTGTTAAAAATTAGATATCAGCACATAAAATGATTTTTTAACAGTTTGTTGTCTCCGTACCTTGGGAAGGTCTTCAGAAGGATCAACCGCAGTAATAACAGAAGAACCAGAACCTACATCTAGCCCTTCTACAGTTTGTTTCATCAGAGCAAAACCAAGCTTTAAATTAAGGAATTGTTTACCTTAATTTTCTACAATTTTATTTCCGTCCTATATATTTAGGCACACCGGATGTAGATTTTTTTGGGAGTAGGACCCACTAGGGCCACTATCACTGTCTTCTGATTACAGTGCCACTATTTCACGTCAGAACCTATCACAATGACTCCTAATTTCTTACTGCAAGTGCACTACCACGAAACACGACAGGCACAAGAAATACTGTAACAGGCTGTTCCTTGTTCCTTTGTATGTACAAAATAGGCCCATATATTGAATGTGGTTATTTCCTTTCTCTGTTATGGGGTTCTCAAAACATTACAGCCAACTTATTAGTTATTACATGCTTACATGGCAACAGTAATAATTATGTTTGGGCTATTGAGAGGATTAGAGAGACCATTTCTCTGACATACATACATACATACATACATACATACATACATACATACATACATACATACATACATACATACATACATACATACATACATACATTCCACATCTGTGGAGTAACGGTCAGCGCGTCTGGCTGCGAAACCAGGTGGCCCGGGTTCGAATCCCGGTCGGGGCAAGTTACCTGGTTGAGGTTTTTCCGGGTTTTCCCTCAACCTAATATGAGCAAATGCTGGGTAACTTTCGGTGCTGGACCCCGGACTCATTTCACCGGCATTATCACCTTCATTTAATTCAGACGCTAAATAACCTAGATGTTGATACAGCGTCGTAAAATAACCAAATAACATACATACATACAGTCACCCTCGGTAGCGTAGTTGGTATAGTGCTGGCCTTCTATGCTCGAGGTTGCGGGTTCGATCCCAGCCGAGGTCGATGGCATGTGTTTAAACGCGGCAGGCTCATGTCAGTAGATTTACTGGCATGTAAAAGAACTCCTGCGAGACAAAATTGCGGCACACCGGCGACACTGATACAACCTCTGCAGTTGCGAGTGATTTATATTAATATAAATCTAAATTATTTGAATATATATTACTTATATAAAAATATATTTGTTAAATCTATTTATCAATAATTGATTATGTATTTAAAATAGGACCTTATATATATATTTATGTAAAAAATAATTGATGGTACGCAATTATTGTCGTTAAATAAACCATAATTTAAATTTGTATAGCCTACATACATACAAGTTTTCTGCCCAAGGGAAGGTCTTTCAGTGCAAACCCAGCATTCTCCAATCTTTCCTATTTTCTACCTTACTTAGTCTCCGCATATAATATATATATATATATATATATATATATATATATATATATTTACATATACAAATACGTTCTTTCTCTTCCCCTCCACTCCCCGTTCCATCCGTAACACGCATATAAACATGATAGTGGCGCCCTCGGAGATAAGCGGTATTCCTTTTTGTCCCGAGTCATACATACATACATACATACATACATACATACATACATACATACATACATACATACATACATACACACATGTACGTACAGTAGCGTTCAAAAGTATTTAAGTATTTTGTAAAAAGCATATGTCACAGTTACATAAGATGAAGTTACACGAGAATGGAGAAAGTTGCAGAACTGCACGCATTGTATTCTTCACCTAATACAATAATTAGGAACATCAAATTCAGACGTTTGGGATGAGCAGAGCATATAGTACGTACGGGTGAATCTAGAAATGCATATAGCGTGTTAGTTGGAACACCTGAGGGTAAAAGACCTTTGGGGAGGCCAAGGCGTAGATGGAAGGATAATATTAAAATAGATTTGAGAGAGGTGGGATATGATAGTAGGGACTGGATTGATGTTGCTCACGATAGGGACCGATGGCAGGTTTATGTGAAGGCGGCAATGAACCTCCGTGTTCCTTAAAAGTCATTTGTAAGTAAGTATACTTTTGTGAAATAAAATCCTTGCATTAAAACATACAACACTGTACATAAGCTTAATAGTGTTAATAATGTTTCATCAATGTAGGCCTACATTTTTATTATAGTGGTTCTTGTTTTGTTCTGCCCCATTTTACGAAACAAGAATAGCGTGAGTCATCAGTCAAATACTTCGCTTGCTAGAAGCACGCAAATCATTAAGTTAAAAACTCCAGTAATACCCCTGACCACAAAATGTGATTGATAGTATCATCTTTTCAGTGCTTTTAATGTGCTGGAAAATTACGTGGAAGAAAAGAAGATGAAAAAACAAGAAACAGAAAATGACAGTGCTTTTGCAATAGTACAGTACTTCTCTTGTAAAACATAATCCTACATGTACTGTTAATCTTTTATGAACATACAGTACGTTATTTTATAATTCTCCAATCAAATTTCAATAATTCGAAATTTCTGTAAGTCAAACTATTGTTTTGGTCCCGTTGCGATTCGAGTAATCGAGGTAATACTATATGTATTACGTTTCTATGAGATAATTCATTTCATGTTAATTTGCATTTATAATGTGTATACATTTTCACATCTATATAAGATTTTTTGTACGTGAGTCAAACCTCCCATTCTATTGAGTTCATAATAGGCAATTACTAAAATTATTACAAGTAGCTCAATGTTTTTCCTAGCTTATGTCTGTACTGGACCCCACAAGTAACACGAACAAGACATCACCCATGAAGTAACTAGGCCAGGACATAATGGGTAAGGTGGCCAGTTCCTTTCCACCTCCATTGCATACATCGCTGATTAGCTACATATTCCACTAATCAGATATCAGAGAAGTAGAATTAATTTGATTTTACAAGATTCCACTGACAAAATAAAAAACAGAATACTTAAAAGGGTCAAGCCTCCTAACTTCCCCTATATATTATTTACAATTACGTAAACAAAAAATCACTACCTGTTCAAGAGCGCCACACTCAATCGTTTTCACCTTAATCTTGACTAGGATAATAAAAGCCTAAACTAAACTAACCTAACCTGTCACAAAAATCCTACACTAACCTAACCTAACCTGTCACAGATTCGCCTATACAAGACATAACAAAAGCCTAAACTATCTAACCTAACCTAACCTGTCACAGTTTCGTATAATTATGTAAAGCATAATAAAAGTCTAAACTAACATAACCTGTCACTAAAATACTAAACTAACCTAACCTAACCTGTCACAGATTCGCCTATATAAGGCATAACAAAAGCCTAAACTATCCTAACCTAACCTGTCACAGTTTCGTATAATTATATAAAGCATAATAAAAGTCTAAACTAACATTACCTGTCACTAAAATCTTAAACTAACCTAACCTAACCTGTCACAGATTCGCCTATACAAGGCATAACAAAAGCCAAAACTATCCTAACCTAACCTGTCACAGCTTCGTATAATTATGTAAAGCATAATAAAAGTCTAAACTAACATAACCTGTCACTAAAATCCTAAACTAACCTAACCTAACTTGTCACAGATTCGCCTATACAAGACATAACAAAAGCCTAAACTATCTAACCTAACCTAACCTAACCTGTCACAGTTTCGTATAATTATGTAAAGCATAATAAAAGTCTAAACTAACATAACCTGTCACTAAAATACTAAACTAACCTAACCTAACCTGTCACAGATTCGCCTATATAAGGCATAACAAAAGCCTAAACTATCCTAACCTAACCTGTCACAGTTTCGTATAATTATATAAAGCATAATAAAAGTCTAAACTAACATAACCTGTCACTAAAATCTTAAACTAACCTAACCTAACCTGTCACAGATTCGCCTATATAAGGCATAACAAAAGCCAAAACTATCCTAACCTAACCTGTCACAGTTTCGTATAATTATATAAAGCATAATAAAAGTCTAAACTAACATTACCTGTCACTAAAATCTTAAACTAACCTAACCTAACCTGTCACAGATTCGCCTATATAAGGCATAACAAAAGCCTAAACTATCCTATCCTATCCTATCCTAATCTAACCTAACCTGTCACAGTTTCGTATAACTATGTAAAGCATAATAAAAGTCTAAACTAACATAACCTGTCACTAAAATCATAAACTAACCTAACCTAACCTGTCACATATTCGCCTATACAAGACATAACAAAAGCCTAAACTATCCTAACCTAACCTAACCTGTCACAGTTTCGTATAATTATGTAAAGCATAATAAAAGTCTAAACTAACATAACCTGTCACTAAAATCATAAACTAACCTAACCTAACCTGTCACAGATTCGCCTATACAAGACATAACAAAAGCCTAAACTATCCTAACCTAACCTAACCTGTCACAGTTTCGTATAATTATGTAAAGCATAATAAAAGTCAAATTTAACATAACCTGTCACTAAAATACTAAACTAACCTAACCTAACCTGTCACAGATTCGCCTATACAAGGCATAACAAAAGCCTAAACTATCCTAACCTAACCTGTCACAGTTTCGTATAAGCAAAGCATAATAAAAGACTAACCTAACCTGTCACTAAAATCCTAAACTAACCAAACCTAACCTATCACAGATTTGCCTATACAAGGCATTACAAAACCCTAAACTATCGTAACCTAACCTGTGACGGATTAGTACGTAAGACATAATAAAAATCTAAACTAACCTAACCTGTCATAACACTCCATTTTGTTATCTCTACATACTTCCCTGAGGTATGAAAATGGCCGAATTCCTATCCCGCTGGAACATTGCAAACTAGCGTGAAACGTTCGTATTGTCTCGTAAGTTATGTTGGTACGACATGTAAGACGGCTGAAGATGCATATCCACAGCAGGAAAAGAAATCACTCAACGCTCGTTTAACCATAAATTTTACCGAAAAAACGCAGCATCATTTCTGTTTCGTATAAGCAATTGTTATAAAACATTCAATCTGGTCAAAAGTAGTCATGTTTGAAATTAGGGACATGAACAGATATTTTAATACACAACCTAAAAGTAAACTAAATATTATGTATGAATCACTTACCTGCGCCGTGTAACATCTTTTTCTGAAAATGAAGTCACGTATGCTGCATCTTGCTTCACTTTTAAACTCTATTCCAAGCTTTATTCGTGTAATGTTCAATCACTAACGAATTTCTATCGCGCACCGACAGTCAAGCCTTTTGAATCCTCCGATGCTTATAGGAAAACTATGACGAACGGGAACGATTGCTCATTTGTCTTAATCAAAGATAAACAACCTATCAATCCACAGACTGTGGTAAAACCATAAACCTATATAATTGTTTACAGATATTAAACAAATTTGATACATAATTTTATAACATATTACATTATTTTATAATATAATTTTTATTATATAATGCAAAAAAGTGATTATTACAGCCAATTTATTACTGAGGAATAAGAAAAACCTGTTAACGTGTATTTACTAGAAGCAAAGCTGTTGTAAGCGCATACTGGATTATGCAACGAGGTAGCTGATATTTGGATCCTATGTCTTAACTCATATTCAATATTATCGAGGAACTCTATCACTACTGCCTCCCTCGGTCTAAAATCGAAGTAACTACTCCGAGTTCAATATTTGAGCCGTTGAGAGCAGAAGTGGTGTAAGTCAAAAATGGGTAATGAGGGTTAAAGGATACATTCTGTAAAATACAGCCCAAAGTAGCAATTAATATTGAATTTATTTAAATTATTAGTAGTCAGTGGATAGCACGAAGGACATGTTAATTGCTACTTTGCGCTATATTTTACAGAATTTTTACTTTAAACCTCACTATCCAATTTTGACTTACACCACTTCTGCTCTGAACGGCTCATTTGTATTCGTACTGTACAGCAATGGCTTGTGCCAAGGTCATCTACCCTACATAACTGCAGATGGCTCTGCTTGTGCATAAGGTGGTGTTACATAATCATTTTGATACTGACTGGGAAAAGCTGTTCTACGTGAGAATTTCGATACATAAATGAAGTTCTTGCTGTGTAATCAAATGTTACAAGCATAATATAATATAATAATTATGACCAAGATCAGGATTTATAAGCACTGAATTGACTAAATATACATTTGAACTGAACATTATCAAATTTTGCACTAAGAATTTTATAAAAATGATCCAAAAATTAAGTCTGTATTAACAGTTTATCAATTATCATTAACGATTTTCATGCTACCAAATTACACAAAACAACTGAAGAGCTTATTGCGTAAACATGACAAGCCAGAGAACATAAATTTAAAATAACGAAGTTTGGCATTTAAATAATTATTAGGGTATTTTCTGTGTAGTGATTAAAATAAAGAAAAGTCCGCTTTCCACATTTCATGGCAAGACCAAAATCTTCGAAATTGTGATTCTAGTAAAGTAAATTTTAAATATTATGTGACAAAAATTTCGAAACCATAAAATATGGAGATAAAATATTGAAATTTGTAGATATAAGTGAGTTTTCTTCAAATGTGTAAAACATGTATTAAAACTGTATATGTGGCCTGATACGGAGAATGCAATATGTTTCATATCATTCAAAATATCATTATTTACAATATATTATAACATTTTAATAGCAACGGCTCAAACAAATCTGTTTTCACTTATAAATCCTAGCCCTTATTGTGATCTAAAATATAAATACGATTATAAACATGTGATAGGCGATGAAAGTATTGATTTTTTAATGCCTTGAGAGAATAGCTTTCTCAGCAAGTAACATGTTTTTTCAAGCCACCGGCGTGGCTCAGTTGGTTAAGGCGCTTGCCTGCAGGTGTGAAGTCGCGCTCGGGCGCGGGTTCGAATCGCACTTGGGCTGATTCAGTAATCAGCCCAGTTTTTTCCGAGGTTTTCTCCAAACGTAAAGTGAATGCTAGGTATTCTATGACGAATCCTCGGCCTCATCTCGCTATCACCAATCTCCTCGACGCTAAATAACCTCGTAGTTGATACAGCGTCGTTAAATAACTAAAAAAATATTTGATCTAAATGAGGGGTTGGAAAGCAATGGTGGATCATTAATGTTTAGGTGAGGGGTTTGGATTTTTTTCATTGCTCGTTGTCACAATCAAAAATTAAGACAACGTTTCGAAGGGTGGTTCTCTCTTCGTCTTCAGGTGGAAGGAAGGAGAGAAAGGAAAAAACCTACTGTTGGGATCGTTACGTACAGCTATTCTGTATGACTGATCGTTGATTTCTGGCTTCGGTGGAGATTCTAATTAAGAAAAAAAATCAAGAAAATCTCCAAGAAATATAACATCAGAGCGGTCTTCAAATCAGAGAGTACACTCAGCCGAATCCTGTCCAACAACAAATCCAAACCTAATTACATGGATGCCAGAGACTGCATTTATAACATTCCGTGTGAATGCGGTGGCGTGTATATAGGTGAAACGAGCAGACCTCTGCCCACAAGAATTAAGGAGCACAAGTACAACTTCAAACAATGCCTAATAGATAAATCAAGAATAATACAACACAGCTTTGAATCCGGACACAAAATAAAGTGGGAAAATACTTCAATCCTACAAACTGAGCGTTCTCTGACACAGTGGAAATACAAGGAAGCCGCACATATGAGTTTTTCGGACAATGTCATTAGTCAACCTAGTCTAATTCTTCCGAATATTTGGTTACCCATAGTTGAACAAGACATCAGAAATATTCCATACAAGGGGAAGAATGCTGTCACCAACACCACGTAGACCATCTGGGGTCATCTCCACCATTAGACAACGCAACCTAGTGTTGCAGCTTAGTAGTTAGTAGTAATGTCTTCTACCGCTAGGTGGCAGTAGTTATTCATTTTGTAAAAGCTAAAAAGTTTCGTTTTTACAACTTTGGTAATTTAACACCTATTAACTACTATGGTTGCGAAGAAAATTACTTACTTTACTTAATATATTAATAATGAGATATAATAGACTGTTTATTACTTATGATAAAATTGTTTACGTATTTTTAGGCCATGATGGAATGTTCACCTGAAGCTGTACTAAGGGCTAATTATGAAATAGTACATAATAATAATAATAATAATAATAGTTTCGGGATACTATTCGTTAACATATGGGCATTTTCTGTTACGAAATGTTAAAAACCAACAAAGGGTGACTTTAATGATATTAATTTGAAAAATAATCTGCGCATTTCATATCTGACATAAAACCTGATTTCAACAATATACAGTAGAAATAAAGGAGTAATTTAGGGGTTAGAAAAAGGAATTCCGAACAGCCGTGTAACCTCCACCCCAAATTATTGTTTTATAAATAGCACATGGTTACAGCACAGGAAAAGATTTATTGAAAAGTATTCCTGACAGAATAAATAGTAAACTCTTTAGTACGTAGAATAAACTTTTATTTTTTTTCCATTTACAATAACAGTATTCACTCCACAGGTACGTACAGTCCAGAATACACTCAGCTGCCTCCAACTAAACTGCAAGGGTGATATTTACACATTCGTTTTGTACCTTAATGTATTCGCCCATAGGCATCAATAACTTATCTTTACAATTTTTAACGCATATGAGAATATTTCTGAAAATTAATAAAAATCAACCAGGTGTTGCTATTCAAATAATGTAATATGTTAGTACTCAATTCGTATATCCTATATGAGAAACCCGTAAACTCAAAAAAAAAAGTGTAAATACTTACCCCTGCAGTCTTTATAAATCCAACTTTCTCTCTTACAAAAAAAATATTCGTATGTCCTTAAAGTGTAGTTTTATCGACGTTTTTATTATACCTAGACAGCGATATCTTCACCATTTCATTACCTTACGTTTGCACTAATCTATAATTACTGATAAAAGTTAACATAAATCTATTATTTCTTCACTTCGTTCGAATTATTTTTTCTGATCTAAATTCGTCTATTTATATGTATAATAATATCATAAAATATTTTACGTTAGAAATCCCAGCGGACGGACAGCAGGTGCATCTTACATCCCCTCTCGTTTCAGAGAGTTCTGAAGTATTAAAAATTGTGTTTTCTGCCGTCATCAATTACTATTTTTATGTATAAAATTACTGGGACTTTAACGATATTTGAGTGAATCAGCATCTCCTTTTCTCTTGCCTGAATCAAGATGGATTTGTCTTCTTCCATAGAAGAACGTTAAATTATGAATTCATAAACACATCTCTTCAGCTTTAATGAACACATTCTTTTTTTAATTAAGGTTTTAAAATAAGTATCAGAAATGTATTTAGTATTATTTATCTGCTTAGGCCTCAGAGTGTGATGTCAGATAATGATCCGTAATAATCCTGTATGAAAATAATTTCGCTATGAAACATGTGGACAAGTCTTCATTGGATCTGAACTAGGAGAGTGCTGCTATATATAGATTTCTTGTAATATGAAATATGCAAAGAAAGTATACTTTAATACAAAGAGCAGTAAATTGTAAAACTTTAAAACTAATTATATAAATATTACGATAGCCTTAGAACAGCGATGTCGGTTGAAGCATGTGAAAGTTAGTACGCACGACAGGTAAATCAAGCGACACGTGTATTTTTCTTTCACGCAGGAACGGGAAAGGCAGGCGCGATGCATATGGCTTAGAGTTATGCACAGTAAGTGCGATGATCAGTAGGGAAGCAGCAGTAACTTTAAGTAAGACTAAAGAAACGAACAAAAATCTAAATCCTAAATGAAAGTATCGGGACATCATTTTATTTTTACTAACATTTCTAATATTTACCTAGCAATACCTTTTGATTAACGGTTGAGAACCGGAAACACCGTTTGCTACCCCCTTTCACGACCGGAGTTCGATGATACTGGCGTAAAATACAAAGAAATCATTTTACTAGGTATAGGAGGGAAGAAAAGTAGTGCATCCATTTACGTAAACTTGAAAAATCACGATTCTGAATTTGATAATTTTCATTAAGTTTTTATTTAATAAAAATACAGTACTGTATTAACAAGTGTTTTTACTTACTAACTGAGGTATCCATTCGGACGTATTCATTGTGCAGTATATATTATACTGTCTACAGCACATTAGCATATAATATAGAAAATGTATTTAAATTGAAAAATAATCAAAATATGGATATTTAAACAAATTGTTGAAAATGGTGGCCGTTCATTTCGATACTGGCATCAGTTTTTTTTTTTTTTTTCATATTATCGCACTATGTTGTACCAAATTCGTATTTCCAGTTTCGCCCTTCGTACCTGAAAACAGTAGCTCATTTTGAAATGATTCTGTACCTACTCTATAACGGAGTATCTTACGTACTGTAAATTCAATTCTGCCCAATCCGCACAGATAAATTTTCTCAGACATGCTATCTCTCTCCGTTCCAGTGGTATGTAGTAGGATTGTAAAGAAAAGAGTTAATTATTTAACGAGGCCCATTTATTTACATTATTTTAAACAGTTGTATAATATTACGTAGATGTCCAGTTCCTAACAGCAAATGTTTTCAGAAAAGAGCTAAGACAGCCGAGCAACTAGCCTGTACAGAGGGGCCAGCAGAAGCGCGAACCAAACGGACGCACAGAATCTTTCCGAAAATATGATTCAATATTGAATGCTTTTTCTCCACTGGAAAACGCGACCATATTTCTGGAACGTATTATACTCACTCAGTACTGTTTACTATGAATGTAAGACGACTTTGACTGTATATGCGGTCTTGGTGACGTGTGGACAGGTGACGTTTACTAGTACAAGGGGTGAGAGTGAAGTACATTAAAAAAACTAAGGTACAATAAAAATTGAAGTAAAAATAAAATGATGTCCCTGTATATTTTCCTAAGTGATGCTCAGTATGCGATATAAAAAATAAAAATTTAATTAAACAATATGATATATTCCACCAGGTTATATACAGGGTGATTCAAAAGTCGCGCGACATAGGACATCTCCGTTATTAGTGTAAGTACAAAAAATAGTTTCAAATAAGTGTTTTAGATGTTGATACGTGTAGTCCATATGAAAATTTTAAAGAAAATCGTAAGAGCCATTTTTGAGAAAATTGCAACAAACATGTTCGCTTTTCAAGTAAAGTACCAGTTTGGTTATGGAAAACGCATCCAAAACTGAGGTGCCACATCTCTGGTTGGTACGAAACTTAAATTAGAAATGTGGTTTGGTTCGCGAGCCGTAATTAATAAATTGTGTTTTTTCTCAAAAATGGCTCTTAAGCTTTTCTTCAAATTTTGCACATGAACTACACGTACCAATATCTAAAACCTTTATTTGAAACTATTTTTTGTACTTACATTAATAACGGAGATGTCCTATGTCGCGCGACTTTTGAATCACCCTGTATATATAATAAAGGCACTGTAGGTTGAACCATATTGCTGAATTAACTGTAAGATGGAAGTTCCTACTTGGACTGATTACCTGCTTGTGTTTTATCCGAGATTTAAGTGAACATTAGGTAATTTCATGGCATATCGGTCTCCTCTCGCCACATAGTACCATCTCGTTACCACTAATTCCATCGACGCTAGGTAACTTAGTAGGTGATACATCATCGTTAAATAAAGATTAAAAAATCTTCACTCAATATCTAAAAGAAATAAAACCGGTTACTGAATAAAGAAAATGGAGGACTATATTTTCAGAATTACACTTTTAAGTTACATAGGAAAGGAAGGACGTTTGAATTGATGTTCAATATGGTATACAATTATTAAAGAATTTAACACTTTTACCTATATACACAGAGTGTCCCATTTATCTTGTGCACCTATTATAACTTTTTTGTTTGGGTAGATATTGGAATTTTTGTTTTTGACAGTTATGTTAGAACGAGGGGCTAACATGAGTGTGGAGATTTGGTGCATGTAACTACACTATGGTACAAGATACACGTGACGTCATCAATTTTTCAAATAGGACTACGTACTTTAATCATGTTACATTGATTACACACATTAAGATGAGTTCAAAAATGTATCACAATGTCACCTTCCCAATCAATAACAACAACAAAATGCAGAATGAATGACATCAGAATGTGCCGTTTGTTGCGGTGTCCCATTCATCTTGTGCATTAACTTACACAAAACGAAAGACGACAGACGTCCGTACACGTCGTGTGTTGTGTATTTTCTGTCTTAACATGTAAACAAACCACAACAACTGTCGACGCCACAATCCACGTATAGTGGCCTGCACGTTCTCCGGACCTGTCGCCAGTCGACTTCTTCCTGTGGGGAACTGTAAAGGATAGTATGTACCAGAGCATTCTGACAACACCAGACGACATGCAGCAACTCATTCGACAGGCTTGTGTGTCCATTCAGCCAGCAACGTGCAGGGAAGTCATACGGTCTTTCGGGGAACGCCTTCGAATATGCATTAATGTGAATGGTCACCATTTGGAACATCTTCTGTGACTCTCAAAGCACACATTATCACATTGTAAGTTCGTTTTTGTTTCGTTTTGTTGTTATTGATTAGGAAGGCGACATTGTGATATATTTTTGAACTCGTCTTAATGTGTGTAATCAATGCAACACGATTAAAGTATGTAGTGCTATTTGAAAAATTGATGTCACGTGTATCTTGTACCATAATGTAGTTACATGCACAAAATCTCCACACTCATGTTAGCCCCTCGTTCTAACATAACGCTCAAAAACAAAAATTCCAATATCTATTCAAACAAAAAAGTTGTAATAAGTGCACAAGATAAATGGGACACTCTGTATATAAAAAAAACATTGATTACAGACTCTTAGATAGAATTCTCATACTAGATTTAAGCAATTCTTCCTTATCGTGTCAATAAATTTGTCGTTACATTTAATAAACAGACGCACTTAATTTATTTAAACTCCCGTTTATTAGAATTGAACTATTATACATTTTATTTGTGTACTTCTAGATTGTTTCATTCAGAATACAAGAAAAACATCTTGTTATACATGAAAACCAATTGAAGCTACTCTTACTTCACTATAAATCTCTTAAATGAACAGCTGGGATGACAAATTAATACGTCTGGACTGCATTTAACTCAGATCATGAATAATTTCAAGGCAAAAATTGTTCTGAGGCCGGACATCGAACCCTGGGCCTTTGGCTGAGCGCACCAACGCTCTACCGACTGAACTATCCAGAAACTACAGCAGATCTCGCCTCAGTAAAATTATTCCCTTTTATATTCGCATACCTCAAGTGGGTTAAGATGTCAAACATTCAGCATTGAGTGCACACCTTTTCTGTGCGACTTAAATCGTTGTTTTATGTTAACGACGTGTATTATACAAATCTGACTTTCGTTAATGAGGCAAGATCTGGTATACTCGTAGTTCCTGGGTAGCTCAGTCGGTAGAGCGCTCAGCCAAAGGCTCAGGGTTCGATACCCGGCCCCCGGCTCGGATAGGGTTTGGAGGTCATTCACGTGCTCCGCTTTTGACATCGCTGCTTATAGGCTGCACATTTAATTTAAAATTTAAAAGAAATTTGTACTCAATGTTTATTTTTCTTCAGACATATAAAAAATAAAAATTATTTAGAATTTCAAGAAACACACTCCTTCCTGATACGATTATAGTGAATAAAATAAGGTTTACAATAAAATTGTTTCATTTTTTTAAACTGGATATATTTATATGCATTTATTTGCAATATTTTATACTAATTATTGTACAATATTCTACCAAACTGGCTACAAAGATAGCCAGCGCATCTATCATTCGTATGCTGATGTTCGGAAACCCATTATCAACGTCTATCTATTTCATTCAGTTGCTACACGAACAATTTTATATACAGTAAATAAGACAAACTAAATACCAAACTAAAAAAAGCTGGTTTTAAAACACGTTTAATATAGGAACACGTTTTATAATTGAAGTTTAATGTCGAGATAAGAGTTCAGTGTGAAGTACATTTATCCTACCAAAATCTTCAATCTGTAAGTTTAAACATTTGCTACATTTGCTACGTTTTATGATTTTCACAAACCGTAATATATTTTATGACTTTAAAATAAATGGTATGGCACATTTTATTGATATTTCATTTCAACCAGTGGCGGCTCCTGCATATTTCTTAAGAGGAGGAAAGAAGTTAACAGCACGAAATGACACCTTCTTGATTGAAACATGCTACAAATTAGCCTACATGCATACATGTAAGACCAGGTAGTGTTGGGGTTGGCCTTCCCTTCTGTATAGCAATAATCTGTTCTTGTAAACTGAGTTTCCTAAATTTTCCAAAATATATTATGTTTTCACTTCCATTCATTGTTGAATAATTGCGCAAATTAACAATTACAAGGAAATTCACAACCTCGCGGCATTTTTCGAGCACACTACAGCATCACACGTATTGGAAGAGATTATAGCTACTAACACGTAACTGGAACCGTTTTATGGAAATGGAAATGGGAAATAATCTGAGGAAAGCGACAACACTGCACCCACCTACATTTTACAAGTTCAGTATCACATGCTTTTGAAGAATATTACTTCTTGTAAAGTCATACTACCATTATTGTTCAAAGCTGCCGGTGGCCGATTAATTTTTTATGTTAAAAATAATGCAGTTGGGAGTACCTACTTTCAATTTCAAATGTATTTGTACAAAACTGACAACTTGGCTGTTGCCCTGTCTAGAAGACAATGAATGGAAGTGAATTTCAGAGGCCAAAAAGATCTGCGATACTAACGTAGAACTAACTACTTCCTCTTTGTTTTATATAAATCCAACTTTAACTTTCAAATCAATCTTGAAAGTTTCAAACCAACCATAGTAGCATATATAAAGTGCAATGAATAATATTTTTGATTTATAATTTAAAAAAAAGTTTATATGGTGTGTTTCATAGCTTTGCGTTAAAACTGTTTTTATTGTGTCTCCTCCTAGATGTGTTATAGTCTGGTTGAATGCAACATCGTTAGATGGCAGCGGTAGCGAGCTTGCTCCACGACCAGTCGGTTTCTATTTCCCGCCCATGCGCTGATTCAGAGGAGGATCTCCTCCCTCACCGTTCATTTACTTGCTTTAAAACTCTGCTTCTTTCTCTGGCCGCTAGTGCGCTGTTGTCTATGTGTGTTAACTGCAGTAAAGGAGGAATGGATTGGCTTTCCTCCACACAAACAATCTCGCATTTTTCTCACAGTTTTCTAACAGCACATGAGTGCGCGTCGTTTAAAACTCGTTCAACCGAGGTTTTCTTATAGCTGAGAACTTAAAAATTATCGAATCTTCCTTGAATTTCAAGGCACATATTTTATTTGGTATTTACTTTCAAAAGAAGAGAAAATGTGAGGAGGACGTTCCTCCCTTTCCTCCTCCGAGGAACCGCCACTGATTTCAACATCTCCCACAATATCTACAGAACAATATTGACGACACAATTAACATTTTCGGACGAACCGACATGATTATTGTAAAGACAGTGATGAAATGTCAACATTATTAAATCCGAATTCAACGTCGACAACACAGAGATCCTAATATAGGGACTGTATCATCCTACATCTAACGTTTAACTCTCTTAAAAATAAAGAATTACTTCGCAACAATATTTTAAAAAATATTGCTCTCAACACATTTAGTATATACTTTGAATCGCTACTTAATGATCAGAACACAGAAGTAAGGGTACATAAATATACTGTACACATCTCTACGTAATATTTGAAAAGTGGCTAGAAAATAAATTGTATGTGTACATTATATTGTAACTTTGAGATGATAATCGTATTTCAAAGGGCCAAGAACATAATCACAGCTGTGACACCAAAAATAGAATTATAGGCACTGACAAAGAAGCTACTTCAACGACCCATGATTATTTTAGGGCCACTCGTACATTAAGCCGTATTAATAATCGAATAGCGTTATCGCTACTATTTTGACTTTTTGTTTATGCAAATACACCGCCTCCTCGAACGCATCCACGCATCCGATAGTTTCTTCTACTGCCTGCTCATTCAATGGTCAAACATAATCTATGCCTATATCCACAAGCGATTTCAGTGACAGGAGCTGCCATCTAGCGACAATTTTTTTTCTATTCATTGAGTTCCTCAGCTACAAAAGCTGCTATGTGACAGGATTAAAAGCAGTTTTCAAGTTAAAATTGTAAATTAACTATTAGTAGAACATTTTATGGAACGTGTAAGGTTCCGTTATTATTTTTGTTCTTAAAATACTGACGAAGACCATAGTATATTTGGTGCTGCCACCTACCATTTCAGCGTAAGTATTGTTAGAATGGTCTTATGAGGAGGCAGATAAGCAGCCATCAGATGTGTTCAAGCAGGCGGTGAGTAAATGCGAATTTCATTATGACAAAAATTGTATGCTCTGTAATTCGCTACAGCCAGTTCTACATTTCCTAAGTTACTATTTACATTTTCGACGACGACCTTCTTCATTTGTGGTATTATGATTGTTCCGGCTTCATGTAAGCCTTGACAATTATTCTTTTTCTAGAGTATTATAGTCAATTCATCATGCACAGCAACTCAAATATAAGTTACTGCTGTACTATTTTACATTAAAATATGTTTTGGAGTCCTGTGTTTGTGGTACATTGCAGCATTATAATTTCCAAGATTTGAGATATATTTGTTTTCCTTTTCCTTGGCAATATGGTAAAAGGTTTTCGAAACTATTTTGATATATTCAGGTATTGTTGATATTTCAAGGTCATCATGCATTTGAACTTGAGTTGTGTAAAAATCATATCCACCGATAATTCGTAATGCCTTATTTTGAACAACCTGCAAGTGATGCATAGTAGTTCGGGGAGCAAACCCCCACGCAGGAGCTGCATATGTCATTTGGCTGCGTATGTACACTTTGTATAATGTCATTTTACATTTCAAGGATAAATTTACACTTAATAGAAGTGGTATGAGTTTCAGGCGATTCAGTGCTGTATACTTATTTCTTAATATATGATCTTTCCAATTTAGACGTGGGTGAAGCAGAATGCCCAAATATTTAGTTTTCTGTACATATGCTATTCTAAATTTATGGAGCATTAGCTGTGGTGGTGGCACTGGTCGACATTTAGTAAAGATAATAGCGTTTGATTTCATGTTGTTTATTTTAATCTTCCAGGTTTTTGCCCACTTATCTATTAACTGAAGATGTTTCTGTACAGCTCTATATGCAGATAATATGTTTATTTTTCGGCTGAAGATGACAGTGTCATCAGCATACATTGCCAATTATTTACATTTTCTTCTCTCATCTAGTGATCTAGTTCGATTCAGCTACGAGCAGATGGCTAATCATTTTATTGTTGTTTGTTAGGAACTCCAGAGGTGTAACAATATTTTAGCACATGAAATCGATATAGTTTTCCATGAAATTGTGTTCAGTGAATTAAAGAAAACTAATTCTGTGGCCGGGAGGAAAAAGGTCTTGAGTCAATTTTTTGTGAAAATGAGAATTTTATATATTCTGAAAGCGGAAACAATTCTCTACAGTCCGGTAAAACGATTAAAGTCAAATAAGACTCCTGACTGGATTTACAGAGCGTTACCAAATGTCTAAGTACTTTTCGAATCGAATAAAGGACTTACGAATATTTATTTTAATACTTTATTCCTTTTTATATTATAAAAATTTCATTTTCACAAAAAATTGACTCAAGACCTTTTTCCTCCCGGCCACGGAATTAATTCCCAATTCTCAAGAAAAGACTTCTAAATAGTTCTGTGGCCGGGATGAAAAAGGTCTTAAGTCAATTTTTTGTGAAAATGAGATTTTTATATATTCTGAAAGCGGAAGCAATTCTCTGCAATCTGGTAAAACGGTTAACGTCTGGATTTATAGAGCGTTACCAAATGTCCTAAGTATTTTTTGAATTGAGCACACATAGAATAAAGGACTTAAGAATATTTAATACTTTATTCCTTACAAACCATGTTTACTTTCCATGCTTCCCTATTAAAAAGGTCTAACTTGTATTTTAGCCATTTTATCACATACTGATGCCCTTTCATTTTAGACTTTAAACATCAGGGTAAACAGTCCTATAATTGTTTAAGACCCAGTTTGCATTCCTAACAATTTACATTTCTCATTTATTTTGACATGAAAAAGGCCTTATATTTAAATAGTCCCTTCTACTCAGTTTGGATTCTAGTCTATTTTTGGAAATAATCAAGAAAATTGTTAAATGAGCAACATTACCTATTTTAGAAGAACTATAAACAAATAATGTCCAGGAAAACCCTCTTAATTAAAAAAATTCTATAATTAACACCAATTTCAATCTTTCTACTGCTCTCTTGAAAAGTATAACATTTTTACTTAAGACATTTTTCCTCCCAGCCACAGAGTTGATGGAACAGCCCCCCCAAATGTTCAATGCTTTTTTCTTAACGTGGAATCCTCTATAATTCTACAGCAATGTAATGTCATACATACGTTTTACACATCTACGCTTCTAGGGTCTAAATAAAATTACAATGGGACTTATAATTTTCTTAGTGGATTGAGCCAGGGACATTAACTCTTTTTTTAACTAATTATTGGGCACTTATAGTCTTTTTTATATCCACTCTTCAATTTACGAACTAATGATAAAACTGCAGAACGTAACACGTGCATCAATATACAGTTGAATTCCTCGTATCCGGCAACTGTGGGACAAAGCCAGTGCCGGATAACTGATTTTGCCGGATAATTGGAAAATACGTTTATTGGTTATGTAAAATCTATGTTGAAATTTAGTAATTTTCGTATAGATAATTAAAAATAAAGTTTTGAAATACGTACCATATTTATTTCTAGTACTGAATACGGTAATGTACATTCATCAGTTCATAATTATTGTAGTACAGTAATACATAACAGCGTAAAAATACTAAAAGCTTTCGTAACCATATGACAATTTTAAATGGCGGTCATGTGAGTCATGTGACGTGAACAGCAGTGTAGCCAACGTCGCACTATAAAGACTACAGTCTAATATATAGGTCACGAAGCTTGAGGTGATGAGGGTACTAGGTTTACTAAAAGCCAGGTTATGAACCGACTAAACCGGAAGCAAAGTTCTGTTGCTCTCTTTCTGAGCTCTGTTGCCACATAGTGGCGCGAGATTTAAAGCGTATTCAGCGTTTGTCACCGATATGTTTAAAATAGCTACTGTATATAGTTCTCGATAACACTATCAACAATATTAGTAATTAAAATACTGTTTTAAGAAAGCACGAGCTAATGACGCTGGTACGAAATGCGACTCGTAATGCACGTGGTACTGCAAATGAACTGGGAAGTTTGGCTACATTGTCTCCGTGATTCCGTTGCCAGATTTTCGTTAGCAGACGACATTTTCACGTGAGGTCCAATGAAAAGCTCCGTTCTTCTTTTCCCCTCCAACCCCCCCACACTCAACGTGTCATCACTGCACAGACTACCCCTCTAACCCGCACTTTCCTCCCGCCCTGCCAACTACTTCCTGTTTAGTCGGTTCATAACCTAGCTTTTAGTATAGGTACAATAGACTGTGCCGGTACTATTTCGCATTGTTTGTGATGAGGCGATAGTAAGGTCCAAGTGACATTACCGATGCTACCCTCTACTCCAGGGTTTTCACGCCTAAAGAATAAACACAATATGCGGCATGTGCGATCTACGAAAACCACTCACATTTTCGTCACACTCTTCTCTTACGCATGAACGACTATTTTTTTGGCCTAGGCAAAAGTGCCGTTGTTTTGGTATTGCCGGTTATTTGGGTGCCGGATACGAAGAATTTTACTGTACTTGAATTGAAATTAAATTTAATGTAATAAATTGGAAGCTGGAAAAGGTTTATAACATTACCAGGAAAATGACTCTATTGAGACCTAAAATTTTCATTTTACTGTCCGACAGAAGTACAAATATCAATCCTATCCATGACTTGGGATGAGATTGATAGTTGGTGGAAGAAATTAGAAAGACTATGTTTTAATAAGCGTGGTTTGCGATAGCGCACTTACACCCTGAGAAGTTGAACACCTGTGGAATTGACTTTCGGCTGTCGACCTTCTGGTCGTTCAACCTAAAAAGATTTATGTATTTACATTATCACTCATTTTTTACCCATACTTTTACTTGAACTATAGGCCTATTAGTTCAGTATTTTAGAATTATATTTTGATGTAATATTTTTAAGTCTAATAGAGTTCACATCTCTTATTAAATGCTGATGTGTATCAGCATAAAATTTGTCGTAAGTTACTTCTTTATTAGCCGTGGCACAAACGTGAATAATATGTCTACCACTATAGATACACGAATAATAAAGAGTGAACCGTAAATAATGTCATTAATTTCAGGGTGTTATTCTTTGAGATATTTTTCTTTTCGGAATAAAAATTGTTTTATATGAAATATTTCATTGCGTATTTTGGGAAAGCCATTGATTTAATTCCCAATATGCTCAGTCAATTTATGAGAGCAGTGTATTATGGTAATAATGATTAAAAGAATTTTATTTTTTCCTTTAAATGTGCAGAAATTTGATCTGAACAATGTAACATTTTAAAGTTATTTTTCAGACCGAAAGATTACATTTATTCGGATCAAATTTCTGCACATTTAAAGGACAAATTTAAAATTCTTTCACTCATTATTATCATATTACACTGCTCTGTTAAATTGACTGAGCATATTGGAAATTAAATAAATGGTTTTTCCAAAACACGTTATAAAAGTTTCATATAAAACAGTTTTTATCTAAAAAAAAAAAAAAAAGGAGGCAGAAAACGAGGAAAATTATATTAAGGGGAGAGGATGGTATTTTTGGTGAAAAATGAGCAAATTAAAAAAAAATTCTTTAAAATACCCTGTGATACGTATAGAATGCATAGCATAATATTTTGTGGGTATTTGTTCCCTTATCAGATGTTGAGACGCCATTGTTAAACTTCCTGCGTTATGGATTTTTAAATCACTTGTCCAATTTTATTGTTGCTTCCGGTAAATTGAATTTTCAAAAAAAAAACTTTAAAATACCCTTTGATATGTGTGGAATGCATTGCATAACATTTTGTGGGTATTTGTGCCCTTATCGGATGTTGAGATGTCATTTTTAAACTTCCTGCGCTATGGATTTTTAAATCACTCGCCCCATTTTATTGTTGTTTCCGGTAAACTGAATTTTCAAAAAAAAAAAAAAATCTTTAAAATACCCTTTGATATGTGTGGAATGCATTGCATAACATTTCGTGGGTATTTGTGCCCTTATCGGATGTTGAGACGCCATTTTTAAACTTCCTGCGCTATGGATTTTTAAATCACTCACCCCCTTTTATCGGTTTATGGTAACTTCATTTTTTTTACTACATTGCCAGACAAAAATAGATATAATTTCTGAACTATTAAAGATACATACATGAAATTTAGAATACACATTCTTTAGACTATTAGGAAACTTTTCTCTGTAAAAGAATCTTGTTAATTGATTTCATTTTAAAACTAAGTCCGCTTGTTTGCAAGAAAGGAAATCAGAAAATTATTAAATTTTAATTGTTTATTTTAAAAACGTAGGGACTAATATCAAAATTCTGTTACAGCCAGTTTGTAGAGCATGCTTTTGCAAGTACATTGCAAAAACCTGGATGAATCTACCTTTAAAAATGGTTTAGATATATCGATTTTAGTAAAATCCTGCATTGGGTATATTTTTTTCAATTCTGGGCTCCCAAATAATTTTTTTTTCAAAATATTTATTTTTGGTTTGAGTTGCTACAGCTATGAGCTCTCTACATACAAAAAAATTAATATTTTACACCAAATAGGAAAAAAGTTTTTAAAAATACCATCCTCTCCCCACTTCTTCATTTAAAATATTTCAAAGAATAACCCCCTAAAATTAATGACATTACTTACGGTTTACTCTGTATATTACTTTGACATATTTATGAACAGTTATAATATTCCAGTTAAAGTGGCTTAGCGATTTGAAGCACAACTCGAGAAAAAGAAAAACACGAATTTGCAGATCAGTTTAATGGATCACGAATGCACAATCTAGCTCTAAAGACATTCAGCGATTCTGATATTTGAACTTGTCAATTTGCATTCCAAAAAATTCGTATTATCATTTATTATTTCACATGAAGAATTTACCTTTGCCATTCGTATCAAATAACAAAAGCAAAATGCAACAATATATTCAAAATTAAGAAATTTAAAGGAAACAATGTAAAAACAGCAATAAGTATTCAGTAAATAAATCGAAACCATAGAATGATCAGGTACGTGACATAACCAAACCTGAACTATTTAAGAAATCAACTACTTTTATTTGTAATTTATGCTATTTTTTCTGATTTGTTTTAAATCTCGTTTCTCGCTAACAAACACAAATTATTCTGAAATATCCTGCATGATGTAAAAGGGGCCACAAGAAATTCTTTCACTGTAAATAGAAATGCAATAGCTAAAATAATATTATCCTTGGACAATAATTAAAAGTTGCTTCCTTAAAACGGTCATAAACACTCATTTAATAACTAATGGGTATATTATAATAAAATTTAACATAGAGCTGAACGCAATGTCTATACTATTACTTGTAATACAGAATATTTTAATAGATTTTTCTTGTAACGGGAAAGTTTAAAATAAGAGACATCTTTAGAGAAATATTTTAAGCAAAGAATATATTCAGATTTCTTATAAGCTTTTTATTAAAATATTTCGAACTATAAGTTTATTGCTATTTATTCAGAATACTCAAATGTAATGTAACAACGGGTCATAATATATCTACACGATGATAAATGATTATAGTTTTCAATAAAAAATGTTATTTAAACACCTAAAAGCAGTTGTCATGTGTTTCTTGTCTTACTGTCCAAACGCGCAACAATAAAGAAACCACAGACATTTATTATACATCATTAACGATCATCAAATTGAAGATAACGATAGCATTAATTTATCTTTAAACATTAATGAGTAATACGAAACGTTTCGAAAATAAAAGAAAACGGCAACGCGTTCATATACACTGTACAGCGTGAGTATAAATGATTTCCCTGATTACGAAAATTATTTGTGGACAAACGATTGAACGTAAAAAAAATTTAAATATACGAGTGTATGGAGAAACTCTCCAAGTTTTTAAACATACCTTATAGGTGCTCAATGTGGGCTCCACTTGTGTCCCTGCAGACATCAAGCCGGTAGTTCAATTCGTCCCACACACGGCTAAGTGTATCCATATCGATTGCAGCGATGGCGTTGATGATGCGGGAGCGTAACTCTGGCAGATTTTCCGGTAATGGAGATACAAAAACAGTCTTTAACATACCCCCACAGGTAGAAGTCACACGGTGTTAAGTCAGGGGAACGTGGAGGCCAGGACAAGAGATGCATGTCGTCTTTGTCGTTGCACTTTCCAAGTCCAAGGTGTACGGCCTTTTCTTTTTTCTCGAACTCACCGTATTAGGACATGTTAGAAGAGTGGCTGATGATACAGCTGGAGAGTGATAGTGCTGATTTCATATAGCAACAAAATGGCGCTTCACCTCACTTCCACAACGAAGTCCGGACATTCCTGAACGACCGATTGCCAAACAGATGGATTGGTCGCGTGAGGAGAGACGACATACAGCTCTTGTCCTGGCCTCCACGTTCCCCTGACTTAACACCGTGTGACTTCTACCTGTGGGGGTGAATCTGTTTTTGTACCTCCATTACCGGAAAATTTGCCAGAGCTATGCACCTACATCATCAACAACATCGTTGCAATTGATATGGATACACTTAACCGTGTGTGGGATGAATTGAACTACCGGCTTGATGTCCGCAGGGTCACAAGGGAAGCCCATATCAAGCACCTATAAGGTATGTTTAAAAACTTGGAGAGTTTCTCCATATACTGCTATTATATATAATTTTTCTACGTTCAATCGTTTGTCCATAAATAATTTTCATAATCAGGGAAATCATTTATACTCACTCTGTATTTATCATCCTTATCGTATACTGCCTCAATATATTACACATCGTCTTTCCATATGCTAAAAATTTAGAACAAAAACATCGAAAAGTCAGAGGTAGAAACAGCTGTGATTAATATTACTTTTTAACAATTATTGCCGTTTAGTAGAATGAAGAGGAGAAGTGTTCGTCTGGACTTAAGGGGATAGGAGAATAAGAAGAATTGCCTGCAGGAGGGAGGCACTGGAAGGCATAATTTGCGCCGCGATTACTGTCCCAGTACTGACTACCCTTACACTGGAATCTTATAGCAAACTCGAGACGCTGGCCAACTTGAACGGTGTGCGCATACAGCACGAAACTGAACTTGTCGGAAAATCCATCGCATGAATTTTGGACGTAAGTAGCTTGGAGGTCAGCAAATGTCTTCCAGCCGTCCAGTGTGTACCTTACATGCACACTCTTATGAAAGTCCAAGTTTCGAACTCGCACTGTCCCCGAGATGGAGGATGAGACAACATCGGTTACCACAGCGTTTTCTAGACAGACTTGGTCCTCCCTGATACGGTCCATGAAGTCCGGTTGCCCACCAGGTTGCTGGAACATCGGAATTAGACAACGTTCCGGTTTGGCAACGCATGGCGGTGCCAGAATTTCACAGAATGTTGCTTCAGTGAGTGACGATGTCGCGCTGTCAGAGATATCTTCACATTGGAGATCCTCATAGGCCGAACGGGGTACTTTAGGTATCTCATCGAGGAACGTGCGAATATCGGCTAGATCGAGCCCTAGGACGTCAGCGAAACGAACAATCTTCTTACGTCCCGGAGTTCCTGGAGGTGTTTTCCCCGTTTTCAATGAGGAACACCGGCGAATTCGGGGCGTAGATTGACTTGAATCGTCGTCATCTCCATCGATATCGGATCGCGCTTTCGTTGTTTGTGTTGTCTCTCCACTTTCAGTTGTGTCGAAAGTCGCAATCTGAATTGAGCATTCAATCGTAAGATTACTAGGCCGGTTCAGTGTTGATTTGTATGAAGAATCAGTCGACAAATCAGAACTAGAATCGTTTTCGGCGTGGACCACTGGTTGAGGTGAATCTGTGATTGTTGTATCTTGCGAAGAGTCAACAACATTCTCAAGATTGCTATCTTGTTCGCTGCTGAGCTCTTCAGCTTGTTGTATTTCACAAACATCGGAGGAAGTGTTCAAATGTTCTTCACTTTGAGAAAGAGAAGACACAGGAGATTCTTCTGTTATATCAACAGATTTTTCTGTAGTTGGACAAGATTCTCCATTTGGCACTTTGTAGGCTTCTGAAGCGTTCGTTTCATGATTGTGTAACGGGCTGCAGTCGGTTGTTTCTGTGGGCTCTGTCACAGGATAGCAGGTTTCATTTTGTGAATTGCATCTGGAAGACTCTGCAGTGTTTGGGTAGCCACTGTCGTGAAGACACATTGTCTTACACTCCTCAGACAAGGTCGCTTCCTGTTTGGGAGAGATACACTCAAAATATTCGTCGGAAAGGGAACCTTCTCTAGAGACTGACTCAAAATTACTACATTCACTCGTTGAGCCAGTATTGAGATTGCAATCACTTGATGAATCGACCTTATCTTCACTCGGAATTCTGAAACCAGCCGCATTTCTGAAGTTACGCCTACTAACTCGTCTGGTTTCGACTTCACGACTGCCGATATCTTCTACTGGGTCAAATAAATGTCCATTCATCTTGCCGTACGCTTCATTATCTGCTCCTGTTCCGTTGCTGTGGTTGGAAACTTTGGTTTGTGATGAATAAGTAACGTCAGCACCCGGAGATGTTTCGTGACAGAACTCATGTTTCTCAGGATGAAAACTGTTGGAAGCTTCTGTATCTACGTTCTCTGGATCGAAATATAGGCCGTCGGAACTGTCGCTGTCTGGAGATGTCCCACTCATCGTGATAGGCGACATCACACATCCTGACTCCGATGAGTGCTGAGTTCTAGGAGGACAATGAAGTGCACGGTTTTTGTTGAAGTAGCAATCAGGAAGGGTTTCCGAACATACTGTTTCTTCAACGGGGCTTCCAGGACTTTCACACTCAAGGTCGAAATCAAAGTATATGTCGGATTCGGAAGACGAGCTGAGGCGGGGCTGGTGACTGGTTACCTCGGGTTGCTTGGTCAGCCAACTGGTTTCATCTGGTGCGGCGGTCGCGCCATCACCGGATCCAGCGCGACCCAGAGATTGCAAGCGGCTTTGTAGGCGGCGGGCGAAAGCCTCGGCTCGACCTCGGCAGCTCATGGGGAGAAAAGAACCAAGACCGCAGTGTGGGCGCTCGGTGTTCATCTGTACCGCACCGCTCCCGGCAACCTGCAACACAAAACGCAACCTTAATTGTAATTTCACTTTCTTATTGCGAGGTATAAAGATGTTACAACAAAAACTGATCACAGAAATAAGCCGAATTCTCAACATTCCTGCCGCTTCATCTGCTCTACTGTATTATGCATATTTATGTGACCAGGCTATGTGACTCTTGGTCACGTGTCGGGATTCTGTCGAAAAACGGAGCTGCTACGCAAAATTCGACACCATAAGGCCAGGACCGGTATTGCTGATGTCCTCAAGCGTCGTGGATGGGAAGTATACGAGGAGATCAATTTCGTTTCATCCTTAGATTCGAACAGAAGAGCAGATATTGTAGCCATCCACAGGACTCAATCTAAGGGATTAGTCCTTGATCCTACAATCCGGTTCGAGAGGGATGCCCTGCAGGCACAACACGTTGATGAGGAGAAGAAATCCATTTATGAGTCCTGCATCCCTTATTTAAGTGAGAAATATAACATCCCCACTAGTCAGTGGAGTGTTTCTGGTCTTCTGTTTGGTGCACGTGGCACACTCCCTAAATTCACATGTGATATTTTAAAAGCACTCTGACTCCGATTTTTTGAAATTCAAAAAATTTTGTTGAATATTCTTAAGGATTCAATCCAAATATTACATTACCATTTATATTTTGGCCATTGATGATTGTGTTGGGTTTGCATTTCTTTGAATTTTTTACTAAACAATTCCTGTCTTTCTAAATTATTCTGTAGTGCTTTTATTCTGGATCTTTATGGTCACCCTCATTGAAGGCAGATTATTTTCTTTAAATATTTATATACACCTTCCAATGCTAATGCAACAAGCGTAGCTTTACTACTGCATAGAAATAAGTAACATACTCTCTTTCTTTCTTTCTTGCAATATAAAAGATGACTTAAGGGGTTAGGTACAGCTTACAGCAGTACAATTTTGGAAATATTCAACATTTTTTTCCTCCATTACTGTATCTTGTACAATAATGAAAATTCGCATATGCAAAACACTGTCCTTCTGCTATATGAAACAAATATTTATTTACATTTTTTTTCTTCAAAATTCAGTTCACTGTGCAGTAATGAAGCTTTTCTCACATAACTCAAAAACTATCCAGCTTTCTGTGATGAAATTTTTTGTGTGTATTTATGCATGTCATATCTACAATATGATGAAAGATCACTTCTCTACTTTTGATAGATTGTCTGATAAAAAATAAATTCATTTAAAAAATGGTCAAATACAAGTATTTTCTTGTAACACAAAATTAAAAAAAATATATATATTATTTATTAAGGAATGTAGTTGAAAGAGCATGATTTTGTAAACATGAGTTATGAGGTAAACGCTTCATCACTGCACAGTGAACTACCATCATTATGAATTTTGAAAAAATATATATATATAAATAATTTTCTTTAAATCGTAAAAATATTTTTTTTAATATAGCAGAAGGACAGTGTTTTACACATACCAATTTTCATTACTGCACAGTACAAGATACAGTAATGGAGGAAAAAATATTGAATATTTACTGCTGTAAGCTATACCTAACCCCTTAAGGATGAAGTGTTTTCATTAATTTAAAAGCTTCAAATTATTTCATGTTTTCATTGTTATTTACATTTTACTGTGTTTTTATATTCGTGCTTTTCAAATGTATTACAAGATTTTCAATGTATCTGTGACGAAGCCTAAAACGGTATGTCTAATGGCCAAATAAATTGAATTGAGTTAGTTAGTGGGGTTTCAAAAGGGCGCGTCAACTACTATGGCTATTTGCGCCCTTATCTAAATTCCTCCAAAAAACAGAAACACAATACAATAACCAGAATCCTTAAAAGACTTACAAATGAATTGAATTGAACTGTATCTCTACACCCATTTAAAATTGTACACGTGTTTATATGAACTTTTTTGCTCAGAATACGCCAGACTACTACCACTGAAATATTTACTATTCTGCGTGAATCACCCTGTATTATATTTATCCAGTTAAACTGACTTTCATAGCTAGTAATTAAAATATACATTGTCATCCTAATCACTTCTTTTACAGGTGTAAAATACATGCTGCTCTAGTTAGCAAGTTAGCTGTTGGCAAATCGTCAACATGTAAACAATTAAATGTCATCTCCGGGACGTTCTACTGCGCCACTATGTGTGATCTGTGTTCAGTACATATCCGAACAGTTACGATACAAAAAAATCACATCACGTCAATTACGCTACGCTATACAGGATGAAAGTGGTGTAACTCTGCAGATTGTATGGGACGATAGAATACAATAAAATGAAAAAAAAAAAACTACAGACGTAGATAAATTATTAGACTAAAACGTTTTTCTTGGAAACATAATATAATTTGTCATATCAACAATCAGCTGCTGTAAATATGATTTTCTACATCTTCTGGTATATTTTTCTAATGGTTAAGTATATTTTGTCTGGCTATATTGGTACTACTGGTGTTTTAATTATATACTGCAGAAGATATTCAACAGTCTGTTCTGCCATGACCTGCAAGAAGACCCGACATGAACAAAATTGAAAATCTTTGATCTACACTGAAGAAGAAAGTGAACAAAAAGAGGCTTACAACAAAACATGGACTCATTTAAGCACTGTCTGATGTCTGGCTAAATGATGCCGATATTCAAAGAAAGTGTCAAACTTTGGTTTCCAGCCTCCCTGACAAAATCAACGTGTTAATAAAGAATAAGGGAATGTTCACAAAATATTAGTAATCTCCAGATTCAATTTTCTGTTCATTATTTCTGTGCAAAATACATTTTTGTTCATTATTTCTGCCGATAAATACAGCTTTGTTGCACATATAATTAATTTAGTTTAATAACTTGTCCACGACTGTACTACGCGTTTTATAATTAAATGCATGGTTAATTTTAAAATTAGGTTAAAACTTCACAGTCCCTGTTCCTCACTCACGTAGGTCCTAGGCGTGGGCAGGTTCTATATCAGTTTCATAACCAATATCAGTGGTGGCATAAGGCATTATCAAAGCAGTGTGTACGCGTTAGAAAACGATTATTTCATGAGAAATGGGAGGAAGAGTTTTTTTGCTGTTTAGAAGGGGAGAACATACGATGTATGTTATTCTCGAAAATCCTATTAGGCATTAATAAATTTAATATACAACGACATTACTCCTTATGTCATAAAGAACATGCTGAATTAGAAGGTAAGACAAATTAAATGTTATTTTTCGTATTATTCCGAAGAAAATTTATGATCTTAACATTTGCATAGTATACTAAATAAGACATTATACCTTAAAAACACTGTATTAAAAGGTACGAGGAATTAAATGTTGCTTGTACGTACTATTTCCAAAAGAAATTTATAAAAAAATTATCAAATGTGCGTAGAAAACGAAATATGATTTTCTGAAATTATTTTAGGTCGAGAACGTGCAAATCTATTAAGTAATCTTGAGAAACGCCAGAATATTCAAGAAAATAAACGTAGACAACGTGATGGAATATTATTCGCTAGTTACGCAATTTCTCGCCTGTGATTTGGATCAATTCAATGATGGAGAAATAGTAAAGAGGTTTATGATTAAAGCTGCCGAATTAATTTGCCAAATTGAATCAAAGTTTTCGAGTCTCTCACGTTAACCAAGCGCTTTCCTAATAATTCGCCACTAACCGCCTCAGCGATTACGATAAGGTGACGCAGGTCACAGCAGTTTATACTTCCCATCCTACTCTGCAGTCTCCTGTCCTAGTAAACAATTTCAAATCAAGTGCCTCACGTAACCGAAAATTGTGCCATGTATGCCGTAAAGTATATAATACGTAGTAGTAGAATAGTTTAGTTCGTGTAATTTAATAGTAATGTGATAAGCTGAGCAATGATAGGATGATAAATGAACACGTCTGCACTTCACTTAAACAGACCGATGGATGAATATCGATGGACTTGCTGTATCCCATTGCGGACAAACACTACTGAAACCAGACTAGATGACAAAAGCTTCTCAACCGAATAATAGCAGGCATTTCCCATATTTATTGTGCGTTTAATTTCTTCTCGAGTGCCATTTGCATTTGTTACTGTTGCTCCAACGTAATTGAATTTTTCCACCTCTTCAAAAGATAAATTTCCAATTTTTATATTTCCACTTCGTATTATGTTCTATTACAGTAAAACAAAAATGATGTCAAATATAACGCCAACACCAATCTCAGTACTAGGAACAGAGATAGAACACGTGGACGATTACATCTACCTAGGGCAGACTGTCTCACTTAACCAAAGGATGGAGAAAGAAATACAAAGGAGAATAATACAATCCTGGAAAGCCTTCTGGGCGCTAAAGTTTATACTCCTCGACAGGTCCATAGACCGCAGACTGAGACTAGAGGCTCTTAACTCCTGTGTATTCCCGGAGCTAACATACGGTTGCCAAACCTGGGCCCTCACAGAGAGGCAAAAGACGAACATCGAAATAAGCCAAAGGAAAATGGAGAGGAAGATAGTTGGCGTTTCACTTAAAGACAAGGTCTCCAACACGGCACTGCAGAAAATTACAGCTTCTCAGAACATCACACAAAAAGCCCTCATAACGGAGTGGAAGTGGGGTGGTCATGTAGCAAGGCAGCAACAAGGCAGATGGGCGCGAGAAACCACCATGTGGGACCCGTACATAGGAAGGAGAACACAAGGCAGGCCAAGAAGAAGATTGGCAGAACATTCAAGCAGAAGCTGGGAGGGAACTGGTCAACCATCGCCCGCAACAGGAACGAGTGGAGACAGATAGTGAACGAAGTCCTATAGATCTAAAATTTGACAAACTCTAGTGTATCTCACATAGTGAATGTGAATGTAAATATTGTTCACGTGAAATAGCTCATCATGTGAACCACACCAACCGACCTTCCCCTCCTGCAGGAGGCCCTCGACCTTCAGGGACACAGTGGCTTCATTCATTCATTCATTCATTCATTCGTTCGTTCATTATGTTCTGGCCACGAGATATAATCATATACTTTGTCTTTTCAGGATTTACTTCCAAACGTTTCTCATTACTTGCTTCAAGTAAAATTTCCGTGTTTTTCCTAATAGGTTGTGGATTTTCTTCTAATATATTCACGTCATCGCACAAACAAGTAATTCCAAACCCTCTCTGTTTTCCTAGACTTTCCTAATGGCATATTCTAGAGCAAAGTTAGAAAGTAAATGTGATAGTACTGTATATCTTCTTGCTTTAGCCCGCAGTGAATGGAAAAGCGTCAGACAGAAACTGGCCTATACGAACTCTGCTGTACGTTTCACTGAGACACATTTTAGTTAATCGAATTAGTTGCGTGACGTAAATTTACGACACGGTACTGACAGTTTTACTTCCCTCCCGAAAGAAATCATGCTAAGTACTTTATTGCCTTTCAAAATCCAACGCCCTATGCCGGGCTCAACCCGCGAACCTCGGGTCTAACGGCGAGCATGGTTACGCGAAACCACAGAGGGCGACATTATCACTTGCAGTCGTAGTAAATATTCAGGAAATCTCGCGAAACAGAGATGGCAGGATACAAAGTTAATGGGTGTGGTGTACGTGACAGAGAGCAGGTCATCGTGATCGAGACGACACGCAACTGCAAAATACGCAGTCAGAATGCACGCTCATTTTTGCTCTTGCTCATAGATTACAATTAAGATGAAATCTCCCTAGGGTCATACAACAAAGAAAGAAAAAACTGAGAGGTGGCTTAAGGATATCCTCATGATAGAGTGAAGCAGCTATACTCCAATGTATTAAACAAAGCAATACAATATAATACTCGTAAGTTACTTTTCTTTAACACTGTAGTTTCACATTCTTGTATAGGCTATACATAACCCATGTAGGCTATCCAACATTTCCACGACTATTGTGTGAATGAATGGGAATATGGAACGAGAAACAATTAAAAAATATGCGAAAACGGCGAAAACACATCCTCACAAGGGAAATTGGGACTGAGAGAAAATGTCTATGTGAACTCCAAGCCTATTGGTCACTTGTCTCACTCCTATTTTCGCCGTTGTGTGGAAAACCTCGAGGTGAATTTTAATAGAGAATGTAACGAATCGGAATACGTACAAGAACCGAAAGGCACTAAACTTAAACTTCTGTTTCCATGATACTACGAGTTGACGTCACAGTAAAATTTAATGTCGAAACATTAATGGAATGGAATTTAATTGAGGGGTTCACGGGTGGCCCAGCACTGCGACCTATTGAGATCTATTACGCTAACCCTCGATATGGAATGAGTTGCATGCCACAGATCCCCTACGCGCACCGCCCTGACCACATGACTCCCTTAACGACCGGTCCCTACAGCCGACAGAATCCATATACCATTCCTGCTTCGGCAAATGCCCCCAAGGCCCCTCTGTTGGCCAGAGGCGAAACTCCTCCCCAGAGTAGGTCCGCCTTGGGTGCCATTGCAGAAGCCATAACTTTCATAACACTTCGCTATATAAGAAAAATTAAAATATGTAGCAACCTGTGTTTTATTCTGTACAAAAATAAAGTTGATACTTCTACTTTCGCAACAAAAGCAAATAATAGATATTTATGCAACAAGTTGCACGCTAATTAGAAATACTGAAAACATGAATTCCAACTATTTATTTTAAATATTTACAACAGCAAAACAATCACTAAAGCCTACTAAACTTATATATCCGAAGACCGTGAAATCTATCTCTTTCCATACGAATGTAATACTATTTCGTCTTTAACATCAGAAGTCCGCCATTGTGAGAGAACGAATCAACAATTTTATTCTCTTTAAAATATAAATGGACTACATTAGGAATTCTCGAGCGACTGTCTAAACAATCTTGTATGAAACAGATGCGAAATTAGCGTTTTAAGCACACCCGGACCAGTTAACTAGTCACAACCAGGATCTGAACCCGGACCCTCTCGTTTTAAGGTGAGACATGCTAACCGTTACTCCACAGCGGCGGACAATAAGTAACTTATCACTATTGCTGCAAATAATATATCGACAGAGAATAACACAGTAAAATAGCTGATCAACTATCAACTTTTTCTTGCCTTAACCCACGAACTAATTTGAACGTACAAGTTGCAACCTGCATTGCATGTAGTCTATGCACTGCAGGTGATGGAATGGGGATGGGGAAGTCCCTTCGAATATACGTGGAGACGTAACACTGGTTTAACATGGGTTGTGATTCACGTGTATTTCAATTATCATATAAGTTATTAGAACAAATAAATGATTTAGAGATCGAAAACCCGTGTCATGTCAAATATAAACAAACTGAAACAAAAACGAAAAAAAAAAGGTGAGATTTTTTAAAAATGACAAGGAATTTTCATATGCCCAAATTTCTAGTACCCCAAAAATTCGCAAATCGTCTAAACTAAAAATTGGTCGCAAACAGGGCTGCGGAGTAGCCCAATCCGCGACTTTTTGGCCAATCTGGCAACCCTGTCGATGGAATAGAAGATATGACTAAATATGAATGTAGTAAAGCCTCATTCACAATTTTCAAGTAGCTTGAATTAAAGTCACTTGATTCGACCAACTTGAAAAGTATGAACTATGTTTCAAATTGACTTGAAATCAATTAACGGCTTGAATTTAAGTTTCAAGTGAAGTTGAATCCCTTTCTACTTTTTATTTGACTTGAAAAGACACTTGAAACAACTTGAAGAGTATGAACGTCACCTGATAACTTGAATTCAAGGAGAAAAGCGCGGTAATTTAAATTAACAGCTGTTTTAAGAGCGTTAAATTAACAGCTGATTGTTTTTCTGTTCTACTGAGAATGTAAAATAATAGGAAACAATAGTAAGTGAAATAATGACCAAATATTTGAGTTTCTAAAGTTACATAAAACTCACGAAGGCTTGTGGATTACAGAAACTGCAAAGTTTCTTGACAGAGATGCAAAGGACGCTGCCAAGGAAGGAAGAGTTCATTGAAGAATTTAACAGTAGAGATTTTAACGTGGACACAGATGATAATTATATGACAGACAATTAAAAACCATTAAACTGTAGACAGAGAAGAAGTGAGAAAGATAGGAGGATTAAGAAGAGTGTAGCGTGAAGGGATGACATTTATCGGCCGAAACTAGCATTGTTCAATGTGGATGATAGATTTTTTGGAAACTGTAACTGCTTCAAGATAATCATTTTCAAACCTGCTTATATTTTATTTCATTCACATTAAGAATCTGCTTGAAGATTTCACTTATTCTATTTGTAATAGTCAATGGCCATGTATTTCTCTTACTAATTCAATTCCTAACCCATACTGAACAACACGTCTTCCATTTCTTCTATGTATTTATCATTACCCTGGCACGGAGGCTTGCTGCTACAGAAATTCCTATTTGCACAACTTCCATCGACGCCTTTTATCCTACTTGAAAACAAAATAACTTGAATATGTCTGAACTGCGACTTGAATTTAGGTTACTTGAAATCACGTGACTTGAATTCAAGTTACTTGAAAAGTGTGAACGAGGCTTAAAAATTGGAAGACTCCCGCGCAGGATAGATGGCGACGATTGCTGAGGCAGACCACGGCCAAAGGTGACTATGAAAAAATGTGTGAGATAAAAGACAACTCTAGGGTAGATGAGGGTAGTTGTAAACAAATGCTGGGAGAAATACAAAACTGTCAACATAAAAATTTTAATTCGCGGGAATATTTAAATTAACATGTTGGCTAACCTACAAAGAATGTATGATTTGAGGCTTTCTCGGCGTTGGTTCGCTAATATGTTTTCGCGGGATATCAGCCGAGTTAAGATTTTGGAATGCTCCAAGCTTTCGACTGCTATCTCTGCAGCCATCTTCAGGGAAGTGATGTCCGAACGAAAAATCGAAAAATCGAAGGAGAATTGGGAGGAAAATTTTAAAAGGTACGCAAAACGCGTCCTTGCAAGGGGTTGGGGGCTGTACAAAACTAAATATGTGAGCTCCAAGCCTGTTGGCCACTAGTCTCACTCCGGTTTACGCTGCTCCCCTGAAGGAGCTCTAGAAAATTTTGAAGGGGAAGCCGAAATTGGACGTAACCTCTTAGGTACCACATACGCGAGGGGGGCTGAGATTGATCAATTGATCACGGAACGGGGCGAGGAGGAGTTGGCTGGTGTTTGCCGTTAGGATGGCAAGACGCTGTCATCTGTTGTTCGATGACAAAGCAGGTGAAGGCCGTCGGAAGAAGCGCCGTGAAATCTAAGCTGCAATTTGAGAGGTCCCTGTCCTTTCAATTTGCGACTTATTGAGTGACCTCGTATGTTTAATAGACTATTAATATTATCTGAACTAGGGCATACATAATTTATAATAAAGGTGGAATATATATGGGGAAGGGCATATAGGTCCGTGGCCCATTTCTTATAGGGCTCATTCCGACATTTGTCTTACGCCTGAGGAAAACCACGGAATACCTTAGGCAGGATGAGTTGTCTCATATAAGAGACTAGCCAATTTGGCTATTATGTAGGAGGTCATGAGCCTTGTTGATTTGTCTCAATTTCGAGACCAGCCATTTGGTTATATGATGGCTCAATTGCGAAGAGGGGGGAGAGATGTAATTGTTAATTAGGGAGATTCATGGGGATATGAGTGCAGGTCCGTGGCCCATTTCTTTTAGGGCTCATCCCGACATTTGTCTTAGCGCCTTAGGAAAACCACGGAAAAACCTTAGGCAGGATGAGTTGTCTCAATATCAGAGACTAGCCAGTTGGCTCTTAGGTTGAATGACTCTATGAATCGATGGATATATACTAGCCAATTGGCTCTATTAGATTTCCATCGATCAACAAAAGTAGATAATGTTATGGAGGGATTTTGTTTAGCCCAGTTAAGACAAGGTCATTTTAAAGCGGTTGCACTATCCAAGGAGTCTCATGGAGTTGAGTCGTAGCTACCAAAACCTGGGAGTAACGCCAGCCTCCCTGTCCTCCTGTCTCAATAGTATAACTAATGGACCTGTCTGGTGTCTACGCCGTAACCTAGGATCATACTGGCCGAGGCCAGATATGAGCGGGTTGGGGTTAGCACGAGCTTCCGCATACAGGTTCCTAGCCAGTCGAGCAATGAACTCGTCTATGGTTGGCAACTCTAGTTCATCATGGAACTTTCTTCTCGAGGCGACTCGGGGGAGATGAGTAATGAGTCGAATCACCTGGTTTTGGACAACTTGGAGTTTACGGAGATGGGACACTGCCGCAAACCCCCATGCGGGTGCGGCATAGGTAATGACAGAGCGAATGAGGGCCTTATACATGGTAAGTCCTACCCTCAGGTTGTCAGGAGTTAAGGCCGCCAGAATGGGATAGTGTCTAACTATCAGCCCGTTGGCCTTACGAAGAGAAAGAACAGAAAGTCGAAAGGTTATATAGATGTTAGGCTGTCTCAGGTGAAACGGGATTGGTTGGCGGATCGGCCAATCCGGGGCCGGGAATTGTCATCGCTCGTAAGCTCCGCCCCTCCCGGGATTCCTGCGTGAAGTTTGGCGGGCGGCGAGCCCTGTTCCGCCGGTTGGAATCGGTTGCCGTCCTCGGTCCGTGATCTTCATGACCTTGATTGTAAGAGGGTCTGAGTTGGTCTAAGGCCGGTGTCCATGCCTGACTGAGCTGGAGTCCACTGTCTCTGTTAAAGTTGTTTTTCTCCAGCTTGATCTCTATGGCCTCCTTGATTGTACGATCCCAGTAGTGGCTTGATTTGTTAATGACCTTGGTGTGGTCAAACAGTATTTTATGCTCCTTTTCTATGCTGTGTTGCGCCACTGCAGATTTTTCCGGGTAATACAGCCTCAGGTTCCTCTTATGTTCTTTGATTCTGTCTTCTATTGTGCGGCCAGTCTGCCCTATGTATACTTCGCCACACTCGCATGGAATCTTGTAAATCCCTGGAGTCCTTAAGCCCTGACTGTCTTTAACCTGACGTAGATGACTCCGGATTTTGCTCTGTGGTTTATGGATGGTTTTGATATTAACCTTCTGGAGGATTCTGCTTATTTTGTGTGACACGCTCCCGCAGAATGGAATGAAAGCTTTCTGACCACACCAAGGTCATTAACAAATCAAGCCACTACTGGGATCGTACAATCAAGGAGGCCATAGAGATCAAGCTGGAGAAAAACAACTTTAACAGAGACAGTGGACTCCAGCTCAGTCAGGCATGGACACCGGCCTTAGACCAACTCAGACCCTCTTACAATCAAGGTCATGAAGATCACGGACCGAGGACGGCAACCGATTCCAACCGGCGGAACAGGGCTCGCCGCCCGCCAAACTTCACGCAGGAATCCCGGGAGGGGCGGAGCTTACGAGCGATGACAATTCCCGGCCCCGGATTGGCCGATCCGCCAACCAATCCCGTTTCACCTGAGACAGCCTAACATCTATATAACCTTTCGACTTTCTATTCGGACATCACTTCCCTGAAGATGGCTGCAGAGATAGCAGTCGAAAGCTTGGAGCATTCCAAAATCTTAACTCGGCTGATATCCCGCGAAAACATATTAGCGAACCTACAAAGAAGTTTGGCACCAAATAGAAGTAACTGCTTAGTTGTGAACGAATGTTTAGCAAGAGTCTATAAAAAAAAAGTTGAGAAAGAATTTTGCTTCACCTTCATTTTTGGCATTGTACGTAAGTAAACGTACAGTGCTATTTTTTAAGAATATGTTTTTTTTATGAGTAATGTATAGTAGTTAACATTTATTACAATAGTTTTGAGATCTCCCATAACCTCAGTTCATTAAATTATGACGTGTTTACATTTGCCCCATAGTTTTAATTGCTTGGGGGTAATTGTAAACATGTTTTGCTAAGGTTACATTTCGTACTTTTCAGTAATCAAAGAGATCCCCACCCAACTACACTATAGAAGATTTAGAGAGGGTTGTCACAGATGTGAAAAATGGTAACTACAGTTATCGTGAAGCTCAGGAGAGGTACTGAGTTCCTATATCCTCATATATCATAGGTTAAAGAGACGAAATGTACCAGTGACCAAAATTGGAGTTAGAAGGAGTACAACTCTTTCTTCTGAAACAGAGCATAAAATGTTTAATGTCTGATAGCTCGTGCGAAAATTGGTGTTTACAATTATTATTCCCCTCTCAAAGGAGTAAATGTAAACAGGTGGGGTAAACGTAAACTAGCAATTAAATGATGAAAAAAGTCAACTTATTATTTTAAACCCATTTTCAATGAAAAGAAATATCTAAAAATAACACAATGCTTCTTTGTCATACTTACCGTTACAGAAGGTTGTGTAATGTTGAAATATATTTGAAATCAGTGAAAAGTGTTTACAATTACCCCCGTCTACCCTATTAAATTTCGTATTCAGTGGACTATGCTTTATTACCTGCACAAATATGGCGGCTTACAGCAGCGCTACCTAGGTGTATGGGCTGTAAGGGTCACCTCTCGTTCTATATTTACATTCTTGCTTAATCGTAATTTCGTGTGTATAAAATTGTTATTAAATTGTATTATGTAGTTAACTACAAACATTCAATCTTTCAACGTAAGTGCATGATTTCTCGCATTCACTTCTAAGTACTTAAATCAAGAATCTCCTTTCAGGCATTAGAAAAGCGTTTGTGGTTCTTGATCTATACTGAGGAACTGTTCCAGATGCAGACCCATTCATTCATAACCGCCTGCAGCACGATCGGTATTCAAGTGCAGTTAAAATCGGAAAGACCGAGATGAAGCAACCTCACTCTGCAACATCTGTTTATCGTAAAGAATGGCATCTCGCATTGTTGGCGTGTTCATCCAAACGTTTCGACATTGAATCGAGACGAGATGTAGAGGGTCACAGGACGCCCACTCCATCACGACGGAACGTGATCACGTGATTAGCGTCGGTCTCTCTCCGCATAGCTATGACAATATCAAGTTATTGTACAGTGAGGGACATAATTGTTGAGCGGGCGAAAATGTTTCAATATCTGTAGCGCGGTTCACAAGAGGCTATAGTTTTAATTCCTTCTCAGCATAGATATGTAATATTTAAACAGAAAAACGAAGCGAAAACCTGCTCAACATCTGAAAACTTTCGGCTCGAAGCATGCGTAGTGTGGTTTTCTATGACTTAGAAAAAACTCTAGTCGCTCAAATATTATGTCCCCCATTGTACACGGTCTCAAACAACAGCTGTAAACCACGGTTATTTATAAAAGTTATTCTTCTGTATTTCCCAGACCTTCCTCATGGAATTCTTGTGTTAGATCCGAAGAAAGCGCCAACTGTAGGCCTAATAAATTAAAACTAAAACACATGTTCTCTTCGAAAATAAAAGAAATACAGAACAAATTCATTGGATTGTAACATATTCGAATCAACGAACAAATGAAGGGCAGAGAGAGTTATAAATAGGCTCCGTATTCCAGCTACCTATAAACTGGAATTAGGTTGTCTGATTCGAAGTATATGTGACGTCACAGCGCAGGTACAGGGACGTTCTACACAAAATAGTTACGCATCCTCTGCCCTCTTCCTCTAGAACAGTGGTCGTCAGCACTCGCTGAAATGTGCAATGGGTACGCGGTACCGTCCCCTGTGCACCGTCGTGCAACAGGGAGAGATAGAGAGCATACCCGCTAGCAGCTACGAGAGCACCCTAGTGCACAGCGTTTTCCGCGGGTAACAGAGGCAAGCCCCAGCGTGCTCTGTGCTGACGACCCCTGCTCTAGAAAGTCAAAATCGAAACGCAGTCATAGTGAGTAGTCTTATCGATCACTGCTCTTACTAGTCGTATTATTTAAATAACTACATCTTTGTGGCCGATTGAAGGTTCATTGCAGAGGTAATAGGACTTAGGTAAGACTCTGGAGCGTGTAATATTGCAGGGCATAATTGAGGATATTTGAACTAATATTTTCACTGTCAATATAGACAATATTATATATAAATTGTGTAAGATAAATGTAAAAGTGACAAAAACAGTGCACTGAAAGCCACTGCAATACCGAAAGGCGCAGAATGTGTGTTGAACATAATCCAAAAGAACCAGTACCGGTACCATCAAAATCTGAAAATTATGAAGATAATACCTCGACGTTTATCATGGATTTGTGTAGCCTATCATGATGTTCAGTGCCAATATCCCAATCAATAAATTGAATAATCTTCATTTTAGGGAATTTCTAGAAAATTACTTGGAAAATTAGTGGGTTTTCAGTGATGAGCGACATATGCAATATACTAATGAAACACGAAAAAATATCAGACAATAGAAATATCTTATACATCATGCACCATAATGTCATGTACTATTGAAAAAATTTCTTGCAACATAAAATAATTTCAAGTGACATCCGCGTATGTTCAATTTCCCTAACTTACGAATGCACGTTATTATTCACTGCAAAGATCACGACTAAAATGAACATCACGGCTCAAGCATGTGTTTACTAGTATAGCTTCGGAATGTCGGGAGTTGACTGTACTCCAGGAACACGCAGCGACGACCTGTTTGCTTATATCCTTATCCGTTGCATTACCTGTGTTCGGCGTACTATATACCCAGTGTGCCTTTAACTTCAATCTTTAAGTAGCTGGAATACGGAGCCTAGTTATAAATATTTAACAAATACACGAGGTAGCGTTATCTCATTGGTTCCTGGGACTGATAGTAACATTGATGTGGGCTCCTAGCCTTTGGGTCACTCACGGATCATCCCGATTGAACGGATTTATGAAAAGGCCGAAAGATGGACTTGACAATTATTATTAGTTCTCATTAAGGGCGAAAGGCGACCGGATGGCTCAAGTGGTAGAGCAACTGGCTACGGACTAGAACATGGCTGTTAAACTCGTACTCCCAAGGCACGAACGAATACTGAGAGGGTGGTTACTAGTCTCCTGACTGCATCGTATCTCTTGCATTTGACTCAACGTAAGGTTAGGGTCTGGCGCTTGAACGTAAACATATCTGTTGTACTAGTAACAGTGGCGGCTGGTACTGTGCATATACTTTACACCCCTATTTTCGTATATACTTATTACTGCAATAACTTTATCACCATCCTCGTCTTTCTCAGTAGGCCTATTGGTCCGTAAAATGTATACAGAATGATTCACTAGGAGTTACTGCCACCTACGGAGCATATTCTCGAAGACATTCTGAGCAAAAAATGTTATATAAACATGTGTCCTATTCTCAATATTTTAAAAAATACCATTTTTCTTTAGTTTTAAGGGGAAAAGAATATCACAATTAGAGACTGAACTATTCAGAAATATCATTATTCTTTTATTGTGAAGCTGAAAGTGTGTTAATTCCATAGTTGCTTCGTATAGATTTATTTTTCAAATTTCAACTGCATTTTTCTTACGCATTTATCACAGCAATTGTTACAAATCACGTACTTCTTGTACACTCCTTAAGACTGTACATTAAGCAAAATTGAACTGTAAAGAATAAAGTTGCTAGAAGTTGTGTGATCTGTAACAAATTATTGTTGTAATAAGCGTGTAAGAATAATGTAATTCTTAGTTAAAAATTTGGAAAAAAAAAAAAATCTGTGCAAAGCAACTAAGAAATTAAGAACACATTTGTAGCTTCAGAATACTAGCCAATGAAAGAAAGTACACATTACTTCTAAATAGTTCATTCTCTATTTGTAACATATTTTTACCCTTAAAACTAAAGAGAAAAGGTATTTTTTAACAACCTCAAATTAGTGTAACTCTAAAAATATTGAGAATAGAACACATATTTATATGACATTTTTGCTCAAATTTTCTGCGAAAATGAGCTCCGTAAGTGGCGGTAATTCCTTGTGAATCACCCTGTATATCACATATAATACATAACACAATATATATTATATTATATTATATTATATTATATTATATTATATTATATTATATTATATTATATATTACAGTAAAACCTCGTTAACCCGAATAGTCTAAGTTAACCGGTTTAACTAAAGTCCGGATTAACTGAAATAACCTAAAAGAACAGTAGGTAGTGGATTAAAACTCCGTTTATAGCAACAAAACAAACCACACTTATTATGGTGTCTTTAAAGACCATAGGCCTAAATAAGCCTACCTATATAGTACAGTAAAATGTAAAGCAATACATACAATGCAGTACATATGTGATGGCCATAATAATTACGATGATGTGTCTTAAAACAAGGTTATTTAATTTTCCCAAACTCGTTTTTTTTTGCCTGTCCGGATTAAGCGAAGTCCGACTTATAAGGATCCGGATTAACGAGATTTTACTGTATATTGTATTGTATTATATTATATTATATTATATTATATTATATTATATTACATTACATTATATATTATATTATATTACATTACATTACATTACATATTATATTATATTACATTACATTACATTACATTACATTATATATTATATTATATTATATTATATTATATTATATTATATTATATTATATTATATTATATTATATTATATTATATTATATTATATTATATTATATTATATTATATTATATTATATAGGCCTACATAAGTAAGCTTACAATCGCAAGGGAAGAAAATGGATTCTTAGTAAAAGCAAGACTCGTAAATAAGTAGTGGCATCTGTTTTAAGTTAGAAGAAGTCTAATGGTTTAAATTAATGCAAATGAAAGAGCTTTGCATCTCCATAGGGAAGTTGGATTTCAGAGTAGGAGGAAGTATTGAGAGCATCAACAGTGTGTTGCGTCATAGCTGCCCTCAACCCAGTTGGCAGAAATGATGAGAAAGATCGTAACTATCAAATGCTCATTTGGAACAGGTTATTTATTACCAGCACAAGATACATGACAGGCAGGAGACTGGGAAGTCAGTCATCTTCGTGTTTCTTCTAGATTAAGAATATAACCATCCTCGTCAGCAGATTTAAACTCTCTTGGGGGAAATGAACTCAAATTCTCCAATCAAAAGCGGCCAATTTTGGATCGATGTGGAACTAACTATTGATCCTTTACCCATGAAGATTAAAATGATGATAAAGAAGGATGAATATACAGAAATATATTGGTATATATGTGTATGTAGATTAATGGAGAGGCAGCTAGGCAGATACAGAGGGTTGGTAAAAAGATAGGTAGATACTTAGCTACTAGTTATATAAATATATTGGATTACCATAGTATAGATATGTTAGATATTATAGAGTAGATAAATGAGATGTCATAGAATAGATACATTAGATATCATATAATAAATAAATTAGGTTTCACAGACTAGATACCATAGAATAAGTATGTTGCGATATGACAGAATAGATAACGTACGATAGAATAGTTAGAGCAGATACGACAGAATAATAAACTAATTAGATTATATACAATAGAATAGATAAATTAGATACGAAAGAATGTATTACATACGAAATAATGCACAAATGAGATTGATTAGATATGATAAATTACGTAGATGCGGTACGGTAGATTAAATAGTTCAGATACGATGGATTATACAGCATTAGATGTGAATAATTAAATAATATTATATACGATGAATTAAATAAGATTTTATCAGATGGATTATATAGATTAGATACGACGGATTATACAGATTTGATGCAATGGATTAGACCAAATTCAAATCAGACAGATACAATACATAGATAATGAAGACGATGTTAAGAGCATTTCTTTTTCACAAAAACATTTCATTAAAAATTGTGGAACTTTACAATAATTTTGAAAGTGTTAATTTACTCTATTAAATGTTTACACCACCACCACCACCACCACCACCACCACCAACAACAACAACAACAACAACCGTGAATCATCAGACTCTGTTGCGACCTCATCCAAGCTACTTTCACATAGCTATATTTAATCTGCAACATTTTATCAACAGTAATCTCACTAAAGGTTTTGATTTATCTAGAGAAAAATCAAAACTCGAGTGGGATTTAATTGACAATTACACGATTAGAATAAAGTATATAAAGATTAGTACTCTAATACAATAAAATATTAAACTGTTTTCAAATGTATTATTGCACCATCTCATCATTACAGATATTTCGCTAGATGGCAGGTGCGTTATTATGAGCCGTTCTCTTGCTACCAGTTATGCCAACTATACATTGAACTCTATGAACGATTACTACAGACGTGGACAAATTATTAGCAAAATTGAAGATTTTTATTATATATTTTTACAAAATATGATTCTTCAATTTAGACTACAGTTTACATTTTTGTGTATTTCCAAATTATTAGCAAAATTGAAGATTTGTGTTGTATATTTTTCAAAATTTAACTCCTCAATTTGGACTACATTTGATATTTTTGCATATTTACAAATTATTAGCAAAACTGAAGGTTTTTATTGTATATTTTTAGACAATTCGATTCTTCAATGTGGACCACAGTTGACATTTTGGATATTTCCAAATTATTAGCAAAACTGAAGATTTTTGTTTTATATTTTTACGAAATTTGACTCATCAATGCAGTTGACATTTTTGCTAATTTACAAATTATTAGCAAAATTGAAGATTTTTATTATATATTTTTACAAAACCTGACTCTTCAATTTAAACTACAGTTGACATTTTTGCATATTTCTGTCTTCTGTAATGAAGGAAATATGCAAAATTTTCAACTGTACTCTAAATTGAAAAGTCAAATTTTGTAAATAGAATTATCATAAAAAAATCGTCAATTTTGTTAATAATTTGTCCACGTCTGTAGTTAGAAAGCTTTGTTGATTCAGCTTCATTTTCATTAAAGCAGTTGCATTCCACTTCAATTATCAATATATATTAAACAATCTCTGATAAGAGACTATTCCTAATCTCATAAAGCAGACGCTACAACATAACCTACATAATGTAAGCAAGATAATTATACAAAATGTTTAATTAAGGATGATTAAATAAACCCGAATCATTTTAAAAGATACAATATTGAAAGTGCAATGTTGACAAACTAAGAAACAAATGCTAGAAAGGTGATAAAAAGCAAACAAATGCTAGAGAGATGATAAAAAGCAAATGCTAGGTAGATGATAAAAATTGTAGGATAAGCGGCCATGATTGGCTGAAACACGTCGTTCCGTACCGTTTTATTGGTCAAAAGTAGTATGACGTAGTGAAAGTGTAATAGGCTGAATAATCTCATTTCAGTTACTTTCAGTCCGTCCTTGCCTTTTGTCTGACATGAGAATTGAAACTTCACAGCTATATTTTATTCTATAAAGTGTTTTACTAAGGTCTTAAGAAAGTTTTTGGTGTTGTATTGTATTCATTAACATTCCGTGCTCTTCGTACATTGCTTTACAGCTAAAATATGGAACAAGTCAAAAAACTTAATACTACTATAACGTCTTAATTTAGAGTCACAGTCTAGTTGAAATATATACAGAAGAGGTTTACAATATAGTCTACTAGTACAACACAAAGTTTTAGTATCAATTTCATGAAGTGTTGTTGAATGTGATGAATTCACCTACAGAATAGAAGGCGTGAGAAATTAGGTACTTATTTAATTTGGTCCTAAATAATCTTACGTTTTGAGTTTCATTTTTTACATCTATAGGGAGCTATTACAAATTGTAACTGTCATATAACGCACTCCTTTTTGATAGCATGATAAACTTGCCGATGGAATATGAAAATCATTTCTTGACGCGTATTTATGCTATGAACTGTTGAATTAGTTACGAAGTTTTCACGCTTACATACGAGGAAGATTATTAATGAAAAAATATACTGACAAGCCGTAGGCATTATTTGTACGTAGTTTCTTTAATGGTCCTACACGATTCCCTAGATTTGGCACCTACTATTACTCTAATTACTCTTTTTTGTAATAGGAATATACTGTTACTATCCGTAGAATTTCCCCAGAATATTATTCCAAAACTCATTACCGAGCGGAAGTATGCAAAGTATATTGTTTCTAAGGTACTGATATTTACAATTTTTGCTAGATCTAATAGCAAAATATGCTGAATTTAGTTTGAGTGTCATTTCTTTAATATGATTTTTCTAATTTAACACATTATCGATTTTTAAGCCAAGAAATTTGGTTGTTTTTGTTTCTATTAGGGACCTATTGTTGATTATTGAGCTTGAAATTTGCGAGGTTGAATTTGGGCAGGGTTTAAATTGAATTATGTTAGTTTTGTTACAATTTAATACTAATTTATTGGCTGAGAACCAGTCACATATTTTGAGGAGAATTTCCTCTAGTGGAGATTGGAATGTGCTGGAGTTATTGGCTGTATTTACTATACTTATGTCATATGTAAATAATATGGGATGACCTACATCTTTTATTAGGGAAGCAAGATCATTTATAAACACTAGATGAACTCAAGATGTTTGTGAATGCTTTACATTTTTTATTAATATGTTACATATTTTCGTGTGCCACATCACCGCCTAAGACAGTGGTCAATGTGCAAAGGATAAGCGGAGCCGTCTCGTGTGCCCGTTGTGCAGCAGGAAGAGGTAGAGAGCATATCCGCTAGCAGCTACAAGTGCACCATGGTGCACTGTGTTCTCCGCGGGCAAGAGACGCTAGACCCAGGGTGCTCTGTGCTGACGATCGCTGGCCTAAGATATTAAAATTGATACTGTGGATATACCAAACATACTTTGTCCCAAAAATGATAAGAGCACTCTTTCAATGGCAAACAAAATGTCGCTTTTCTAACGGACCTACATCTAAACATTAATAGAGAAAGTCAGCAAAAGAAGGTACTTTCTTGTAGCAATATTTTATTTTATGACACTTTCATAAGGTTATTTACAGGCAATTCGGGAGCCTCAACATCAAAACAGACATAAAATCCTATACACAGGGTGTTCCAGAAATACTTTGACAAACCTTGGGGGCATGTTCCTAACACCAAAATAAGAAAAAAAAAGTTCATATAAACATATGAATAATTTCAAGGGAAGAATTTTGACGGTGTCGTGTTTGTTCCTGGGGTAGCTCAGTCTGTAAAGCATTCGTGCGCTAAGCGAAGGGTCCAGGGATCGATACCCGGCCCCGGAACAATTTTTCCCTTGAAATTATTCAAGGGAGCTTCTACCTGAAAGCCAGATTTGCATCATATGAATATATGTCCGAAAATCCTTAGTTTTTTAGTTATTAATGAAAGAACACAATGAAACATTTGTTAGATATTGTCAGCTTGGTAGCAAGTGTTGCAACTTTAATCAATTCAGAAACTCAAGTCATAACAATGAAAGTGGAAGCAAGAGGAGAACTTTTTAACATTTTTTTACGAGTTTCTGAATTGATTAAAGTTGCAATCCTTGTTGCCAAGCTGACAAATTCTAACATGTTTCAATATGTTCTTTCATTAGTAACTAAAAACTAAGGATTTTCGGGCATATGTTTATATGAACTTTTTTTCTTGTTTTGGTGTGAGAAACATGTCCCCAAGGAAGGGATACAGGACTGGCGAGAGAGGAGTGGAAAGCATGGGGAAAGCGTTGGTTCCCCGTCCACAGTCCACCGGCGTTGAATGACGTATATGTGGCCCGTACGCAATCACGTAAGACTGACATTGAATACAAATTCCCTCCCCTACCAAGTCAATGACGCGGGGGTGGAAGGAAGGGGTGAGTGACGTAACGCCACAATTGTCGCCCAGATCTGCAAGCCTGCCTCAAGGTTTGTCAAAGTAGTCTGAAACACCCTGTATGAATCAAACATAACCTAACAATCTTGTATCAGAAGCCAAAAGGAAGTAAGCGCCAAAACAGGGAAATAAGTCAGAAATATCCATTTTAAAGTATGGTGAGATGAATGTTCGTTCCATTTGCACACAGTTCTATAACTTACTTTCTTTCATTATCGAGTTGCGTGTAAATTTCGGTAATGGCTTCTCAGGTAAGAAATGAGGCATTCATATTCTTTAGTTGTGTATATTTTGTTATTTCAAGTTTGTTTATTTTTCAGAATGCCATATGTAACAATACCTTTGTGCGAGATCGTGCGTATTTGCTTGATTTCCGCACAAAACCAATTCGCGGAAAGTCTAAAATTCCACATTCAGTATTCCCAACCTAACACACATAACAATTTCCCTCTTCTTACCGCTTAAGTGACATATTGATTTTACTGCTTTAGGCTTTTAACATATTATTTTTAGAGATGTTCAATATAGTAACAATTATAAATTGGAAGCTTACCACTGCAATTTCACCTAAATTGCACTGTTAATTATTGTTTTTAAATATTTGCAAAAATTAAGTAAACTCTACAACTCCACTAAAGTTACTGCATTCGTGATGCAAGTAACATTAAGGAAGCCGTGAAAAAATCAACAAGAGTCCATAGACTGGGGGAAAAAAAGACAGATGTATATCACGGCTTGCTGGGGTATAGTAAACACAGAAAACATTTTAAAGCAACAATGTTGAAGGTAGATATTTTTGTTTTGCAAATTTGCCGTCATTGAACAGAAACCAAGATGGAGATTTCATTGCAACTAATTAGAAATTCCTCTTTCAGGTATGTAATAAACGATCTTCGCACAAAATAATGTACGATACACGAGCGGTATGTTTTCTTTCAATTCTCGGAAATTAAAAAAGCTCAACTACGTTTCGCTTTTTCAAACTTTTCCTCGAACATGAAAACTTCGACACACCGCTCTTGTAACGCATATTACTATTGTCACTGATTAACTGTTAAGTCATTTAAATTATTGTATAAGTGTTAAAAGAGTGTATACAAGAATAACGAATAATTTTGTGCATAAATCTTGGCTTTAGTTCCCAGGAAGTTTTACAAGGCTGAAAGTCCATAGCAACAGACTCTGATCTGTGTGATTTGTTTCCGCTGCAGAAGCTGAGCAATAAACACATTGCAATACCGTTAGACGTTGTGAAAAATGCATAAGTAATTTTTCCCCCCATTCACATTATCCACAAGGTTGACAGGTCGATTGCTTTGCCGGTCGAGAAGTCGAAGACGGTAGCCTTTGCAATAAATAGAAGTGAAACACATAATTATGCTATGACCAAACTGGAATAGAATTGCATATTATAAGTAGAATACAAATTAACACGCGACCTCCAAGCTGTTTATAGGTCAGTGATTCTAAAACTGTAAGAGGCGACCTTTGTGAAAGCAAACGGAGCTAAGTGCCAACTTCACTAATATCCGTCATGACGTCTGCCATGGGTTTGAGGAACTGCGTTATTACCGAGTACTAACATTAACTGCAATGTGACTTCGTCTCCACCAAGTACCGATGTTTTATTCCATGGCCCTTCAGCTGCGTGTAAGAAGTAAGGACAAAGAGAAAGTAGTTTCCGTACACTGTACAGGTAAGTGGGGGGAGGGAATGTCAACCTAGTGCTAGTGTATGAATCTAATGGAAAACATAAGACCTTTTAACTACTGATGGGAGAATTCGAATAAAATAAAATATTCGATTCTTGTTAAGTTCTCAAGATATATTTCGAATCGTGAACAAGTATTCGAATACTTTGCTCAGACGGTAGATGCTGCGAGAAGTAGTGAAAGAACAGAAAGAAATAGTATATAGTACACCAGTTATAGACATAGTGAAAAAATGACTGACTTACTTACAAATGGCTTTTAAGGAACTCGGAGGTTCACTGCCGCCCTCACATAAGCCCGCCATCGATCCCTATCCTGTGCAAGATTAATCCAGTCTCTATCATCACATCCCACCTCCCTCAAATCCATTTTAATATCATCCTCCCATCTACGTCTCGGCCTCCCCAAAGGTCTTTTTCCCTCCGGCCTCCCAATTAACACTCTATACGCATTTCTGGATTCGCCCATACATGCCACATGCCCTGCCAATCTCAAGCGTCTGGATTTAATGTTCCTAATTATGTCAGATGAATACAAAGCGTGCAGTTCTGTGTTGTGTAACTTTCTCCATTCTCCTGTAACTTCATCCCTCTTAGATCCAAATATTTTCCTAAGCACCTTATCCTCAAAGATCCTTAATCTCTGTTTCTCTCTCAAAATGAGAGTCCAATTTTCACAACCATACAGAACAACCGGTAATATAACTGTTTTATAAATTTTAACATTCAGATTTTTTGACAGCAGACTAGATGACAAAAGCTTCTCAACCGAATAGTAACAAGCATTTCCCATATTTATTCTGCATTTAATTTCCTCCCGAGTGTCATTCATATTTGTTACTGTTGCTCCAAGATATTTGAATTTTTCCACTTCTTCGAAGGTTAAATTTCCTATTTTTATATTTCCACCTCGTACAATATTCTGGGCACGATACATAATCATATAAGTGAAAAATGACACATAAAAAACAATAGTTAAACACTGTCTTCAGTCGCTCATTCTACTCTGAGCTTAATACTAATTTGTTTAAGTCTGTAACTTAATTGGCAATTTCAAATGAGGTTGTACACCAATTGTTCTACAATATGGGGTGCATTACGTGTACGTCACGACAAAAATTCATCACCGTAGAAGCAAAATAATTTCATATTTACTTTTAGTTGGTTATTTAACGACGCTGTATCAACTACTGAGTTATATAACGTGCATTACGTGTACGTCACGACAAAAATTTCTTACCGCAGAAGCAAAATAATTTCATATTTTCTTTTAGTTGGTTATTTAACGACGCTGTATCAACTACTGGGTTATATAATGTCCTTGAAATTGATGACTGCGAGATATGCCAGAGGTTTCGCCATGTGATTATATGACATCCGACTTGCAGTTGAGAAAGCTTCGGAGAAATTCAACAGAAAATCAGCCCAAGTGAGAATCGAACCCAGGACCAAGCGCAACTCGGAACAACAGGCAAACGTACTACTGCTTGAGCTACGCTTGTGATTTTTATAAAATTTTAATTCACTGATAAATAACGGTGACTTCACAGAGGACGTACAGTGCATTCCACCGAGTTATAGTCTCTCTTGAAGCAGTAATTAGGAGAGGGTGAGACCGATTTATTAGGGAAGTGATATCTCCATATTTTTATTACATGTATTCGCGGGGATGTTCTGGCGACTTCGTTAGAATTAGCTTCCTCACACAGGTGTTTCGTCACTTGTCAGCATCGGACAGATTTAGGGCCACCTTGAGCGGGGTTTCGTATAGAGACTCGATGAAGCATAAAGCCCTAAAGTCGGACTAGACCCGTGGGAAAGATACTGCCAAGCTTGGGTTTTCCAAAGAACGGGTATTCTTGTGAGATATACAAACTAATTTGAGGTTATGGGAAATCCAAAGTCTAAATTTAGAGATGACATATTTCGCGCCCAATAAGAAGAGATCTTGGTCCAGCTTATGAGGTCACTTTGGACCAATAGGGAATAGATTTTAGGCCAGTTAGTGACGTAGTTTTTAACCAATAGAATAGTTAGTTTTAGCGTAGGATAGGTTTTTATAAATAAGGGTGACGGGGAGCGGAGATAACGACTACTATTCCGCTTCGGAGCGGAGATCAGAAAAACAACTTCACATCGTGTCGGCGGCCCTACATACAGGGCACAAGCACAAGATCTCATCGTGTCGGCGGCCCTACATACAGGGCAGAATAACTACTTCGTTTCGTGTCGATAGGACAACTACTTTTCTTCGAGTAGACGGCGCGACATCTTTTTTTTGTGTCGGCGGCCCAACTTGATAGTCTTTCTTCAGGCGAAGACTCGATAGATTGAACTTTGTCATCGGCAATACTACTCGCCAACATTTAGGAGCTTCGATCGTAGTGTACGGGACAGAGTATTGAATTTATAGTATCGGATAGAGCTTATTCAGAGCTGCAACTGAGTCGATACAGAATTGCGACCAACGATTGAAGTATAAATCAGCCGGAAATACATACTCTAGGGTTTACCAAGTGAATACGACAATAAACTTATAGTTTTGGAATTTACACTGCCTTTTATATAAGTAGCCGGCTTGCGATTATTCCCGACATCAACCTACACCACAACCGTACCTCGGCTACCCTGAGTGAATCTCACGCAACATCGAGACGCACCCACCCTCAAATGGCGCCCAACGTGTGGTCACAATAACCACTCACCCTCAAATGGCGTCCAACGTGGGAACTCAATAACGACAATCCACCCTCAAATGGCGCTTTCCAACGTGGGGCTCGAAGGAAGACAACTGTTCCAGTGACCGGCCCCGGGTGCGAACACAGCACCAAACAACGCGGAGGACCGGACGGAGCAGTTCAGCCCTGCATAGCCGAGGAACGACGCTGGAAGGCGGGAATAGAACCAAGTCATCGCGACATCACGGAGACCACCAGAGAAGGCAACACGGAGACCACCAGAGAAGGCAACTCGGAGAGGCGGTGGCAAGTATGCGGGAAGATGAACAAATGTGTATATATATATATATATATATATATATATATATATATATATGTACAGTATATGAAATTTTGGGGGAATAATTATAAAGTGTATATGTTTCAATTTCTGGTGTGATATTTCGGGTGTATATATATATATATATGTATTTTTTTTGTGTGTGTGATATTTTGGGGGAAAGAGTGAAATAAGTGTATTGCGTAATTTGTTGGAAGTGAGTCGAGTGCAAATACAGGCCTAGTTAGATTATTATTGGGAAAGCAAGCGTCGGATAGATGACAGAGTAGCATATAGATGATACTACGTAGCCATAGGAGTAAGGTAGTTAGGAAAATACGAGAAAGACGAGGAAATAAAAACAAGGGAACCATGGAGCAAAGGAAGGACGAGGAAATTATGGAAATTAGGGAGGAGGTCGAGAATAACGCAGGACAAGAAATAGAGGGAGCGCGAACGGTGGAAAAGCAACAGAGTAGAGACAGTGGCAAAGGGGAAATGACGCTAGAACAGTTATGGGAGCAGATGAGACAATTCATGGAAAATAAATTAGACAACAATTCAAGGGAAAGTAGAGAACAAATGAAACAAATGGAAACTAAATTAGAGAATAACTCCAGGGAAAGTAGAGAGCAGATTCTGAGGGAAAGTAGAGAACAAATAAAACAAATGGAAAATAGATTGGGGGAAAGTTCGAGGGAGATTAGAGATCATATTGCGAAATTAGCGGAAAGAGGAAACAAGATGGAGGACAAAATAGAGAAGCTAGAGGGGAAACTAGCCGAGAATGGGATCGGAATGGAGAACCAATTGAAGATAGCTATGGATAGGATGTCAGAAAGTATGAAGGATTTAGAAGTTAGAGTTAGAGATAGCGCTACTAGAGAGAATAGCGACCTAAAATCAGCTGTTGAGGAAACGATAGTGGAGAAGGTTCGAGAAATTCAGAATTCGGTGGAAGAGAAAATAGGTGAGATGGATCAGGAAGTGGACGGTCTCAAGCGAGCCATAAAGAATAAAGAAAGGGCGGATAACGAATGTTTGGAAGAATTAAGAAGTAAACTAAACTCAATAAACGACGTACTAAATGGGGGTAGTCCCGCAAATTTAAGCGGACATAGCAGCTCGGACCGTGCAGTTTCTAGACAAGAGGGCACAAGTGAGAGCCCGGCATCAGGTAGCAACATAAATGTAAGACATGTTAACAATAGTGTTGGTGAGGAATGTCAGACCTCACGGGATGATGTGCGTAGTGAGTTGATAAATGTAAACGACAAGGCATATTTAGGCCGTCCCCAGTACCCCACTCACATTTTGAATGAGATTGGTTACCCTATTTTTGATGAGGTTGAATTTTCAAACCCACATAACTACATAAGTGAGCTAGAAACGTACTTTAGAGTAAGAGGGGTGCCGGATGACTTAAAAATGACTTCGTACGAAAGAGCCTAAAGAGCCGACCACTCAACTGGGCGCTAGTGGCCCTAGGGGATAATGTCACTTATGAGGAATTCAGAGAAAAATTTTCGGAGAGATACTGGGGACAAAGACAACAACAAAGAATTAGGAAGGAAATTAATCAGAGCAGGTTTGACGCGGGAAGAGGCGTCTCTATGATAGATTATTTTCTTGAACTGGTTAAGAAAGGGAAAAGCCTCAATCCGCCAATACCGGATTCAGAGCTGATCCAAACCGCGATTTCGCAGTATCCCGAGAACATAAGATATAATCTGATTGTAGCAGGGCCCCGAGACTTCGGGGAAACAATAGATTTATTGACTGCGCTGGATGGTTCGGACGCCACGCACTATGAATGTAGTGGACAGGCAGATTATGAACATGGCAAAGGAAAGGGTTCAAGCCCCACCGACCAGAAAGCGGGGAAGGGGACAAGTACAGCCTTTTCATCCCCAAGGAAAGGAGCCCAAAATCAGAGTAGCTGGGGTTGTGATAGGAGCCCCAACAATGCATATAGTCGATGCCATAATGGTCAGAACGGAGGGAATAGTCCCAACAGGGAAAGAAGGATTGACCCGCCCTTTGGGGGCCCTTACAATGATATTAGGAACAACCAGAGCAGCCACAACAGGATGAGAAACGATAGAGGAGGTGTTGGTCCCGTGCGTAGGGTTAACCACATACGATGGTACACGGGAAGACAAGAGAACGGAAATAGTAGGCTTAGAACCCAACCACATTGGCTTCGAAACAGAAATTACCGACAGGGATTCTGGCAGCCTAATTTTAGCAGGGGACCGCAAAATCGAGGTGATTGGAGGAGACAAGAGCAGGAGAGAGGTAGGCGAGACGTCCTACAAGAAATGGCCTCACAAGGGTGCAATAGGCCCCCTACACAGTGTAATGTGGGACAAAGTAGGAATAGAGACATGAACGGACGTCAGCAAAGTCCGGTCAGAATGAATATGGACCGGGAGCCTATAAATTGTAGAAATAGAGACGAGGTAGCAGTGGAACCGACTGCATCACACTCGGGAAACTGCTAGACAGAAGTCTCAAGGGTTCGGAGATTTCTGTAGCTAAGTGCAATAAGTCACTATCAAAAGAATCCACCAACGCGGTAAGCGTAAAGAGACAGAGCGAGATTACTAACCCAGAGTTAGAAAATAATGGGACTTACGTATTGCCTTATATAGATGCTAAAATATTTGGGATTAAGTGTTGTGTGTTGTTGGACTCGGGCTCCACAAATAATGTATGCAGCTTGGAATTTTTTCAAAACGTTAGGGATTCAGGAATAAAACTGCAAACGTTACCCATATGTTCACTGCACTGTGCGGGCGCCCTAAGCAAGAAGAAGGAAAAGGTAAAATATCAAGTATGGTTCGAGTTAGAGTGCGGAGACGTGAAATTAAATGCTATTTTTCTTGTGATACAAAGGTTGACTACCGACATCATTATTGGAGTAGAAAGCTTTTATGAATGGCACGCGCTATTAGATTTCAGGGAAAACAGACTAGGGGTTACGGCAGGTAACGGCAGTGTAGGCCATGTTCCATTCAGTAGCAATAACGCTCGAGCTAGGTAGATGAAAGAACCGCGGGAGAGATTGAATTACAGGAAGAGTTATTTTTTGTAGAGCACCTCAAAATTTGTAAGAATGTAATTATAGAGGTTAATCCGTGGGAAGGTAACGAGGTAACTAGGGGAGTGTGTCAAGTAGACTGCGGAGAATGCGAATTGTGTATCGGCGAATTAGTCCAGGCGAGACAAATAGGACGCAATCTCATTAGCGGTAGGGCCAGATATTGTAATGAGATTTCGCCGGGCGATCTTAGACAGGTAGACGCGTATAACAATAGAAAGACAGGTACTTTCGAAATAGTGAGAGATAAAGTTAACCAGGCGCACGGCCTGAGTGAGTGTGAAAGAAAACGCTTAATGGATGTTGTAGGTAGCCATTTAAATGTCTTTTCAGACGCGCCGGGTCTGTGTAGAGTGTATACACACAAAATTAAGGTGGTAGGAATGGAGGAATTTCGGCATAAATGTAGACCCATCCCCCTATCTTTAAGGGATCAGGCAGACGAAGTCATAAATGATATGTTAAAAGACGGAGTTATAGAAGTCTCAGACTCGCCTTACGTAAATGCATTGTGCTGGGTTAGGAAGCCCAACGGAAGCTTAAGAATAACGATCGATGCCCGACACGTTAACTCGTTTTCAGTTAAAGATAATTTCAGGACGGAGTCAGTGGACACTTTGTTAGGCCGTATCAGTGACTGTTCTATATTCACTAGTTTAGACTTGACCAGTTCGTATTGGCAGATTCCGCTGGACGAGGACTCGAGAAAATTCACAGCGTTCCTACATAACGGGAAAGTTTATCAGTATACCCGATGCCCATTCGGCATCGCGAGTTCGGGATCTGCGCTACTAAGGGCACTTGACATAATTTTTGGTGATTCGACGAAAGGTTTTCTGGCACAGTACATTGACGATTTTCTTATATATGGCAATAATGTTGATAGGCATATTAGGGATATTGATTTTGTACTTACTAAATTGAGAGAGGCTGGTATGACAGTCAAGCTGGGGAAAACAGCATTTTTTAAAGTTGAGACAGTTTTTCTGGGTTACGTAATTTCGTCTGACGGAATTAGACCGGACCAAGAGAGAATTCAGAGCATTTCGAGGATCCCGCCGCCGCGGAACCGGAAACAGGTTCGTAGATATCTAGGTATCCTACAATACCAGAATCGGTTTCTCGTCAATTATGCTAAGCATGTAGCCCCACTCAGAGCATTATTGAAGAAGGATACACCCTTCAGGTGGGGGTCGGCAGAGCAGGAAGCATTCGATCGAACGAAACTGCTTTTCGCCGACTCAATTCTGTTGGAAAGGCCTAACGCCAGCCTACCTTTTCAGATTTATACTGATGCGTCTTCATATGGATATGGAGCAATTCTATGTCAGACCGATGTAGATAATAAGCGACATGTGATTGCCACAGCTTCTAGGGGACTGTCGCGTACCGAAAGCAACGCATCAATCACGGAACTTGAGATTTCTGCTGTGTACTTCGCACTACAGAAGTTCCGTCAGTATATCTTTAATAGGCAGATCATCATATTTACTGACCATGTAAGCCTAGCGTTTCTGAGTAGATGCAAATTGACGAACTCTAGAATATCTAGATATGTGCACGAGATTTTGGCTCATGATGTGACGATTAGACATATTCCGGGGGCAGACAATATTTTTGGTGATTGTCTCTCTCGTTTGAATTCCAAATCGGGGCTACCGGAAACTATCACCGCCCCCGCGTACGAAATTGCCGTGATGAAAATTGATTCCACGAGGAATGGAGCTCTGACGGGAAAATTTCGGAGAATTGCAGATTTGCAGCAGGAGGATTCCACGATAAGGGCCTTAATGGACAAAGCTAGAGAAATCTCACAGGTGAAAGATGAAGTGTATGGATTGCGCTCTGGTATCTTGTATAAATTGCATGGTAGGGATATCCAGAAGTGGAAGATATACATACCTGCGAGTATGGAGAATGAACTCATAAATAACTTTCACCTATCTATGTGTCACTCTGGGAGTGATAGGATCATTTTGACTATGTCAGAATCATTTTATATTAAGCAACTGTCAAAGAAGGTTAGAAGGGTAATATCTCGTTGCGAGGTCTGCCAGAGGGCGAAACCTCTAAATGTAAGGTATGACAATGTACCACAGGTCATTATCAGGGGTAAAAAGAATGAACTTGTAGCAGTGGACGAACACGGTCCAATGCCCACATCGTCCTTCGGACACAGGTACATATTTGTTACGTACGATGTATTCACAAAATTTGTAAAGATTTACCCTTTAAGAAATATCTCTAGTAAGTTGTGTGCTGACAAGCTGGTTAGAGATTACATACCGACTTACGGTCCGGTAACAGCGGTGCTCAGTGACAATGTGTCGGTACATAAATCGAAAGTGTTTTGCAAAAGGCTGGAAGATGCGGGCGTGAAGCTATACAATTGCTCCGCATACTTTCCCAGCGGTAATCCCTGCGAAAGAGCGCTTAGGGATATATCATTGTACCTCCGTATTCTGTGTCACCGAAACCATAAGGACTGGTTTAGGCAATGTGAGGTGATTGAGAGAGTCATGAACCACTCTATCAATCCAACGACCGGAATAGCTCCGATCAAACTTATGTTAGGGATCGATCCCGATCCTATGATAAAGAGATTGCCGAAGGCAATACAGGAGGGTGAGCCTCCTAGTGCGGAACTACTGTGTAAACTAGCTTTCGACCGAATCAGGAAAAAGGCTGAGTATAGACTCGGTAAAGTTAAAAGATATCGCCACAAATGGGAGCCCACACCCGGCGATCTGGTATTGCTAAGGGACGTGAAGTTATCTTCCGCCCTCAGAGGACGTTACTCACGCATGGAGCTACTGTACAAAGGTCCCTACGAAATTAAGAGTAAATACGGAGACCATACTTTCGAATTGGTAGAAAGGGGAAAAAGTAAACCTGTTGGAAGGTACCACAAGCAACTCTTGCGGCCTTTCAAACAGGAGAGGCTAGGAGGCAGGAATGAGAAAGAGTAGGATGGTTAGTCTCACGCGTACAGCTAGGTGAACCTGTACAGGGCGGCTGGTACAACCAAGCACGCAGAGTGTGTAATTGATCAATTAATAAACAATTGTAAATATGGGAATGAATGGTATTGTACATATGTAAATGTGGATATAAATTGTACATTGTTGTGCTTATTGGGTGAGAGTTGTGTACATAGAAAGGCTTGTGAAGATATATGTAATATTTATTGTAATTGTTTGTAGTGACATTGTAATCTCACTGTATTGTAAATAATGTGTTACCGGCTGATCGCGTGGGGGAACTATGAGGCTAGTTATAGGCAGAAAGCGGGGACATCTCATAACATTGGAAACTCTTTCGGGAATTTCCAATGGTTACGTAGATGGGCATTTGAAGCAGTAATTAGGAGAGGGTGAGACCGATTTATTAGGGAAGTGATATCTCCATATTTTTATTACATGTATTCGCGGGGATGTTCTGGCGACTTCGTTAGAATTAGCTTCCTCACACAGGTGTTTCGTCACTTGTCAGCATCGGACAGATTTAGGGCCACCTTGAGCGGGGTTTCGTATAGAGACTCGATGAAGCATAAAGCCCTAAAGTCGGACTAGACCCGTGGGAAAGATACTGCCAAGCTTGGGTTTTCCAAAGAACGGGTATTCTTGTGAGATATACAAACTAATTTGAGGTTATGGGAAATCCAAAGTCTAAATTTAGAGATGACATATTTCGCGCCCAATAAGAAGAGATCTTGGTCCAGCTTATGAGGTCACTTTGGACCAATAGGGAATAGATTTTAGGCCAGTTAGTGACGTAGTTTTTAACCAATAGAATAGTTAGTTTTAGCGTAGGATAGGTTTTTATAAATAAGGGTGACGGGGAGCGGAGATAACGACTACTATTCCGCTTCGGAGCGGAGATCAGAAAAACAACTTCACATCGTGTCGGCGGCCCTACATACAGGGCACAAGCACAAGATCTCATCGTGTCGGCGGCCCTACATACAGGGCAGAATAACTACTTCGTTTCGTGTCGATAGGACAACTACTTTTCTTCGAGTAGACGGCGCGACATCTTTTTTTTGTGTCGGCGGCCCAACTTAATAGTCTTTCTTCAGGCGAAGACTCGATAGATTGAACTTTGTCATCGGCAATACTACTCGCCAACATTTAGGAGCTTCGATCGTAGTGTACGGGACAGAGTATTGAATTTATAGTATCGGATAGAGCTTATTCAGAGCTGCAACTGAGTCGATACAGAATTGCGACCAACGATTGAAGTATAAATCAGCCGGAAATACATACTCTAGGGTTTACCAAGTGAATACGACAATAAACTTATAGTTTTGGAATTTACACTGCCTTTTATATAAGTAGCCGGCTTGCGATTATTCCCGACATCAACCTACACCACAACCGTACCTCGGCTACCCTGAGTGAATCTCACGCAACATCGAGACGCACCCACCCTCAAATGGCGCCCAACGTGTGGTCACAATAACCACTCACCCTCAAATGGCGTCCAACGTGGGAACTCAATAACGACATTCCACCCACACTCTTCAGACGAGGTCACTTTTAGTGGCGCGTTAGTGGCACTGCGAACGCGCGTTAATAGCGCTTCGAACGCGCGTCAATAGCGCTGCTAACGGATGACTGTTGGGCCACCAATTCCCTACACCGTCACGACAGTGTACAGGCTTAATTAGAAAAATATTTCACGACAGAATAATATAGAATGACGATAATAATAATAATAATAATAATAATAATAATAATAATAATAATAATAATAATAATAACCATAGACTACTAAATTGCTGGACTAGTGCGAATTACGGATATATTATTTCTGTATATAGTAAATCCTCTTTATTTCACGATAAAATAAAATAACGCATCTAAAATAATGTACTAAATAAATATTAACAAAGAGATTAAAAATTAGCTGATCTCAGGTTCGAACCTAGGTTGAATTACACCGTGGCCTTTGACGTTGTCATTATCCTACAGACATCTATTTCTAGTAGGCCTATATTGATTGAATTACTTGTATGTGCTATGATTGGTTTCATGTTTGGTGTCTATTATATTTAATTTTGAATTCTTGAAAAGTAAACAGAAATATGTTTTATGCCATATCGTTCCTCATTTGTATGTTTGTATGATATTTGATAAATTTTATTATAATTTTTTTAAGTGTTACTAGCATTATATGGTACTAATTTTTATTGTATTTATCTGATGCATGTAACCTATAAAACATTGTAATAAATATAACTAGATCATTTTCTTAATTAATAACAGTGTATATCTCCAATAAATGATTCCTTAGCATCGCCACAGATACACTTGATTGTACTTGTCTCTATATCTTGTCACTAGAAAGTTCTTGAAATTTATATTTTCCCCGCCATTCATAAAATATTTTGATATGATACCTCTTGCACAAAAGGAGAGATCTATAACTGAAACTCGATTAATATATTTCAGTATTATTTGTATTTTCCTGGTAATAATGAACAGTTTGACTCGTAGTCATTTTGTTTTTACAGCATTAACTTCCCATGATTGTACGAGAAGATTCGAAGAGAACGGCAGTTACGTAGGCTTTCAGCTCCCCCCTACTACCATTAATGCACAACACAATGTCAATACGGCGGTTGCTGTCGTCTGCGATATAACGAACTTTTCTGTTGATTTTCGAGTTTGGCATTTTTTCCGGTTATTATATGCTTATTTAAGTTGTGTTAACTCTCGCTAGTGGTTTTATATTTTATTTTATCCGTCTTAGTATTTATTTTATTATTGTAAATAAATTTGTTTTATCACTATTATTATTATTATTATTATTATTATTATTATTATTATTAATTAATTATTTTGTATTACAATCTTTGTATCATTTGTCACGATTATTCTATTATTATTATTATTATTATTATTATTATTATTATTATTATTATTATTATTGTTGTTGCTATTATTTATATCATCAGCATTATTATTTGAACCCTGTAAAATTTATGTAGACTACTGGACTGTACCCGAGCACGAGCATATGCTTATTTCGGGTATCTATTCATATGTATTCAATTAAATTTTTATAATTTTTTTTATTTGCACAATTTTAAATTAATAAATTTTTATGGTCATGATATAAATCATCAAACAAGGTATGGAATAGTCCTCGATTCTGTCTTTCCAGACTAATGAATGGACCCATACTCGTCTTCTATTTTTACGTCTATTCTTTCTCCGTATGGGCAAATTTTCCAAAAGTATATCTCCTTCTACGTCCACGTTCACTGGAAGACTGAAAAATTCTCTACAAAAATTTAACAGCGCCACTAACAGTAGCCTCTTCTGAAGGGACCCTTACGGACGTTCATCGGACTTTCTTTATACCAAAAACCAGAAGATATGTAATTTAAAAGGTTATTATAAAGTGTAACAGGGAATGTGCCAGTTTCGTGAAGAGTATAAACAATACAGATCTAGGAAGTGTACTTTTAAATCAGTTCTCCCTCCTTCCGCCTCCCCCCAATTTAAAAGAATTAATTCTGACTTCAAAAGTCAACAATATTCCACAAATAACTATTATAACTTACACAGATGACTCTAAATTCTCTAGATTATCATTATTGCTATAGGCTAATATTATCGCCATATTAACACAATTCTTGGCCATCGGCGCGGCGTATCTCAGTCGGCTGAGGCGCTTGCCTTCCGATCCGGAGTAGCGCTCGGGCGCGGGTTCGATTCCAGCTTGGGTTGATTACCTGGTTGGATTTTTTTCTCAGGTTTTCCCCAACCGTATGACGAATGTCAAGTAACCAATGGCGAATCCTCGGCTTCATCTCGCTATCACCAATCCCATCGACGCTAAATAATCCAGTAGTTGATACAGCGTCGTTAAATAACCAACTAAAAAAACACACACGCATTCTTACAAGTTACAGAAGCTTCCACGACTGAAATGATTTCCCATTCTTGTGGTGCTACGTCACGTGTCCTATACAGTGGTCTTTACACATATTTCGTACATAACAAGTCCATCACAGACATTAATGACAATTTCACGTGTTAACCAAGCTTTGGAAACATCACACTTCTCTTACGTCACGACGTTATCTGCCCATTTCCTAAGCGCCGTTAACTCCACACTTGTTAATGCTTCTTCCGTGAGGCAGTCTTGTGCTAATGACGGGGCAACATTTAACTAACATAATCCTTCAGCTGGATAAATCTGGCAACACAGTTTGAGCAGCATATGTCTACGTGTTACGAATAATCGGTTCATGACCCTTCACTATAATTACTTTCATTGCCAAGGTCAAGTTCACAAGAACGAATACAAATAATCCGAATCATCGTCTATTGCCTCGGAGAGCAGAAATTGTCGCAAGTATTTAGTAGGAGGGTGCATGAAGCTCATCAACTCCCTTCTACCAAGCAAACGCAGTAAATTTACCTCGACCTACAACTTCCTGACTAGCATCGTGCATTACAGGCCCTATGTTCGACTCAAGATTGTCGAGTGTGACTAAGTTGGATATTCGCCGATGTTCGTTCTGCAGAGGAAGGCCCGTCATGTCTGTTATGAAAATATTTTCTGTACTTCACTCCCACCCCTTCATAATTTTAACAGCTTAAGAATTTTAGCACTTATATTGCGATTAGTTTTTTGTAAATAAGTAAACATTTAGCTCTCAATTTGTCCGGACATAGAGGTTGCAACCAATTGGGTAAAACCAACCTGGAGAAAAAATGTTGCTTTATGCTTGATTTTTCCCCTTTAGAGTATCCGCTTTCTATTATATTGTATTTTCTGTTTTGCTGTAAAATAACTTCCGCTTAAAAACTGTAATAAATATAATACATTCCTGGTGCTTGATAAAATGTAATACTGCAGATTTTACAATATGATACCAATAAATAATGTACTTATTATTCCCATATATAAAACAGGAGATAAACAAAATATTGAAAATTATAGAGGGATTAGTATCCTCAACACATGTTATAAGATATTTAGTAGGATTTTAAATGAAAAATTAAAAACAAATGCTGGAAACTTTCCTTCTGGAGTGTCAAAATGGCTTTAGAAAAGGAAGATCATGTGTAGATCCATTATTTAGAATCAAACTATTGTTTAAAAAAAGAAGAGAATTTAATTTAGAAACCCATATAGCTTTTATTGATTTTGTGAAAGATTTTGATAAAGTCCGAAGAGACCTTTTATTCGACATATAATAATAATAATAATAATAATAATAATAATAATAATAATAATAATAATAGCCTAATGTGTCCCTTGAAGGGCAAAGGCCTCCTGCTAGAGGGTAGCTCTGTTTCACTAACGCGGTGAGCTACTCCGCGTTAGGTTGTGTCTAGTGTTTCTTTGTCTGGTTGGAGTTGATTTCGCTGTCACTTTGATTAATTTGATTTCCCTAACACTTTTATTATATTGAATGCGCTTTCACTGAGTCAACTTGGGATGTTGTTTGTGGCTGGCACTGTCTTCGTTTGTAGTCGACTTCCAATTGTTCTCCATGTTCCCCTGCTTCTTGCTATTCTGGACCATTGCTGGCCTGCTTGTGTTGTGTAGAAGTCTGCCCACCTCTTCCTTGGTCTGCCTCTGTGCCGGTCTCCTGTGCGCGGGTCCCACATGGTGGCTCTGTATGTCCATCTTTCGTCTTTCATCCGCGCGATGTGGCCTCCCCACTTCCACTTCAATTTGTTTGCTCTTTGTGTGACGTTTGTTGTTGATGCCATTTGGGACAGCGAATCATTGGAAATTCTGTCTCTCATAGTTATTCCCAATATCTTTCGTTCCATTTTCCTTTGGCATATTTCTAGCGCATTCATCTGTCTGTTTGTTGTCGACCATGTTTGGCATCCATAAAGTAGTGTTGGGTAGACGCAGGTTTGTAGTACTTCGAATTTGAGTCTTCTGCTGATTGTCTTATCCAGAAGTATGAACTGGAGGGACCAGAAGGACTTCCAAGCTAAGGATATTCTTCTTCTTCTAATTTTTTTCCAGTCTTGTCTTTAAAGGAAATTAGTTGGCCTAGGTATGTGTATTCCGTTGCATATGGAAGCGTTGTTCCGTCAATTGAGATGGGGATTTCTTGTCTGTTTGTCATCAGCTGTGTTTTTGTCATGTTCATTGATAGACCTGCGGTTTTGCTTTGTGTACAGAGTTGTTGGAGCATTGACTGTAGTTCTTCTGGTGTTTTTGCGAACAGGACTACGTCGTCCGCGAATCTTAGGTCTGTTAGGATTCGACATATTACAAGATAAAAATATTCCAAATTTGCTATTACAAAATATAATAGAAATCTACACAGACTGCAAAATAAGTGTCAAAATAAATAACTGTATATCCGAAAGAAAATTAGTTAATAATGGAGTTCGACAAGGTTGTCCACTATCACCAACTTTATTTAATATTTATATAAATGAAATTATTTTAATTGAACCAAATCTACACATCAGGAATCAAAATAACCAGTGCTCTAACATTAAATACCTTACTCTATGCCGATGATCAAGTCATAATTTCCAATTCAGATAATAATTTACAAAGAGGATTATATACATTAAATAGAATATTAAACGATTTTGGGATGGAAATTTCAGCACAAAAATCAAAAGTAATGGAATTTTTAGGACAAGACCCAGTCAGAAGTAAGATAATACACAATAACCAATGCCTCGAACAAGTACAAAATTTCAGTTATCTGGGTTGTGAAATATCTTATCAAAATGAAAAAGATATGAACAAGAAAATTACCAAATTTACACAAATTCTAGGAATAATAAACAATACATTAAAAGCTAAATTAGTACAAAAATCTACAAGAATAAAAATATATAACACACTAGAATTACCCTCCCTTTTATACGGAAGCGAAATTTTGACAGTAAAGAAAAAAGACATGAACAGAATCAAAGCAACGGGAAATGAAATTTTTCAGGAGGACAGCAGGATATACTCTTTTAGACCGAAAAAGGAATGAAGAAATTTTAGAACAATTAGAAGTAGAGTCAGTAGAAGAGAAAAAAAGAGCAGATACAAATTCAATTGGCTAGATCATGTAAGAAGAATGGAAAATTCAAGAATCCCAAAAATTATGATGCAGTATAAACCTAGAGGACATCGTCGACCAGGAAGACCTTTTAGAAGATTGCTAGATGGGGCCGAAACAGGTCTACAGAGGCCTAATTCGTGAAGGATGATGATGATGATGACTTATTCGCTAAATTTCCTCGCCCACATGTCCCTTCTGTACAGAACTGTACGACGAATATCAGAGGTATCCGGAGCAGTATTTCTGGTATTTCTGTATATTATTTTATTCATTCATTCATTTATACTGGCAGAGGACCTTCTCCCACACTTTACCAGGTCACAAAGCACACAAACAGTGAATTTTTTATTTTACTTTGTTATTTAACGACGCTGTATCAACTACGAGGTTATTTAGCGTCGATGGAATTGGTGATAGCGAGATGATATTTGGCAAGATGAGGCCCAGGATTCGCCATAGATTACCTGACATTTGCCTTATGGTTGGGGAAAACCTCGGAAGAACCCAACCAGGTAATCAGCCCAAGAGGGAATCGAACCCGCGCCCGAACGCAACTCCGGATCGGCAGGCAAGTGCCTTAACCGACGTCGGTGGCGTGGACGGGACATTTAAATTACCAGTCAGAGCGTGCAGCCTTTTAAAAATGTGGCCCTAAACAACAGATAGACCAGCCGTATGGCCATGAAAATTGGCAGAGGGCATCTTTAGACCATAAACAATTTTTTAAAGATAAAAACAAAAAAAATATTTTTTTCACCAAAAATGACAAAATCTCACATCAGTGTACCTTTTAAAAGTTTTGTCCATATAAATTCCTAGATTTGTTACTGTATCACTGTAAGGCAAACATGGGCATCGCGCCTCACTTGATAATTTGTGCCTCACTGACCTTCACAGAGCTTATCGCTCTGAGTGACATCATCTTCACAGTCCCCGTTCCTCACTCACGCAGCTCCTAGGCGTGGGCAGGTTCTGTATCAGTTTCATAAGCAATATCAGTGGTGGCATAATGGCATTATCAAAGCAGTGTGTACGCGTTAGAAAACGATTATTTCATGAGAAATGAGAGGAAGAGTTTTTTGCTGTTTAGAAGGGGAGAACATACGATGTACCGTATGTTATGCTCGAAAATCCTATAAGGCATTAATAAATTTAATATACGACAACATTACTCCTTATGTCATAAAGAACATGCTGAATTAGAAGGTAAGACAAATTAAATGTTATTTTTTCGTGCTATTCCGAAGAAAATTTATGATATTAACATTTCCATAGTATACTAAATACGACATTATACCTTAAACACGCTGCATTAAAAGGTACGAGGAATTAAATGTTGTTTTTACGTATTATTTTCAAAAGAAATTTATAAAAAATATCAAATGTGCGTAGAAAACGAAATATGATTTTCTGAAATTATTTTAGGTCGAGAACGTGCAAATTTATTAAGTAATCTTGATAAACGCCAGAATATTCAAGAAAATAAACGTAGACAACGTGATGGAATATTATTGGCTAGTTACGCAATTTCTCGCCTGTGATTTAAATCAATTCAATGATGGAGAAATAGTAAAGAGGTTTATGATTAAAGCTGCCGAATTAATTTGCCAAACTGAATAAAAGTTTTCGAGTCTCTCACGTTAACCAAGCGCTTTCCTAATAATTCGCCACTGGCCGCCTTAGCGATTACGATAAGGTGACGTAGGTCACAGCAGTTTATATTTCCCATCCTACTCTGCAGTCTCCTCTCCTAGTAAACAAACTATTTCAAATCGAGTGCCTCACGTAACCGAAAATTGTGCCCATGTATGCTGTAAGGGATAATTGTTTAATTATTTATACCTATACATTAAATAAATCTATACTAATAATAAATCTGTAGCCGAAATTTTTCTGGTAATTTTCGATTTTCCAAAAATAACTGGTCCTAACATATATAATTAACAACCCTGAAACCGAAAATCGCATTTTTGAAATTTTTGTTTGTATGTCTGTCTGTATGTTTGTTACCTTTTCACGCGATAATGGCTGAACCGATTTATATGAAAATTGTAATATAAATGAAGTTCGTTGTAACTTAGATTTTAGGCTATATGGCATTCAAAATACTTTATTTAAAAGGGGAGTTATAAGGGGGCCTGAATTAAATAAATCGAAATATCTCGCTTATTATTGATTTTATGAAAAATGTTACATAACAAAAGTTTCTTTAAAAATGATTTCCGATAAGTTTTATTCTTTACAAAATTTTGATAGGACTGATATTTAATGAGATAAATGAGTTTTAAAATTAAAATAACGCCATCTAAGACAGTGCAATGAATTAAGAACAAATGACTTCGTCTATAAGGGGCCTTGAACAACAACAATCGAAACAGGGGCCTTGGACATCAACAATCGAAATCTATTAAACATAGCCTACAGAGAATGTTTCTGTGTTTGTATGAAGTAATATCAGAAGCTAAATTAACCGATTTATATAATTAATTATTATTTCACCATTGGAAAGTGTAGTTTCTCTAGATGGACATAATGCTATAATGTTATTACAGTAACGTCTGAGTAAATCGAGGACAGGTAAGATTAAAATAGCTTCTTATGCACAGAAAATTTGATAGGCTATTTTCTACATTCGTTTTCTGCATTTCTTAAAATAATATTTATGTACACTCATTTTAATCTCAGAGAATTAACGAACAACGAGAGTGTATTGATTTAGTATGCAGTAATAGTACGTTAGCTTAGCAATCCATTATTTTATAATTCAAATTTTTAACTATGCTCAATTGAATCGTGTTAAAATACTTAAAATATATATGCAATAAATGCAATGCAAAAGAAAATTTGGTAATGAGCGAAGGAGATTATCTTGCGCTGTTGCAAAAGTTGTTGCCTGGATCAAACGTCCTATTTTAATTATGTAATTACTTTATATTTATTTCTAACAGGTGCAGCGGAGCGCACGGGTACGGCTAGTTAAAAATAAAAGTGAAGTTTGTTTTTTTGCTAAATACCAAAAAGGGGGCCCGACTCCGTTAACTGCCTGGGTCTCAATGTCCGGGCCTGGTAATTTTCAAACGTCGGTACTGTCGCGCAAGTAACGTTCCGCTACGCGGCTGCGAGCTGCAGAATTCCGCTACAGCTGGGCACAGAGCCTCAGTAACAGATTTGAATACAATGCTGTGCCAGATTTGAAATGCAGCCAGTCACGTGTATAGACACGCCTCTTCGTCACTAAAATCTCAGATAATCCCGCATAATTAAGTCTTATCAACGGATGTTCTGCTATTTGTTTATTTGATGACTAGCTGACTGAGGAATGACAAATATGAAGGCTGTAAACAAGCTTTCTGTTGATAACTCACTGCACGTTTTATTCAATATTAAACGGAAATTCAAGATTCAATAAGCGTTTTGTTGTCTTATAAAGAGAAGATACACTTCCGGAAACGCTAAAAGTTTCGGTTTTTCACCTTTACACTCAATTTATTTAGCTTCCTACTACTTCAGTTAGCCACGGTAGTTCAGTGCATAAATGCCGAGATCTGTTCAGTTTCATCTTTATACTCTGATACAATGAGAAAGTAAAAACAGAAAATATTGTGCTATTGCAGAGAAAGAACATTTCGTGATACACACGAAAATACACATTTTCTGTAGTCCTGATAAAAAATTATTTGACCATGTAGTTTGTCTGCGTATAGCAATTCATCCTCTGTTATTCGTAGGATATTATCCTAGATCATATAAATTTAAAGGTCATGTTGATTCAGATAAGTTTTTGTGAAATTAGGTCAATAATAATTTTGTATTCTCAGTCAAACACTTATCAAATATATGATGGCAGAAAAATAAATTCTGTTACATCATGTTACAATTTTAAATATCACAAATATTTTCGACTTTTTATAAGTCATCCTCAGGTGAATTTTCTGACAGACAATTAGTAGAACTAGGTGAAAAACATATCAAACACATTTATACACTGGTGATTAAAATGCTCATGCATGCATTTACATAAGTATGGTTTCCATAGCCTTAAAAATTGATTAATGTATATAAAGTCAGAGATTTAAAATTTAAACACATGTTTACATTAATGATTAATCTGCCATTGCGTGCGTTTACAATAAGGTTTAATGGCATCTATGGCCTTAGATTGGACATTTAGAATCGAGGTTCTTTGATCTTTGACTAAACATAGTTATCTGAGCATTTACTGTATGCTTGTATTGTGAAATTAAAAGATTAAAATCATATAAAAGATAAAATTGAAAAACTGTACATTATTATTCTATGTGTTGTGGAATTTATTTTTCTGCCATCATATATTTGATAAGTGTTTGACTGAGAATACAAAACTATTATTGACCTAGATCATATATGTAACAGATAGCTCATCCCTATATTAAATCAGCAGCACTTTGAACAGAACAACCGCCAGGATCGCCACCCGTCCGCCGTAAACGAACACGAGATGGCAATATAGTCGTTAATGCAATTCAAATGGGAATTATGACGTGACTCCTTATGTAACAACTAGATGGCAGCATAGCAAACATGACAAAAGTTGTTACCGTCAAAGCCCATAAGGCCGAGCTATCTGGTATATATGATCTAGGATGTTATTCATAGTCAGTATACAAGGTAATTCACGAGGATTTATCGTCACTCACGGAGCTTATTTCCGAAGACATTCTGAGCAAAAGATGTCATATAAACATTTGTCCTAATCTCAATATTTTCAGAGTTACACTAATTTGAAGTTATTAGTAAAATACATTTTTTTCTTTAGTTTTAAGGGTAAAAGAATATTACAATTAGAGAATGAACTATTCAGAAGTATTATTTCTTTAATTAGCTAGTGTTCTGAAACTAAAAATGTGTTGTGAATTGCTTTGTACAGATTTTGTTTTTTCAATCTTTAACTAAAAATGACATCATTCTTACACACTTATCACAACAATTGTTACAAATCATACGACTTTAGGAACTTGATTATTTACAGTTCAATTCTGCATCCTAATGTACAGTCTTGAAGAATTTACAAAAGTGGCGTGATTTGTAACCCTTTTATAACAAGTGCGAATGGAAAAAGGAATTTTATAGTTAAAAATCGAAGAAAAAAAAAACAAACAAACAAAAAACAAATCTGCACGAAGCAACTATGGAATTCCCAACACATTTTTGGCTTAGGAATACTAGTCAATTAAAGAAATGATACCTCTGAGCAGTTCATTCTTCATCTGGAATATTCTTTTACCCTTAAAACTAAAGAATAATGGTATGTTAGAAAAAACTTCAAGTTAGTGTAACTCTGAAAATATTGAGAATAATACCCATGTGTATCAGTGGCGTAGCGTCAATGTAAGCTAAAAAGCTTAGCTTCCCCAGTTAATAATAATTTCATAATAAACCTGCAGTTCATGGAGAAAATTATTTATTAATATTAATAGAATTTATATTTACGCGTTAAATATTGTGATGCTGCAGCTCAGGATGATTTGTGATGCAGCAGTAAACAAGAAGCCTGCACACACCAGCTTCCAAGCAGACTGGTTTCTTCTGTGTAATCCACCCCGCAGATTTTCCATCTCTTTCTAACTAAACTACCCTAGTCGCATGGATCGCAAGAAGCTAGCTTTAAAATTTAAAATAAGTAGTTTCCGAGTTATCCTTTTTCTTCAGTTGTGTTCAGTTGAAGTGTTAGTCTGCACTGTGGCTGATATAATAAATAATGAGCGAAATAACAGTTCCTGACACTAATTTACTTGAAATTTTTAGGACAATTGTATTATCAAGACTGACTTATGAACAAAAGTGTGATTTAAAAAACAAATGACCGACTCCCTTGCTGTCAATGAAGGGCACAACCAAATCACAGACGCATACTTACGTAATGATACTAATATTGTGATTTCTCTAAGTATGACAGGGAGTGAGCTAATGTTATACGTATACGTGTCTATTTGTTAAGAGATATGCGTAAACCGTGAAATCATATTTTACTACGTATCATTTGAGGTCATGCCTTATTGGTGTTACTTACGATGTTCCAACCAATCTTCGACTGAATACGTTTTCTCATATTGCATGAAAGACAACTTGAGTTAGCTTTCCCTGCTCAAAATTTCATGCTACGTCACTGATGTTTATATGAATTTTTTGCTCCGTAAGTGCCGGTAACTCCTCGTGAATCACCCTGTATAAGAGTCAATTTGTCCTGAAATGGTAGACATGAAACATAACAATTTCAGTAATAAAAAATCTACAAGCATAGCTAAGCTGCATATCTTAACGTAGAATTATGTGTCAGTGCGCAGTATCATATATTTCTCTTTTACTTCCTTTTAAGTCATTACCTTCCTTCATGAAGAATGTTATCAAAATGGGTTATCCTTTCCTTTTTAAGAGTGAAAGAATTAATAGTAATTTACAGTAACCGTATTGACCACAATTTTTGCTACAGTTTCCTTGTTCGTATTTATAAAGGCGAGAGTCACCGCTACAGACGGAGATTAGCCTTGAAACCAGAAGAAAACTCGTCTTATCGCGGCATATCGCTATTGTGGTTGTTATCTGCAGTTTCAATGTCTGTAGTGCATTAAAAAATGTCATGTTCCAGCACAGAGACAATTACATATTTGTAAACAGGAAGTTCTGATTATAAAATATGAAACTGTGTATTGAATTTTGTCTGGCTTGGCTTTACGAGGCCTGGACCCATGTACAGCTCGATTCAGCTATCTTGGCCCTTGTCCTTGTTTGTTTGGCTAGTGAGCGAGCTGTGTGTTGCGTAAGAAAGAAATTTAATCACAAACGTGCAGAGTAGAGGAAGAGGGACGAGAATGAATGAAAAAATCTATTGTATGCTCGTAGCTGAGTGACACTCCATATCAAGAAAATGTGTCACCATGATATTGTTTCGTCAACAGACGTAATGGTTAGTTTATTTTATTTTTTTTGGGTTATTTTACGACGCTTTATCAACATCTAGGTTATTTAGCGTCTGAATGAAATGAAGGTGATAATGCCGGTGAAATGAGTCCGGGGTCCAGCACCGAAAGTTACCCAGCATTTGCTCGTATTGGGTTGAGGGAAAACCCCGGAAAAAACCTCAACTAGGTAACTTGCCCCGATCGGGATTCGAACCCGGGCCACCTGGTTTCGCAGCCAGACGCGCTGACCGTTACTCCACAGGTGTGGACCGTAATGGTTAGTAACGAGACGTGTGGAAGAATATTTTGTGTTTTTAAGACGAAGTGTACCGCGACATAATAAGAAGGAAGTGTTATAATAGGTGTTATTTTTGTTGTACTTAGCGCCACATTCACTGCGGGCTAAAGCAAAGAGCTGCACTATCACCTTCACTTTTTAACTTCGCTCTAGAATATGCCATTAGGAAAGTTCAGGATAACACAGAGGGTTTAGAATTGAACGAGTTACATCAGCTTCTTGTCTATGCGGATGACGTGAATATGTTAGAATAAAATCCACAAACGATTAGAGAAAACACGGAAATTTTATTCGAAGCAAGTAAAGCGATAGGTTTGGAAGTAAATCCCGAAAAGACGAAGTACACGATCATGTCTCGTAACCAGAATATTCTACGAAATGGAAATATAAAAATTGGAGATTTATCCTTCGAAGAGGTGGAAAAATTCAAATATCTTGGAGCAACAGTAACAAATATAAATGACACTCAGGAGGAAATTAAACGCAGAATAAAATGGGAAATGCCTGTTATTATTCGGTTGAGAAGCTTTTGTCATCTAGTCTGCTGTCAAAAAATCTGAAAGTTAGAATTTACAAAACAGTTATACTCTATTACCGATTGTTCTGTATGGTTCTGAAACTTGGACTCTCACTTTGAGAGAGGAACAGAGATTAAGGGTGTTTGAGAACAAGGTTCTTAGGAAAATATTTGGGGCTAAAAGGGATGAAGTTACAGGAGAATGGAGAAAGTTACACAACGCAGAAATGCAGCATTGTATTCTTCACCTGACATAATTAGGAACATTAAAGCCAGACGTCTGAGATGGACAGGGCATGTAGCACGTATGGGTGAATTCAGAAAGCATATAGAGTGTTAGTTGGGAGGCCGGAGGGAAAAGAACCTTTGGGGAGGCCGAGACGTGGATGGGAGGATAATATTAAAATTGATTTGAGGGAGGTGGGATATGATGATAGAGACTGGATTAATCTTGCACAGGATAGGGACCGATGGCGGACTTATGTGAGGGCGGCAATGAACCTGGGGGTTCCTTGAAAGCCATTTGTAAGTAGTAAGCGCCACATTGGCTCATTGTGAACCCTTAAGATGCGATACTTCTTCCAAGTTCGACATATGATCTGTGTAGCATGCGTGAACCCGATGCCGACAGGCGGGCGAGTCTGCCTCACCCTCGACAGAGCCAAGTTCCATCCTCAGAAGCGTACCTGAAAAATCCTAGAGTCAGGAGCTCCGAGTCCCTAGAACTCAGACGAACATTGGAAACTCGTAAAACACTCATGATTCGCTAGTATTTTTCAACTGTTGCAGGTGACAAATGAAATGAGGAAGAGGTGGAGAGAATTGATGGAATGAAAGAGGAAACTGAAATATCCCAAGAAAAAGTTTTGTGCGAGATCGTGCGTATTTGCTTGTTTTCCGCACAGAACTAATACGCGGTAAGTGTGAAATACCACATTCAGTATTCCCAACGTAACACACACAACAATTTCCCTCTTCTTACCGCTTAAGCGCGACATTCATTTTACTGCTTTAGGCTTTTAACATATTATTTTTAGAGACGTTTAACATAGTAATAATTATAAATTGGAAACTTACCACTGCAATTTCGCCTAAATTGCAATGTTAATTATTGTTTTTAAATATTTGCAAAAATTAAGTAAAGTCTACTACTCCACGAAACTTATTGCATTCCTGATACAAGTAACATTAAGGAAGCCGTGAAAAATTCAACAAGATTCCAGATGTCGATGTTATTACTGCAATATGTTATATAAATAATATTGTTAAAATATTAAAATGAAAAATAAATCATTACATAACCTTACCGTTTGTTTTAAGTTCGCATTTATAGACTGGGGAAAAAAAAGACAGACGTATATCACGGCCTGCTGGAGTATAGTAAACACAGAAAACATTTTATAGCAACAATGTTGAAGAAAGATATTTTGGTTTTCCGAAGTTTCCGTCATTAAACAGAAACCAACATGGAGATTTCATTGCAACTAATTAGAAATTCGTCTTTCAGGTATGTAATAAACGATCTACGCACAAAATAATGTACGATACACGAGCGGTATGTTTGTTTTCATGTTCTCGGAAATTAAAAAAGCTCAACTACGTTTCGCTTTTTCAATCTTTTCCTCGAACATAAAAACGTCAACATACCGCTCTTGTAACGTATATTACTATTACGTCTGCTTTATACAACACAAAATTCCCTCACAAAACCGGGGATCGAGAGTATCCGCTTGAATGGATTAACTTCTGCCTCATATAACTGCTGAAATGTATAACTTACTCCTGTATTACTGACTGTCATCTACACATCAATGCATTTTTGCATAAAGTGTTATTTGACCCACAATTTTCATTGGAATATCAAAGTGTCCCCGAAACAGTATGAACGAAGAATAAAATTTCTTTCTTACTAGTTCGCTTCAGTCTTTCAGTAAAAGTGATTCATCATCCAAGATACAAGAAGAAAACAAAAACATTACGAAATGCCGACAAGTAATCTTTCATACTGTTACTTGTTTTGTTTATCTGAAATTGTAAACATCGTCGAAGAATGAAGGCGGTATAACAGAGTAATAGGGATATTAGAGCCCATTCACACAACACACGAATTTCTCGAAACGGACATTTATTCAAATCGATTTCGTGCGGACAGTAGTATACACATGGTTCGATTTTTTCCCGTGTGACTTAAATTTTATTATGCACGGGAAAAAATCTAACCGTGTGTACACAGGAAAAAATAGCTCGAACAAATACCTGTTTCCAGAAGTTCCCGAACCGTGTGAAAGGTCCCTACCATCATATCACACCTCCTTCAAATCTAATTCAATATTATCCTCCCATCTACGTCTCAGCCTTCCCAAAGGTATTTTTCCCTCCGACCTCCCAATTAACACTCTATATGAGCTATTCCATCTCAAATCGACCGAAATATAGAGAAAATTGACCTTGCAATTTTTAAATATAATGAAACTTTTTCTGTCCGTAGACAACTATGATACAATGCTTCGTGCAAAGTTTGAGGTATCAGAACTTCATAGTGTTTAAATTTAAAATATTTTAATTTATCGTAATTTCATAAAATTAGCAACTTTAAACTGTTGTGACTCCGAAACCCTTTCACCTAATGATCAAAATCATGGTTTATTTTGATGCTGAAAAGTGAAAGTTTATATTGACATGTAAACAGTTTTTCTTACTTTTTATGGAAATGGAGAAATTTAGATTTTTCTTAATTAAGATACCTTTGCCCACGAAAAAATATTTTTAAAATATATGGTTAGATTCCGCATTGAAAGTACAAATAAACACGTATTTTTTTAGTGGTGCAACGTTAATAAGAAAGTATTGAAAAATCAAATAAAGAAAATAAATAGTACGCGCGTGAACTAACCAACTGACTGTGAGGCGGGAGCTAGCCTAGGCAAGCAAGGCCAGGAGACATAAACACGTGATGTTTCGTCTAGTAGCGCATAGCTGGGCTAGCTTTATCACGGGTTTTCATAAACACAGGAGTAAAATGACGCCCAGCGCTCGCTTATCTTCATCTCTCGGCCAGTCCGTGCTGTGTTGCGCCTTTCAAGTCTAGGCGTGTGAAAATAATTTATTTAATATCCCCGAAACTTATTACCGTGACATTAAGCAAACAATGCCGAATCTCTCTTAATAATGCAAGGTTTTTTCTCAATATTTTTTTACATCTTTACAAATGGGCAAAAAGCCTAAAACTAAGTAAAATCAGATTATCTGTCTCTCTGTATACAATAAAAATAAGGATTACTTCTTATCATAGCCTACCAAATGTCAGCTTCAAAATGAGCTCTCGTTCAATGTTCTGCAGTAAATGATTCCAGAGTTCTGAGCGCTGAAAGAGGCTTGTTTTTCTAAAATACGCTAAATTTGTCGCTCAACAATACGAAAACCGTTTGACTTTCGATAGTATATTTTTGCAAATGCACTCTTCTCAGCATCTTGTATATGTAGGGAAAAAATTAGAGTATAAAAAATGCGAGGTTTTTTACTGATCGATTTCATATGGAATAACCCATATGCATTTCTGGATTTGCCCATACGTGCTACATGCCCTGCTCATCTCAAACGTCTGGATTTAATGTTCCTTAATTATATTAGGTGAAGAATACAATGCGTGCAGTTCTGCGCTGTGTAAACTTTCTCCATTCTTTTCTGTAACTTCATCCCTCTTAGCTTCAAATATTTTCCTAAGCACCTTATTCTGAAACACCTTAAGAGTCACTTCATTATTATTATTATTATTATTATTATTATTATTATTATTATTATTATTATTGGATGTTTCTCTCAGTTCTATGTTGCTACATCTATTAAAACAGATGATTCCTTTAGTAAAGAGCAACAGAAAAAGTAAAATATCATTTTGCTATGTTTTGACTAGTTTTCTAGCAAAACGTGCATTTTTAAATAATGAATTATGAGATCGTGCAACGCTGTAATCAGTAGAGAGTGCACATTAGATTGTGTTGCTCTGAACAACCCTTTTCTGTAGTAAAGAGCAACGAAAAAGTTAAATACCATTTTGCTATATTTCGAATAGTTTTCTAGTAAAACGTGCATTTTGAAATACATTAATAATGAGATCGTACAACGCTGTAATCAGTAGAGAGTGGACATTACGTTGTGTTGCTCTGAACAATCCCTTCATCTGGCTTGTTTTAATGGGGAAGTGGAAGATCATTGCCATGTACAATACATTGTTTTTAAACTCAAAAAATACAGATGGTATATCGTTTAATTGTTGTGCTTAAACTGTGATAGAGAACGGAGAATGAACACTACTTATTTCACGTTAAACAAAATCTTAGAAAATTAAAAAATAATCTCTACAGAGTAATTTTAACTAAATGTTCAGAGAACACAGACAATAAGACACGTTTATTTCAAACTAAATGGAAAAGATTAACCCTTAAATTGACAAAGTATCCTATAGCATACAACAGGTTAAAAGGCTATATGCTATAATTTTAATAGAACAATAGAAAAAAATTGGTAGGAAAATTAAAATTTCACAATACTATAATATTGTATAAAATATGTACATTGCGATATTTGTTTTCTTTACAGTCCGACAAGGTTTAATAAACTAATGTGAGAAATGAAGTTTTGCCAAGTTTGTACACTTCCATTTCAATTGAAAATTTTTACACATATATAAACACTAAATATAAACATTTACATAGAGATACAAAATTTTACAGGAGAAAAAGTTTGTCCAAAGGGCTGGACTCTGGAAGAGTACCCAAAACACTCATTGCATTTCCGCGTTGAATAGCAATACTTAAGCGTTGACGCAAATAAGTAGTGCAACGGCGATCACCAGTAATGGAGATCAAAATTTGGCCGATTTGAGATACCAAAACTTTAGCGTCATGACTCCAAGGACCGAAGGTCTCCACAGGAAATGGGACAAAGATATAATTGTCTAAAAGATGAGCATATTTATTGACTTTCTTCTTCACGGCTAATTCAGCAGCAGATGCTGCGCGTCTGGAGGTATTCGGCAAGTGATATGGAGCTAGAGTGTCAACGCAAGTGGAGTCCCAAATTAAAGATTTTCCTTTAGACCATGGAATTAAGGTCAGACCATCGGGTCGTTTACCATCTGCGCGAATAATATCTGGTGGTTCCAAAAGAGACGGGATGCCACAAGAAAATTTAGATTACGTAAACAATAATGATGTTTATTTCCAAGTTATAAAAAAAATGAAAGTTTAAAACTCACCAGGCAAAAATAAAAATACAATATGCTTATTTTATGTTAAACGAACTGATTAAAAATATTATTTTTAAATTCTTCGATTTAATTTAAATTAAATATTCTGTGAATACATGCAATAAAAAAAGCTCATTTTACGCTATACAGATCTACTCAATGATTTTAAAAAATCAGTTTGCCGTACTGCAAACATTTTCTTCAGGTAATTAGAAATAGTTCCCTATCACTTCATTTTTTTTAAGAAATAATCGATAAACTTACGTACAAAAAATTAAATTTCCCGAGCCGTTTTTTAAAGCAATTGTGTGAGTTATTTTCTTTATCGTGTCTACACCTGTAGAGTAACGGTTAGCGTGTCTGACCGCGAAACCAGATGGCCCGGGTTCGAATCCCGGTCGGGGCAAGTTACCTGGTTGAGATTTTTCCGGAGTTTTCCCTCAACTCAATACGAGGAAATGCTGGGTAACTTTTGGTGCTGGACCCCGGACTCATTTCACTGGTATTATCACCTTCATTTCATTCAGACGCTAAATAACCTCAGATGTTGATACAGCGTCGTAAAATAATCAAATTAAAAAAACAATTCTCGTTGTCTCACCCGTCCCTCGTACACGTGAGCTGTGGGCCTACGTATATCTGCCTCTCCAAGCAATAACCTTTACAGCGTTGCCAGAGTGCATTATGTTTTAAAATTTATTTGCAGTACGAAAAGTTTTATTTGCTCAGACCAAGTTTTTGCACATTTAAAGGACAAAACTAATTTTTTTCCAAATAACTTATTGTCATAACACACTGCTCTCTTAAATTGCCTGAGCACACTGGGAATTAATTCAAAAGCTTTCCCAAAATACGCTACGAAATATTTCAAATAATAAACTTTTTCTCGAAAAGAAAGCAAAAACGAGCAAAATTGTTTAAACTTTCTTGTTTGAAATATGTAAAAAAATAACTTCTTTAAATTAATGACATTACTTACGATTCACCTTGTATAGTTCATAATCAAACCTTAGAGGCTTGGAAGTTTTCTTGTTATACGGTACAACAGGGCTGCAATATTACCGATTTCTTCATTTCCGGTATTGTGTAATTTTGAACGGAAAGTTTCCACATACCGGTAAGCTATTTGTGTGAAATTTCCTTTGAAACGACTCCTGTGTCAGAGTTTATTAACAAGAATGATTCTCTTGACTTCAGACTTCAGGTTTTTAACATTCCTTTCAGTTTTTCGCCTTCTATTCTTGCCCGTGATTACTTTTTGACCATTTTATCACATAAGATTGTATTGGGTTTATTGTAGTCTTATTATCAACAGTAATCTCACTAGAGGTTTTGATTTATCTAGAGAAAATCAAAACTCGAGTGGCATTTAATTGACTATTACACGATTACAAGAAAGTATATAAAGATTAGAAGTAACGAAGTACTCCAATACAATAAAATATTAATTGACTTACGAAAATAAAAACTGCCTTCAAATTTGTACCATCTCAACATTATAAATATTACGCTAGTAGATGGCAGTAGTGTGTTACGAATAGCTGTTTTCTTATCAGTTGTGCCAACTATGAAATCTTCATTGAACTCTGTGGACGGTTACTGGTCAAGAAGGCTTTGTTGTTTCAGTTTCATTTTTATTAAAACAGTTGCATTCCACTTCAATTATCCCGATCCCAGTAATCAACGTCACTTGACAGATGATTTTCAATGAATCTTAGTATTAAACAATCTCTGATACGTGACTATTCATAATATCATATAGCAGAAGCTATAACATAACCTAAATAATATAAACGAGTGTTAGAAAAGTTTTAATTAGGGATGATGAAATAAACAAGAAACATTTTAACTAACGATGATGAAATAAAAAATAAATATGAATAATTTTAAAAGAAACAATTATTGAAAGTAAGTACAATTTTCAAATCTGAATGTTTTAGTGATTGGTGGTTCAGTTGATGTTATATTGGACGTGTGCGTAAGAGAAGTGAACTCGGTGATATACATGGTGTATCCCTCAAATTATTCAGGGTTTCCTAATGCTGCTCTTCATTTATTTGTAAATAGGGTTTCAGGGAAGATGCATGGCTATGACCAGTGATCTTTATTAATTCTTATTCTTGAATGCCAATGCGAGTCATATTTAAAAGTGCTGTGCATCGACTGGAGTGGTTTGTAATTTTCTGTTTTTTGACATCCAGACCAGGGCAGTTTGAAATGTTGGCAAACAAAGAAACAAATGCTAGGGTAGTGATAAAAATAAACAAATGCTAGGGACGCGATAAAATTGTGCGATAAGCAGCCATGATTGGTTGAAAGACGTCCTTTCGTACCGTTTTATTGGTCAAAAGTAGTGTGACGTAATAAAAGTGTAATAGCCGATGTAATAAATACACTATTATTATTATTATTATTATTATTATTATTATTATTATACAAGAGGGCCCATTATCCCTTTCGTATATCATATATCCTATTTCTTCTATTCTCCTATAGAGCTTCCTATCTTATCCACCTCCACCTTCCACCAGCCAGCCCGTTCACTTGACTAGGTCGCGTGTCTAGATAGCTAATATCAGATAACAGATAAATACATCTACCATCCAGATTCGAAACAACTACAGGACCTCTGATCTCATGCACTGGGGAATCGGGTGAATGAAACAAACCTGGTTACTTCCTTTTTAGGTCTTACTTCTCTATTACAAATTTAGACAATATGTTTGTACTTTAATTTGGATTTCGTAAAGAGTCTTCCAATAAGAGTTTTATACTTTTAAAATGAAACAAATTGTATAAACGAAGGAGGTTTAGTTATTTAATTATTATTATTTTGAAGCACACTTAATGTCACTTACGTAAGAAAGAGGGCGTTAGTTAAATGGCTGCCGTGGCTTCTTTGGGTTGCGCGTATAGGGCCTACGGATCTTCCCATTTTCAATAACAGACAAACATAAACCAGGTTCGCGAATAACGCACGTTTTATTTTATTTATTTTAATGCGTTATTTTACGACGCTTTATCAACATCTAAGGTTATTTAGCGTCTGAATGAGATGAAGGTGATAATGCCGGTGGAATGAGTCCGGGGTCCAACACCGAAAGTTACCCAGCATTTGCTCATACAGGGTTGAGGGAAAACCCCGGAAAAAACCTCAACCAGGTAACTTGCCCCAACCGGGAATCGAACCCGGGCCACCTGGTTTCGCGGCCAGACTCGCTAGCCGTTACTCCACAGGTGTGGACATAACGCACGTGATATTGTTCCTTAGGTCATTAACGTTTCTGGCTTTGTTGGCCTAAACCCGTGATTTAACATAACCCCATAAGAAGTAATCCAACGGCATTAAATCACATGATCTCGAGGGCCAGTTAACATCACCACCACGCGAAATGATGAAGCCTCTGAACTTCTTCAAAAAGTCGACTGTTTTGTGAGCAGTATGACACGTGGTGGCAAGCATTCCGTGCATTACGTTAAGTGTACGGTGTCCGTAATCGTCTTTGCGAAAGAACAATGGTTTCATTAACAAACAAAATTGCTAATAAGAATACATTGGAGATTCAAGAACGAGCACCTCATCCCCAAAAGGTATGGATTTTGGTACGGCGGAATCAGTGGTCCATATTTTTTTCAAGATGAACGAGGAGAGGCTTTGACTGTCAATGGAAAAAGATACCGAAATATGATATGAGATTATTTTTGGTCTCGATTAGAAGATATGAATCTCAGATATGAAACCAGACGTTTCTGAGATTCATATCTTCTAATAAAATAGCTTGCCTAAAAATGGGGAATGCGATGTTTTAATAGTGGCTGGAAGTCAATAATCGAATTAGTCACATAGCTCCGTCTGTTTAAACAATTTCTGCACCAAGCGTTTCGAGTGATGCAGAGTCAGTTTCGTCGATGTTATGTAGCATATATACGGTGCATACTCCTTAAATGTACATGTGTATGATGAGTTTTGTTTGCTGTAACGAAGTTTTAATTCACTTTCTACTGTTAGTTTAGTACATTTAAGTTAATCCGGACTTTCGTTAATTCGGACAACTTATTCGGATTAACGAGGTTCTACTGTAGACTATACGTTAAAAAATAAAACTCTTATTCCTGTAAATATAGTAAAGGGACAACAAGAAATTTCGTGTTAGTTTTCTGTTATGTATTAATGCCTTTTCCCAGAATTTGTAATTTGTTTGGAGGAGTGCAAGAGATTGGTAAATTGGTGCATTAAACAAACAAAAAGTACAGTTTGGTAGCCTACAGTTTTTTATGAGATCTGGTACATTTTATTTTTGGTCCGTGGCAACACTGACGAGCATACAGAGTGCATGTAGTGCAGGAATTGAAGGAACCAGACTTGCAAAAGCGAGTGCATTATTGCCAAAACACGCTGTTTGCGATACTACGGGGAACTAATCACTATATACGTCCTGCAATTATAGTCAATATCAATATCAACAATGGACGACAATCGTGCCAGGGGTCCCAGAATCACAGACATCATAATATTCAATTTCAAGTTCCTACAGCTCTCAAAGAGAAATTATAACTCATTAAAATGGTAAAGGTTTAGCCTATATTGATCGCCCTACAGTAGAGGTTAGTTCCTAAAAACTAATATGGCCATTTTTTCAATATTGCCAACTGTTAGTACAGCAGGTAAAATCACAATGCTCTATATTGAAACAATGATAATATTTTTTTGGTCTGGCAACTTGAAATTCATTGGTTTGACTAAGACTTTATGATTCATGAGACCTCATTTAAACAACTATTTTGTTTGACGAAACGATAGTACTAACGCTGGAAATCAAATACAAATACCACTTTAAAATGTATACTGTTTATATAATGAATTAATTATTAATTACGTTCACATTTCATTATAACACTCAATAGTAACTTTCGTTTCATGACCTTTGGCGGCTTTTTCCAAGGCAAAGATGCGGTGAATATAACAACTGAAACATTAGCTGTTAGTTGCATTTGTCAATACCGAAATAATTCTAAAGAAATTTGGCAAAAGAAAGTGCAACCTGACAACTATAAAATCACTATAATTCACTAGCATATGTAATAATGTGGGAGAAATGATTAGGTTTCACCTTTACTGTGTAAAGTAAGAAGATCCTGACTATACTTAGGCACAAGTTCTTACACCCTCCAAGACGTCGTAGTACCAGTGATGACAGCATGTTCCAATATAAAATAGATGGACTATATTTACAGTGTGAAGAGCATTAATAAAGAAGCGTATTATCACCATTTATTGAGGAACTATTTTATAGACGCGGTTGTATCTGGTTGTACAGTCAACAGGTTCATCCGGATACAATGTGTTTGTTGCATTGCTCGATACCATTGCCACGGGATTGACATTTCCCATTTGTTGTTGTCTCCTCTAGCATTATGTACAATAATATCTGGTTGACATTACTTGATCTCGGATTGCACACATAAAACCCCCTGTCTCTACATGGAGTTGACCTCTTCCAAGCCACAAAGATGATCTTGCTATATCAACAGCTTCATCTATAAGAGGATTGCGGTACTGTCTGTGCAGCGATTTCTCGAGCCATCTGTTTTATCTCACTGTTGGCATGACTGTGTGTAAATTTAAACATTAGCTAATAGCGATATTGTATACCTGTCCAACTGAACTAGTGCGGTATGTATTGGACTTCTGCTTTTCTGAAAATATTCTCTAATGCTTTTGCAACTTATAGATACAAATTTACAGGTTAAAATTTTCTTATCTCCCCAAATTTTTTGGTAAATAGTTTGTCCTACGTGTATTTAGTAATAAAACATTTATCCACTGGGATTTCGGAGCAATGAATCATTGATACCGTACCAAAAGAGTATGTTAATATTAAAATTGAAACTAAGTATATTTTTTGATTGTATGAACTCGTAAACATTGATTCCAAACTGTTTATTAATTTCCGTCTAATTAATTTTGAACTCTGATATATTCAAGAAAAACGAATAATAAAACTGTTAAAAAGACAGGAAATGTTATGTATCCTATTGAATATTTCGCTAAACTTTCACATTTACTGCGCATGTTCCCAGCCTGAGCAAAATAGTGCGGATCTTATCGCTTGCGTGACGTGGTGTGCTTATATGGCGTCACAGTATTAACAGAAAGTGTGACTAGATTTCTCATATGTCAAATGTATAAACGTTTCACGTTTCAAATGTTCGCGAATGGCTGGATGTTCAGTTTCCTGGTCATTGGATTGGCCGTCACGGGCTGTAGAAAGGCCACCTAGATCACCTGACCTCACATTATTTCACTTTTATCTGTGAGGCCATCTTAAACAACTCTTGTGAAAATTTGCGATAGATGTCATCTTGAGCAACGCATCCTAGACGTCTGTTACATTTCTACAGATATTCTCGTGCAAGTACATAACGACTGGATCAAGCGTCTACAGCTTCATGTTCAGCATGAGGGCAGGCATATTGAACCGTATTCAATAACACTTGAACCACAACAGGTATGTCAAATTCGGTTACGGAAATGAATTTCTGAGTTAATCCTAGTCTTACATGATATGCCACATGACCTCCTTTCCATTTGAAAAATTAGACTTTGATCCAATATTGAGGAATTCAAGATGGCGCCTATGTTCCTGACATCCAGCAAGAGTTGGCCCCCTGAGCCACTATTTGATGGGGAACTCAGATATTTAATTTTTTCGTCAATTTCAAAAGTAATAGGGTGTCCTGGGACTTTTGAGTCACCTGTACTTTGACTACTACCAAACTTATTGTGAGAAATGTGTATAAAACTACAGTAAACTACAGAATGAACCGTATTCTTTGAGATGTTTAAAAAAATTAATACAATTTTTCTCGTTTTTGCTTTTTTTTCGAGATAAAATAATATTGTTTTAAATGAAACATTCATGGCACATTCTGAGAAAACCATTGATTTAATTCCCAATATTTAAGTTAATTTATGAGAACAGTGTATTATGATAGATAATAAACGACTGTCGTTTAAATGTGCAGAAATTTGATCTGAACAAATTTAACTTTTCGTTCTGGAAAGGAATTTTAAAATGTTACATTCGTTCAGATCAAATTTCTGTATATTTAAAGGACAAAACTAAAATTCGTTCAATCATTCATTATCCTAATACAGTGCTCGAAGGCTTTCAGTAATCTTTATATGAAAGAACAAGTCAAAGTCAGGATAGGAGAAGAAATGTCAGAAGGAAGCGAAATAGGGAGAGGAGTACGTCAAGGATGTCCTTCGTCACTTACCCTGTTCAACATCTACTTGGATGATTTAGTGAAGAACTGTATTCAGAACATGGGAGGAGTGATAGTAGGAGGAAGAAGAATAAAGTGCATAACATTTGCTGATGATATGGCGTTGTTAGCAGAAGAGGAGATGATATTAAGAGATATGCTACAGGAGCTAAATGACAATTGTAAGCAATATGGAATGACGATAAATGCCAACAAGACGAAGACAATGGTCATAGAAAGAAAAGTAGAGAAGGTAAACTTACGAATTCTAAATGAGGCAGTAGAACAAGTGGACAGCTTCAAATACTTTGGGTGTACTATAAGCAGTAACATGAGCTACTCAAAAGAAGTCAAAAGGAGAATAGCAATGACCAAGGAAGTTTTTAACAGAAAAAGGAGCATCTTCTGCGGACATCTGGAGAAAGAACTAAGGAAGAGACTAGTGAAGTGCTTTGTGTGGAGTGTAGCATTATATGTTACAGAAACATGGACATTACGACGAAGTGAAGAGAAGCGACTAGAAGAGTTTGAAATGTGGATATGGAGAAGAATGGAGCATGTGAAATGGACAGACAATAAAAACGAAGCCATGTTGGAAAGAGTGGGTGAAGAAAGAATGATGCTGAAACTGTTCAGGAAGAGGAAAAGAAATTGGCTGGGTCACTGGTTGAGAAGAAACTGCCTTCTGAAGGATTCACTGGAAGAAATAGTGAACGGGAGAAGAGTTCGGGGCAGAAGAAAATATCAGATGATAGACGAATTAAGATATATGAATCATATGCGGAGACAAAGCGGGAGGCAGAAAATAGGAAAGACTGGAGAATGCTGGGTTTGCAGTGAATAACCCGATCTTGGGCAGAACACTATGAACGAGTGAGTGAGTGAGTGAGTGAGTGAGTGAGTGAGTGAGTGAGTGAGTGAATGCTCTCTTAAATTGGCTGAATTTTCCAAAATATGCTATGAAATGTTTCGTATAAAAGAATTTTTTTCTCGAAAAGGAAGCAACAACGAGCAAAATTGAATTAAACCTGAATAATTTCAAGGGAAAAATTGTCCCGGGGCCGGGTATCGATCCCGGGACCACTGGTTGAATGTACCAGCGCTCTACCAATTGAGCTACCCGGGAACTCCACCCGACACCGTCTCAACTTTTCCCTTTATATCCACACAACTCGCGTGGGCTGACGAAACTCCAGAGACCCACATCGAGTGCACACAATCTCTGTGTGACTTGGAATTATGGTTTTCTGTTAACGTACACAGTGACGTATACATTATGCAAATCTAGTCTTTTAGGTAAAGCTCCCTGTAAAGCAGCCCACGCGAGTTGTGTGGATATAAAGGGAAAAGTTGAGACGGTGTTGGGTGGAGTTCCCGGGTAGCTCAGTTGGTAGAGCGCTGTTACGTTCAACCAGAGGTCCCGGGATCGATACCCGGCCACGGAACAATTTTTCCCTTGAAATTATTCAAATCTGCTTTACAGGGAGCTTTACCTGAAAGACTAGATTTGCATTGAATTAAACCTGTTTGAAATATCTCAAAGAATAACCTCCTGAAATTAATGACATTACTTACGGTTGACCTGTATAGTCACAATATGACGAGTACAAGTCAATTCTTAATTTTAAAAAAAGATCCGAAATGCAGGTTCCATTTAATGAAAGATCGTCTTGCTTTGAAATTGCAGTGGCCATCGCAACGCTACTTACTTGAATGAAAGAAAATTAGGCAAGGTCCAAGTGTGCCTGTTTACATTTGGTATAAAGTGTAACTGCTATTTTCGTACTTTTCCTTCGGGCGAGAATGTGCAACGACCATTGAAAAGAAGGTTGATTGGGTTCGCGAGTCCGGCGCACGATTAAGTCACGGCCGCCCGGTTCGCATAGCGACTTAGGACTGCTGCGTTAAAATCTGAATTCTTTTAAAGCCTTGTTCACACTGCTTTTCAAGTAACTTGAATTCAAGTTGCAGTTCAGATATATTCAATAATATAATATAATATAATATAATATAATATAATATGTAATATTATATTATATAATTTAAGTTATTTGAAGAGTTCAGAACCATAGTGGGCCAAGCGCCGTTTACTGAATACGTAGAAAACAAGGGTTAAAATTAAGTTATTACCATAATTCAATGGAAACCTATAACAAGTAAAATAAAATATACACATTAAATCTAAATGATGTCAATGTTCATTAAACTATGGTTGCATGTAATAAAAATTAAGAAACATGTTAAAGGAATTGTCATTGCACCAATGAGTGTCTCTGGACCAAAATGATCGCATTTTAATTATTTGGATGCAATTTAAATTAAGTAACATATTAAACGATTTATCCTTCTATCAAACACAATGTTCCCTGGATCAAATGTCCTATTTTAATTATGTAATTACTTTATATTTATTTCTAATGGGTGCAGCGGAGCGCACGGGTACAGCTAGTTATAAATAAAGTAAGTGAAATCTTCAAGCAGATTTAATAATCTATACTAATAATAAATCTGTAGCCGAAATTTTTCTGGTAATTTTCGATTTTCCCAAAATAATTGGTCCTAACATATATAATTAACCACCCTGAAACCGAAAATCGCTTTTTTGAAATTTTTGTTTGTATGTCTGTCTGTCTGTCTGTCTGTCTGTCTCTCTGTAAGTTTGTTACCTTTTCACGCGATAATGGATGAACGGATTTCGATGAAAATTGGAATATAAATTATGTTCGTTGTAACTTAGATTTTAGGCTATACAGCATTCAAAATACATTATTTAAAAGGGGAGTTATAAGGGGCCTGAATTAAATAAATCGAAATATCTCGCTTATTATTGATTTTTGTGAAAAATGTTACATAACAAAAGTTTCTTTAAAAATAATTTGTGATAAGTTTTATTCCTTGCAAAATTTTGATAGGACTGATATTTAATGAGATAAATGAGTTTTAAAATTAAAATAACTGCCATCTAAGGCCGTATAATGAAATAAAAAAACAAATGACTTCGTCTATAAGGGACCTTGGACAGCAACAATCGAAAGATATGAAAGATAGCCTACAGAGAATGTTTCTGTTTGTATGAAATAATATCGGAAGCTAAATTAACCGATTTGTATAATTAATTATTATTTCACCATTGGAAAGTGTAGTTTCTCTAGATGGACATAATGCTATAATGTTATTACAGTAGCTTCTGCCAAACGCCATTTACTGAATACGTAGAAAACAAGGGTTAAAATTAAGTTATTACCGTAATTTAATGGAAATCTATAACAAGTAAAATAAAGTATACACATTAAATCTAAATGATGTCAATGTTCATTAAACTATGGTTGCATGTAATAAAAATTAGAAACATGTTAAAGGAATTGTCATTGCACCAATGAGTGGTCTCTGGACCAAAATGATCGCATTTTAATTATTTGGATGCAATTTAAATTAAGTAACATTAAATGATTTATCCTTCTATCAAACACGAATGTTCCCTCGATCAAATGTCCTATTTTAATTATGTAATTACTTTATATTTATTTCTAACGGGTGCAGCGGAGCGCACGGGTAAGGCTAGTTCTTAATATAAATGTAATAAAAATAAGCAGGTCTGATTTACCATACAGTATAACTCCAATAATAAACCAACCGACAATTTGGAAAAAATGAGATATTTGTACAAATCTGTTGATAGCGGGCTAATTCAACTCGGAAAAAATAAAAAATGCGACATCTGAATTTTGCTGCTATTTATAAGCAAAAATTCGTTTATTGCATAAAATTCATTTATTTATTTTGCTTTGAAATATCTCTATTATCATATCCCACCTCCCTCAGATCCATTTTAATATTGTCTTCCCATCTACGTCTCGGCCTCTCCAAAGGTTTTTTTTTTCCCTCCAGCCTGCCAACTAACACTCTATGTGCATTTCTGGATTCGCCCATACGTGCTACATGTCCTGCCCATCTCAAACGTCTGGATTTAATGTTCCTAATTATGTCAGGTGAAGAATACAATGCGTGCAGTTTTGTGTTGTGTAACTTTCTCCATTCTCCTGTAACTTCATCCCGCTTAGCCCCAAATATATTTCTAAGCACCTTATTCTCAAACACCCTTAACCTATGTTCCTCTCTCAAAGTGAGAGTCCAAGTTTCACAACCATAAATAATATAACTGTTTTATAAATTCTATCTTTCAGATTTTTTAACAGCAGGCTGGATGATAAAAGCTTCTCAACCGAATAATAACACGCATTTCCCACATTTGTGTGTTTAATTTCCTCCCGAGTGTCATTTATATTTGTTACCGTTTCTCCCAGGTATTTCAATTTTTCCACCTCTTCAAAGGATAAATTTCCAATATTCTCGTCACGAGACATAATCATATACTTTGTCTTTTCGGGATTTACTTCCAAGCCTATCTCTTTACTTGCTTCAAGTAAAATTGCCATATTTTCCCTAATTGTTTGTGGACTTTCTCCTAACATATTCACGTCATCCGCACAGACAAGCAGCTGATGTAATCCGTTCAATTCCAAACCCTGTGTGTTATCCTGAACTTTCCTAATGGCATACTCTAGTGCAAAGTTAAAAAGTAAAAGTGATAGTGCATCTCCTTGCTTTATCCCACAGTGAATTGGAAACGCATCTGACAGAAACTGACCTATACGGACTCTGCTGTACGTTTCACTGAGACACATTTTAATTAATCGAACTAGTTTCTTGGGAATACCAAATTCAATAAGAATATTATATAAAACTTCTCTCTTAAGTGAGTCATACGCCTTTTTGAAATCTATGAATAACTGATGCACTGTACCCTTATACTCCCATTTCTTCTCCATTATCTGTCGAATACAAAAAAAAAAAAAAAAAAAAAAAAAAAAAATCAAATATTATATGGTCATTATTCCACTTACTATTGTTTCTACTTATTTTTACGTTTCAGTACAACAGAAAAACAATCAGCTGTTAATTTAACGCGCTTAAAATAGCTTAAATTCCCGCGCTTTTTCTCTTGAATTCAATTTATCAAAAGACGTTCATACTCTTCAAGTTGTTTCAAGTGTCCTTTCAAGTCAAGTAAAAAATAGAAAGGGATTCAACTTCATTTGAAACTTGAATTCACCCTAAGGGTGAAACCTAACTATCCCCCCCTCCATTACTACATAAGCTAGTAGATTATGGTGATTTTCTAGTTTGCAGGTTGAATTTTGTTTTGTCAACTTCGTTTCGAATTTCGGTACTGAGAAATACTACAACTGGTAGTGATTTTATAACTGTTATGTTGGCAGCAGTGACAGAAGTTGTCGGTAGTTTAAATTCTGAAAATTCAAATTGTTCTAGATTTCTGAGTCGACTACTGGAAGCTAGTGAAATTTGAACATACTGATAATTAATTAATACCAGTATTAATATTAATATATTTGTACGAAATGGAAATATAAAAATTGGAAATTTATCTTTTGAAGAGGTGGAGAAGTTCAAATATCTGGGAGCAACACTAACAAATATAAATGATACTCGGGAGGAAATTAAACACAGAATAAATATGGGAAATACCTGTTATTATTCGGTTGAGAAACTTTTATCATCCAGTCTGCTGTCGTAAAATCTGAAAGTTAGAATTTATAAAACAGTTATATTACCGGTTGTTCTGTATGGTTGTGAAACTTGGACTCTCACTTTGAGAGAGGAACAGAGATTAAGGGTGTTTGAGAATAAGGTGCTTAGGAAAATATTTGGGGCTAAGAGGGATGAAGTTACAGGAGAATGGAGAAAGTTACACAACACAGAACTGCACGCATTGTATTCTTCACCTGACATAATTAGGAACATTAAATCCAGACGTTTGAGATGGGCAGGGCATGTAGCACTTATGGGCGAATCCAGAAATGCATATAGAGTGTTAGCTGGGAGACCGGAGGGAAAAAGGCCTTTAGGGAGGCCGAGGCGTAGGTGGGAAGATAATATTAAAATGATTTGGGGGAGGTGGGATATGAAGATAGAGAATGGATTAATCTTGCTCAGGATAGGGACCAATGGCGGGCTTATGTGAGGGCGGCAATGAACCTCCGGGTTCTTTAAAAGCCAGTAAGTAAGTAAGTAAGTAAGTATTAATATTAATACATAATAGTTATTGTATGTGTTGCTTTGTGTTGTGGTTACAATTCAAGATCATAGTCAGGTAGGCTAAGTGTAAATAAATATATTTCGTGTGATACAGGCTTTGGATAATCGACAGAAATATCATTTCATATTTTAATTAATTTCTTTCGTGTTTAGACTTTTATTACAACAATGGAGTAAATATTCTTAAGTATACATTTCAACGTGGCATTCGTTTTCGGAATTCGTACTAATCATTTCACGTGATCAAACAAAATACATTTTTAGGTTAGGTCTCGTAAATCGCAAACTGTTTAATCAAAGTAATGAATTTCATGTTGTAAGACTAAATACATTTTAATACAGGGACATCATTTTATTTTTACTTGCATTTTTATTGTACCTGCATTTCTGAATGTACTTCACTCTCACCCCTTCACTAATGTCCTTGCTCCCGTCAGACACACAAACTTACGGCCGCTGTTGCATTCGAAGTCTTCAAGCAGTGAAGTAAACACTGCAGTGTATAGTGTGTTTCATAAATATGATTGCGTTTTCTATAGAAGAAAGAACCTATATTAATAATATCGTACTAAAAATTATATTCAAGAAACAATAAATTCAATTTCAGAGAGTATGCTTCAAAATGTTTTTAATAATATGCGTACTGAATTGAAGCCTGCATTGTAATGAAAGGCAACCATTTTCAGCAACTTGTTTAAAAATTCAGATTAGCTTTTTTTGAATTGAGGTGGCTAGTTTAAAAATTCAGATTAGCTTTTTTTGAATTGAGGTGGCTAGAAGCAAAGGAATGCTAGTGACATTTGTAATAACATGAGTTAAGTGCATCCAGTGTAAGCAAAAGTATCTAAAATTTTAGTGGCAAAGGGATATTTTAATCGCATCACACATTAAAATTTAAATAAAAAATTTCACCGATTTTACGAAAGCTTAAATATTTAAACCCCATTTTCTCAAAAGTAACTTAAGTGCACTTACAGCCCTTTACTTATGACCCCCTCTCTATATTGTATGATAACATCAATAATTAATATGCTAAATAAAGTAGACATTTCATAACGAACATAGCAGCCTGAAAAGTTGAGTTTTTGAAAAAAAAAATGTTACTACTCTACTGTATTTTGATAAATTCCGTAAAAGTGATGATCAAACTGAAAATCGTAATATCGTATTTCCCTACAACATAAATGGATATACTACTTTTCTCTCATCCTATACCTAGTGAAATGATTTGTTTACATATTGCACTAGTAACATCAAACTCCTGTAATGGAAGGGGGCAACAGTGTGTCCGAGTATAGCCAGGTTAATGTTAAAAATGTTGGTAAAAATAAAGTGATGTCCCTGTATTAGATCATACAGTAATCTACTAACTATTAATATAATGTGCGAGAGGTGCAGAAGGAAAAAAATTCATAAATTACTGAACCATTTAGAAAACATCTCCCCAACATAAAGATGAGATGTGGTACCGTAAATAAACAAGTCATCGTTATTGTTAATACTATATTATTATTATTATTATTATTATTATTATTATTATTATTATTATTATTGTGCATGCCATTGTGATTTTACCATATTTTGATGATATCTAGTATCAATTGGCAACACTGAAGAGACTGCCAAATTAGCCTTTTAGGAACTACTCTTACGTGATCCTCATTATGTTTGAATTCAAGTCAACTTGAAACATAGTTCACACTTTTCAAGTTGGTCGAATCAAGTGACTTGAAAGTGTGAACGAGGCTTAAGAGGCTCTAATGCAGAATAAGACCTAATTCCGCTGTTTACTTACTGGTTGCTGCATACATTGCCGTGTCGGTGACCCACCGCGAAACAAACAATGTGGCAGGATCACACGTTTCGATATGTTGACGATCACGTGCTGGCGCCGTGGATCGCGGACTGGGTCACAGTCCCATGCTGCGCTCTCGTGCGCTGGCCTTCGGCAGGGTTCGAGTCCCGGCGCCCCACGGCTCGAGAGGCGCCGCGGACGGGTTGGAAGGTCCGAGAACGCAGTCACAACACGGAAAAGAGAGCGAAACCTAAGTCTAGCCTCAATGAGTGGAAATGGACTAAACGGTATGCGCATGCTCACGTCCCAGTGGCGGCTGGTGAACAGAATTCAGGTGTATGCTACTGTACAACTAGCATTCAGTCCAAAGATAATCTTACACGGAAAGATCACCAAGTGATAATGGATTTTTACAACGATTTTTCCACCATAAATTTCATTTCAAATAAGAAATATTCCTATAAATTTTTACATCCGGAGAAGGCCTCGCCTTCGAGATAAATATATATATATATATATATATATATATATATATATATATATATATATATATTTTTTTTTTTTTTTTTTCAAAATAATCGCTTTACACTCTTTATATGTCTTGTACAGTGCGTTCGTAGCTCGGCCGGACCGTTATTTTTTTAGTGGGTTATTTTACAACCCTTTATCAACAGCTTAGGTTATTTAGCGTCTGAATGAGATGAAGATGATAATGCCGGTGAGACGAGTCCGGGATCCAACACCGAAAACTACCCAGCATTTGCTCATATTGGGTTGAGGGAAAAAACCTCAACCAGGTAACCTGCCCCGACCGGGAATCGAACCCGGGCCACCTGGTTTCGCGGCCAGACGCGCTGACCGTTACTCCACAGGTGCGGACTCCGGGCCGTTATAATATAACCTAAATAATATAAACAAGTGTTAGAAAAGTTTTAATTAGGGATGATGAAATAAACAAGAAAACTTTTAATTAAGGATGATGAAATAAAAAATAAATATGAATAATTTTAAAGGGAACAATTATTGAACCTACAATTTTCAAACTCGAATGTTTTAGTGGTCTGGCCAAGCTAGGAACGCACTGTATCTCCATTGCCATCGTGAAGAAGAAAATGTTTAAGGCCCCAAATGTTTATGCATTTCCCTCAAAATGAGGGAAGCTTATGAAAACTCACCCCTCCAAGTGGTTTCAAGAAGTATACTTTCCATCTATCAGTTATCGTAGCATTCTTTTGGTAGACTCGTGGACCAGTTACCGAGGTAGACAGACTATAGAAATAATAACTCCAGAAGGTAAAACGATGGAAGTGTTAACAGTTCCAAAACACACAATTCCGATTGTTCAGCCTCTTGATGTTTATGGTTTTAGGCACAGCCATCTTCAGTTACAAGCCGGAGCATGGGTAGATTTGGCAACGCTGAGTGGAGGCGGGCGGAGGCGAAATAAAGGCATGACGTTTGACGTTTTAGTGCTTTGATTTCGTTGTCACATGTACATTTTCGACATTAATTGATGCAAAACTAAGTACTTATGATCAAGATTCATTGTATTGAATGTACGTAATTTATTACGGAATCCGAAATGGTATTTTATTTCGAGTTTCAGAATATCCGCGTAAGTACTTGCATACAGCAACTTATAACTTTAAAAAATTAAAAGCATACGTGTTTTTTATTGATGGTACAAGGGAAAATAAATAAATACTTAAAGAAATGGAACTTGTACCAAAAATAAATAAAATAACGACGTACTTTCGCAGTACCCTATTCCAATCAATTTACCATTATGTAGCTAGTAAATTGACAATGTTTTGCGCTTTATGTTGTTTCACCTCTGACGTGAAAGGTCTAGGATATCATATACATTTTAATTTCACGTGATTATCTGTCACGCTTTTCTATAAATATTTCAGATGCCCAGGAAGCCAGTTTTAGTTTGAACTTCGCCAGTCACCATAACAATACTGTTACCCTAAATTATTTGTTATAAATTTTCTAAAATATAATTTTAAATAGGCCAAGGCCAATGAAGAAATGTAAAAACATATCTTCAACATAATACGTAACAAAACACATCATTATCTATTAATTATAATTGTGCCAATTAGCTAAAGTCAGTGAACTTTAAATCCTGTAAATACGAAGTGGAAAGAAACATGTTTATAACTAATTTATTACAAAAGAAATAATATTAATAAATAAACCTTGAAAATCAACAAAGTGAGTGTATGCATCTACAAATTATAGGCAGTTCTGACATATAGCAGGCATTCCGAATCTTCAACAAAACTGCAACATTTATGGGATCACAAAACAGCTGTTTACAATGAACTTGAAAATCAACGGCGTAACTTTATTGATATAACAGGCGAGATCCAACAATTTGGCCAGAATTCTGATACACCACAAACCACAAGTAAGACTATAAAAATGTAGTTTATATAATATTTAATATTTAGGAGAATTGTCAATCACATTGTCATTAATAATAACCGCAAAAATTGCCAAAAACTGCAGCCATATTTTCATTTATTGTTTTGTTTTTTATCGCCAACAAGCACTTAGTTTATAATACATCAACAATTAACGTTTGGTACGACCGCGAACATAATTCCATCGACACACACTCATATTGTAACATTAATTTACATTGAAAATCGGCATTAATACCAACACATGTTCTGGATAGTAGGCCTCCGTTTGACAGTTAATTACAGTGTTGCCGACGTATGGCTCCGGCTTGTAACTGAAGAAAGCTCTGCTTTAGGCCTTGGAAAAGTTTCATTCGGAAGTTCTCTGATAGTGTTTTGTTACTTGGCACGAATATTGCATTACATCAGAGAGATAATGTGGAAAAATTGCAGTCCTTAACGCATAATCAGTTTTCATCTCATAGATACGTAAATATGTTTAAATATGGCTGGCATAAAGCGTGTACGCTGACAACAAAACTGATAAATTCGCCAGTCCTGTAGAATTCTGTTTTCACGTTGATGTACAGAACTGCTCTAAGGCTGACTGAGAAACTTATTTTTCTTAAATGTTCGTGGTGCAAAGTTCTACCGTGTTTTGAGCATTTTTACAACGATTTCCACTACTGTGATCAGTACAGTGAGTAATTTCAGGTCTGCTTACATTTTCTTATCATTTCTTCATAGACTTTTCTATAGTTAATTTCATGAATATTATAGGCTTATTGTTGTTTATAGTTAGTAAAATAACATGTACAAAAATTCAGTCTTGATTCTTCCCTGAAGGAGTAAAATCTCGTGCTCAGAGAGTTATCTAAACACATACTTAACACAAACAAAGATAATGATTTGATACAAATTGGGTCAAGGACAAAAATAGGAATAAATTAACTTTAAAAAATACAATTTCAATTTTAACAATTTAAATCATACAAATACACATTAAATCAATTACATATTCTTTAAAAATTAAATTCCTAACGCTATTTTTTTTTAATTTCTGATACTAAAATTTGGCTCTTTTTCAACTACTTTATTATATAACCTAGGACCAAAGTAGGTACCATGGCTAAGAGCTGTGCTTGTGAAACACCTTGGTTCCTCTAGTCGTATAAAATCGGATCTTTTAATTCCATATTTATGATGATACAATTTGAATTTATTGCGATTTTTATGAAGTTCAATAAGATAATATAATAAATTTGTTTAATTTTCAAAACATTAAAATCAGTGAACAAAAGCTCGGATGAGTAGTCAATTGGTTTATTAAGGCATATTTTAATGATTCTTTTCTGAATAAGTATTAGTGGAGTGAGATTAGAATTACAAGCATTTCCCCATCCTAAAATTCTATACTGGAGAATGGATTGAAATAAAGCTAAATAAATGAGACGTAAAATATTAATTGGTAAATATGACCTAAGTATAATAAAGAAATAAATTGTTTTACGTAATCTACTGCATAAATATGTAATATGTTTATTCCATCGTAAGTGTTGGTCGATTGTAATGCCTAAATACTTAATTTCTGAGGATTCGGTTAATATGGGACATTCACAATTTTGAGAAGAACAATCAGAATGAGGAATTTTGAGCTTAAAAGAAGATTGAGGAGATTTAAGATCACTGGATCTTAGTGGTATGTCATTTTCATAACTCATATTATTTAAGGAGATTTTGAAAGTACGGTATACAGCTAGATGAGATTTATTGCCTGAAATGTCTAGCACATAGCACTGTTTGCATTAGAGGTTATAGCTCTGGATTAAATAATTTGAAAAAATCATATTTCGAAAACTAGGCTTTCTCCGGATGTAAAAATTTATAGGGAGGTTTCTTACTTCAAATGGAACGTATAGGGGAAAAATCGTTGTGAAAATCCATTATCACTTGGTGAGCCTTCCTTGTTAGTCAAACTCGTTACAAATTATAGTCGTTGCGAAATCGGCAGAGGTGATTACTAGACTTCAAAGTTGAGACACATTTACTCTGAAGTACACAGAGAATAATACAGTGTTTACAAAGCAGCTGGCAAGGTAGTCTCTGCCCTTATACACACATCATGTTAGTTGGATGGAGCAACTCAGGCCGAGCAAGGAAAAAATTAAGTGGTCGCCTGAAGGACAAATGTAAATATTACGTTGGTCAAAATAAGTTGTATTATTGTCACTTAGAACTTACTTACAAATGGCTTTTAAGGAACCCGCAGGTTCATTTTCGCCCTCACATAAGCCCGCCATCGGTCCCTATCCTGTGCAAGATTAATCCAGTCTCTATCATCATAACCCACCTCCCTCAAATCCATTTTAATATTATCCTCCCATCTACGTCTCGGCCTCCCTAAAGGTCTTTTTCCCTCCGGTCTCCCAAATAACACTCTATGTGCATTTCTGGATTCGCCCATACGTGCTACATGCCCTGCCCATCTCAAACGTCTGGATTTTAAGTTCCTAATTATGTCAGGTGAAGAATACAATGCGTGCAGTTCTGTGTTGTGTAACTTTCTCCATTCTCCTGTAACTTCATCCCGCTTAGCCCCAAATATTTTCCTAAGCACCTTATTCTCAAACACCCTTAACCTATGTTCCTCTCTCAGAGTGAAAGTCCAAGTTTCACAACCATACAGAACAACCGGTAATATAACTGGTTTATAAATTCTAACTTTCAGATTTTTGAACAGCAGACTGGATGATAAGAGCTTCTCAACCGAATAATAACACGCATTTCCCATATTTATTCTGCGTTTAATTTCCTCCCGAGTGTCATATTTTGTTGCTGTTGCTCCAAGATATTTGAATTTTTCCACCTCTTCGAAGGATAAATCTCCAATTTTTATATTTCCATTTCGTACAATATTATGGTCACGAGACATAATCATATACTTTGTCTTTTCGGGATTTACTTCCAAACCGATCGCTTTACTTGCTTCAAGTAAAATTTCCGTGTTTTCCCTAACCGTTTGTGTATTTTCTCCTAACATATTCACGTCATCTGCATAGACAAGAAGCTGATGTAACCCGTTCAATTCCAAACCCTGCCTGTTATTCTGAACTTTCCTAATGGCACTGAATTGTGTACTGATATTAATATTAATACCAGTATTACTAATTAATTATTAATTCACAAATCTAGGTGCTTGCATTTTCATCAATTTCCTTTACTGAAAACCGAACTTATTGCTGCCAACATAACAGTTAGAAAATAACTACCAGTTGTAGTATTTGTCAGTACCCGAAATTCGAAACGAAGTTGGTAAAATAAAATTCAACCTGAGAGATAGAAAATCACTATAATCCATTAGCATGTGTAATAGAGGAAAAATGGTTAGGTGTCACCCTTTGGCGTTACGTGACCTTGAGACGCTTGATTCAGGAGTTAGTGTCTAAAAAGTCCGCAGTCTACACACAATGGGGCTACATGATAATCATGGAAGGTAGAGAAAGACGAACGGGGAAATTACGTTCCGTTAACAGAAATAACATAAGAAAGCAAAATAAAGGATCGACTAAACTGATTTCGAACTCGGGACCTCTTCACTATCAGTGTCACGCCTACGCCGATGCAGAAATCAAGAAAAAAAACTTCCGTTTGGGTCGTATATTCTCAGAGACCACGTTCATAAAATTCTGTAACTAACGTTCCAAGTAGTAAAAAAAAGTACTTTTACCTGGAGTTGGCACCGCCGCATAAATGACAATCTGTGACACGATTAATCAAGCTGTATACAGTATATTATTTATACACGTTGAAGTCTAAAACATACTAATTCAATTACTCATGCTAGGAACAATAATTGCATCCTTTATCTTATCACTTCCATTTGGGACTCGTCCAATACTATTCCTGATTGCGGAAATGAGAACACAGGAAACACTATTCCAAGGATTTCATTACATTGAAACCAGCTATTTGCTGCTGTTAATTGCGCTAAAATAAATAAACGGTGTTGTTTAAAAATATGTATATTCTTCAGGTTGATTAACCATCTTTCTGTGGTTAGAAAATGATAGGCTACGTAATTTCTCATTTTATACATTTTATGCTTTTCGTCACAATGCAGTTTAACATATTGCGAATAAAATATTTAGGTAATATTCTGTGTAGGAATAATTCGGCAGTTATGAAAACATGTATCTTTTGTATGAAAGCCGCTAATTGGAAATAAAATTGGCTGAAGGAGCTGGAACGAGAAATAAGCAGATTAGGTCTAAATTGGCTATGGAGAGAACTAGGGGCTATAAACACGAAAACTTTTGGAAGAATAGTAAAAGAGAGGGCAAACGAAATTTCGAGACAAGATATTTTTAGTAATATTAAAGACTTAGGATCACTAAAATACTATAGGGAGGTTAAGCAGTTTTGGGAACAGGAAGAATATATTAGACTAAATTTAAGGGAAGAGAGAACAGGAATGGCATGGTGGAGATTAGGTATCTGGAGACTCAAGAATAGGAGAGGGAACGTAGAGAAGGATAAATGTCCTTTGTGTGGTCTAGCTGAAGACGCAATGCATATTGCGCTAAAGTGTCAGGCAACGAATGATTTGAGACACAGTTGGGTAGATAAAAAATTTCTACAAATAAACGCTATAGTAGCTTATAAAAAAATGAATGGTCACCTAAACGCCAGCAATTTGCATAAATTAGGAAAATTTCTTTTTAGAGTTAAAATTAGATGGGAAGAGAAAGTCAAAGCTCTAACGGAGATGGAATTATAAATGTTGAGTAGTCGCACGATAAGAAACTACGAAGAGTAGTCAATGAAGTTAACAGAATAATTCTTAAGAGATTGAGCATAAAATGAAAAAGCTAAGGTAGGAGTTTTAAATACAAGAGCTATACTTAGTATTAGGCCTAGTTGTGTATTATTATTATTATTATTATTATTATTATTATTATTATTATTATTAGTTTTATTATTGTAAACAGAGGAAACTTATAGGTTCATTATGTATTACTTTGGTTATATTTGTATAGAGAGTGAAGGCGGATTAAGAACTGGAATACATCTAATCCGCCATAACGTGTACAAATATTGATGAAACAAATAAATAAATAAATAAATAAATAAAATATTGCGAATCATTCCATTTACAGTTTTTTTCTTAATTTATTATTCACAAAACACACACAAAAAACCTAGTGTGCATACCCCCAGAAAGGAAAAGGAGTTGTATTGTTTGAAGAAGTACCTGCAGCCAACTCGTGGATCATCAAGCATGAAGGATTATCAAGTTCTGAGTAGAGAGAAATGCTAAAAATGATTGCGATGGTGGCACCAGTACGTTCTCTACCTGGTCGCTCTACGGGCACAACCCACTGTAGGCACTGCAGTGAGTATGAAACTTTACCACATGTGCTTGGGAGTTGCCCACAGGGAGAAGTACTCAGAATAAAACGTCACAACATCATACGTTCTATGATCGCAGATGCACTTCGATCCAAAAATCTAGACGTTCACGAGGAAGTTCATTGTATTGCTGATGGTGGGAGCATTCGTAGGATCGATATCATAGCTATAAATAGGAATAAACAGGCAGCCGAAAAAATTGATTCTACGATCAAATTTGAAATCTCAACCACTCAACCATCTGAAGTGAACGAAGAGAAAAAGAAAATCTACGAGCCCACGATTCAGTACCTATCAGCGAAATACAACATAGAAAAAATCACAGTTACCGGTCTCTTCTTTGGAGCGAGAGGCACCATTCCGAAAGCCTTTGTAAAGTGGAGGGAAAAATACAAGCTGACGAGAGATCTTCAAGATGCCATCGTCACCACCATAATAAAATTTTCTGTAGCTATATTTCGTCAGCATCTTTATGGCGTACATTCAATTTATGTCTTAATCACTTTTGTCTGAAACCTGTTTATATAATTTTTAATTTTATTGTGAGCTATTCGGGTCGCAGGGCAAACCCAAAATATTGGGTCAGACCAATAAATTAAATTACATTAAAATAAGAAGATGAACTTCTTTTTCTGGTTTGCATACAAAGGCATTCTTCATAATCTGGTAAGTGTATGTATGTATGTATGTATGTATGTATGTATGTATGTATGTATGTATGTATGTATGTATGTATGTATTCACACTGCAAATGGGTATATATATGGCTAAAATAAATCATTATTATTATTATTATTATTATTATACCCGGTGGCAGTGGTAATAATTACACTCAATAATGACAATTAATAATAAACACAGCTAATAAAAACAATAAATAATAATAATAATAATAATAATAATAATAATAATAATAATGAGCATCCTAAATTAAATGAAGCATAGTCACCTAAAATAAAATTTAAAGTAAATCTAATTCGTATCTTAATCCTAAGTTTGAACTAAGACCCACGAGTGTGACAGGTTCATACCTGCACAAGTACCTTTCGGCACTACACTTATTTCGCTCTACACTTATTTCGCTACAGTAATTCAGGCGTGATCCGTTTTGGAAAACACAAAAAAAAAATACTGCACCATAACAATTATAACTATTTATTTTCAAGTAATCTCTCAATACATTCTAGAATAACGGGGATTTTGTCCGCATTAGACCTCAACGTGCCATCATTGCGTACACAACATTCATATCGTGAGGCTTATTTCTCCCATGTGTGATGTGTAGTTTTTCTATAAGATGTATATATTCATGGATGGGCAACGAGTGCTCCCAAAGTGCTAAAAAACTTGAAAGAGAGAAAGGCAGACGGAGCCAGCCGCAGCAGTTACAAGTTGTTTGTACAGGGACATCATTTTATTTTTACTAACATTTTTAATATTAACCTGGCTATACCTTTAGAGAACCGGAAACACAGATTGCTACCCCTTCCACGAATGTAGTTCGATGATACTGGCGTAAAACACAAACAAATCACTCTACTAGGTATAGGAGGGAAGAAAAGTAGTTCATCCATTTACGTAAACTAGGAAATATCGCGATTTTGAGTTCGATAATTTTCATTAGGTTTTTGTTTAATCTTAATACAGTACTGTACTAACAATAAGTGTTTTTACTCACGAACTGAGTTATCCATGCGAACGTATTCATTATGCAGTGTATATTATACTGTCTACATCACATTAGCGTATAATGTAGAGAATAAAGTTAAATTGAAAAATACAGTAATCAAAATATGGACATTTGAACACATTTTTTAAAATGGTGGCAGTTCATTTCGATACAGGCTTCAGTTCTTTTGTGCATATTATCACACTATAGACTATTGCATCTAATTCCAATTATCAGTTTCGTCCTTCGTACTAGTAACTCATGTTGAAATAATTTTGTACGTAGTCTATAAAAGAGTACCTTACGTACTGTAAATTCAATCTTCACTTCTGCCCGAACCGCAAAGATAAAATTACTCAGACATGCTATCTACTGTCCGTCCAAGTGGTTTTGCCGCAGGATCGTAGAAAGGGAGCAAATCACGTGACAGTTAATTACTTAACGAGGCCCTTTTATTTAAGTTATTTTAAACAGTTGTATAATATTACGTAAACGTCCAATTCCTAACGGAAATTAATGTTCTCAGAAAAGAGCTAAGACAGCCCAGCTTTTACAGAGAGGCGAGCAGAAGCAGGTGGAGGAAATAGGGATGCGACGTAGGCAAACGGACAGTACCTGTGCGAAAATATGATTCAATATTGAAAGCTCTTTCGTCACTGAAAAACGCGAACATATTTCTGAAACGTACTATACTCACTAACTCAGTGCTGTTTACTATATGCAGTCTTGGATCTGTGTGTAGAGGACGGTTGAACTTCATGAGTGGAAGGGGTGCGAGTGAAGTACATTCAAAAACTGAGGTACAATAAAAATTGAAGTAAAAATAAAATGATGTCCCTGTAGTTTCGCTGCAAAAGCCATGGTGCGCTCTGGCGGCTCATGCAAGTGATCGTGTTATCTATTCCATGATTTGAATTTCAGAATGACGCATGGTGCAATAATTATAGTAATTTTATACAGACTATACCTGAACACATAACAAAATTATTTTCTAGCTTTGTAAATTAATTTAGTACTGGAAACACAACTGAATACAACCTTTTCAAGATACAACAAATATAGCTGCAACACTTATTTATTATTACATTATTTGTTAATATTTCTTATTATATGTCTTATTTGAAACCTAGAACGCTAGACTTTACAAGTCTTTATACATTAAAGGGTATTCCTTTGTTCTCAGAAAGGTAATAATAGTCTGTATTCGCAAACGATAACAAATTCAAGGAAGTATTTTTTACATATCACGGCAGATGAAATAAGCTTATTTCTGAGCTCTTTCTTTACTTTGAGAGCTTTTACACTTCTTTCTTGTATTAAACTCTGCCTCAAGCACATTCAGTATAGTATATATGGAAGCAAAGAGTATATTTGGAAATTCTGACTTAGGCAACATTACGAACAGTTCGATTCCTGATTTTTCTGGAATCTGAGTGGCGTGCTGTTCTGTAGATTTATTAATTCAAGCTATAAATTTTCAGGATTTTCTATCGGCGTAAGCCAAAAAGATTTCAGAAAAATTTCGATTCTTGTCAATTGTCACTGTTTCTCCAAACTTAGCAGTGAATTCTGCTGTAGGTCTTGAAGTAGGGTCTTATATTTGATAAGATTTTCTTATCACTCTTCAAGATAGTTTATAGTCAAAGAAAGTGAAGTTGTCTATGTTCTGCATGATACTACCACATTTCAAATTTATCCATAAATGTTCTTAGCTAGTCGATTATATGTCGTGTAATTCTGTAACTCGCACGCACAACGTGCTAATGATATTTGATATCAGTCTCACCTTGTTGATATCTCACTTTTATCTTTGGCTGTTCTAAAGCAGATGCAGACAGTATTTCTTTACTAAAACCTTCACTGTTTATGTGTAATAGGATATAAGCTTTACCTCTCTTCTTTATAAAAAAATTCTCTTTTTACTCGTAAGTAAAGGGAAATGATCTGGGAATTATATTGTTTTTCACTTAAAACGAGCCGCCACTTACTGCAGACGCGATCGAACTTGTGTCTTGAAAGAACCGCACACAGACAGTACAGCTAGTACAGAGTCCGTTCTACCTGCACTGAGATTGTGTTGACACTTTGAGAGCACGAGTTGCCCACCCATGTATATATTTATTCAAACTGCGAATGGTAAACACCCAGTGGAAGTAGTAATTAATTACACTCATAATACAAGTTACAATTAATAATAATAATAATAATAATAATAATAATAATAATAATAATAATAATAATAAATGGAAACAAATAAAAAGAAGCGTCCTAAATAAAGGGATCAGTCTAAATAGAGAGAATAATGGGGGTATAATTTAAAATGAACGTAATTTAAGTGAACATAATTTGAACATTCTTATTGAATTTGGTATTCCCAAGAAACTAGTTCGATTAATTAAAATGTGTCTCAGTGAAACATACAGCAGAGTCCGTATAGATCAGTTTCTATCTGATGCTTTTCCAATTCACTGCGGGCTAAAGCAGAGAGATGCACTATCACCCTTACTTTTTAACTTCGCTCTAGAATATGCCATTAGGAAAGTTCAGGATAACAGGCAGGGTTTGGAATTGAACGGGTTACATCAGCTTCTTGTCTATGCGGATGACGTGAATATGTTAGGAGAAAATACACAAACGATTAGGGAAAACACGGAAATTTTACTTGAAGCAAGTAGAGCGATCGGTTTGGAAGTAAATCCCGAAAAGACAAAGTATATGATTATGTCTCGTGACCAGAATATTGTACGAAATGGAAATATAAAAATTGGAGATTTATCCTTCGAAGAGGTGGAAAAATTCAAATATCTTGGAGCAACAGTAACAAATATAAATGACACTCGGGAGGAAATTAAACGCAGAATAAATATGGGAAATGCGTGTTATTATTCGGTTGAGAAGCTCTTATCATCCAGTCTGCTGTCCAAAAATCTGAAAGTTAGAATTTATAAAACAGTTATATTACCGGTTCTTCTGTATGGTTGTGAAACTTGGACTCTCACTCTGAGAGAGGAACATAGGTTCAGGGTGTTTGAGAATAAGATGCTAAGGAAAATATTTGGGGCTAAGCGGGATGAAGTTACAGGAGAATGGAGAAAGTTACACAACACAGAACTGCACGCATTGTATTCTTCACCTGACATAATTAGGAACATTAAATCCAGACGTTTGAGATGGGCAGGGCATGTAGCACGTATGGGCGAATCCAGAAATGCATATAGAGTGTTAGTTGGGAGACCGGAGGGAAAAAGACCTTTAGGGAGACCGAGACGTAGATGGGAGGATAATATTAAAATGGATTTGAGGGAGGTGGGGTATGATGATAGAGACTGGATTAATCTTGCACAGGATAGGGACCGCTGGCGGGCTTATGTGAGGGCGGCAATGAACCTTCGGGTTCCTTAAAAGCCATTTGTAAGTAAGTAAGTAAATAATTTGTACCATAAACTTGCCATTACACCCTAAAAAAACAGTACGAAAATAAAACCCACATGAGTGAGATTTATCACATGTCAACTTATGTTTAACTAAATTCATTTTATGTCAATCTAATTTAGGACATGTCAACTTAATTATTTACATGTGAAACTTAATAACTTCATATTAACTTAATCATTTACAAATGGCCATCTGTGGAGTATTGCGTAATCTATTTGCCATGTATACGAATTTGGTAGGCTAAGTAAAACAGTAGAAAAGTTACCTAATGTTAGTTTTCTTGAATTTTAGGTTACGTTCTTCTTAGGCAGAACATTACATCCAATTTTTAGCTTTTGATGAGAATACGTTTTTGGTAGAGGTACAAATAATGACAAAATAGGCCTATAATATTTTCAGCGTAACACGAAGTTCAAGAAATCTCCGTTACATGCAGCACATGCCTAAGTGCACGCGTGCTTCCATCTGTCGAATATTGCGTAATTTATTAGCAACTGAATAAGCGACAAGCAAAAGCAATTGGTAATGATAAAAAATAGTAAAAGTATACAAAAATCTGGCGTATCATGGATAATAATTATTCAATATAAAGTGCATGAAAACAACTTTTTGATTATGTGGAAATTTGAAGATTCAAAGAAGAGCAGTAAAATCACTCTGTACTTTCTACATATGTAAAGAGAAAATATCGACAAACGGACCTTCAATGTTGCTATTTTGTCGAATATTATTATAGGTGTTCCCCAAGGCACAGTTCTAGGCCCTGTTTTATTTTTAATATATATTAATGACTTATTAAAAATTGACTTACAACAATACAATGGTGTTCATTATTCTTAAGCAGATAACAGTTTTACTTTTTGGCGGAAAACCTGGTATGATGCATATAATAATTCAAATAATGGACTTAAATTAATAAAAAAAATGGTTCGACATAAATTATCTTTCCATCAACGAAAATAAAACCATGATTATTCCTTTCTCATTATCTGAAAAATGTAACAAACCTCCTCCATTTATATTAAATATTAAATTACATAATTCTGATTGTTGTCTTATACAGTGTAAATGTCCGATTATTAAGGAGTCCTCTGAAGTTAAGCATTTAGGCATAATTTTCGACAATCACTTAAAATGGAACCAACACATTAATTACCTTTGTAATAAATTACGTAAAATAATATATTATTTTGTTTTATTGAGGAATTACTTGTCAATAAGTTCATTACGCACAATATACTTAACTTTATTTCAATCGGTAATTATGTATGGAATTATAGGATGGGGTTATCTTATTTAAATCCAATTTTAATCCACTTTATTTATTACAGAAGAAAATAATTAAAATATGTCTTCATAAACCCATTGATTTTCCATCTCAAAAATTATTTTTGGACTTTAATGTTCTTAACATAAGACAAATTTATTATATTGTATTAATAAAATTCATACATAAAAATAGAAATAACTTTGAATTGTATTCTCATAGTTATGAAACAAAAGGTATGAATTCTTTAAGATTGTTTGAACCAAAATGCAACACTGCTACAGTATTTAATCATAGTAGTAATTTAGGCCCAAGAATATATAACAAATTTATGTTTAAATATCCCAATCTTGTCAATTCTAATAGTTCTAGTATTAAATTTAAAAGTTATGTATGGATTTTATAAAAATTGAAAAAAATGTAAATTTAAATTTATATACGTAGTCTTATTGTGTAGTAGACATAAAACAAATTGTATTTTATAGGCCTACTTATTAATTTCAATTCAGGAATCCGCCCCTGAGCACGAGCTCTACTCTTTCAGGGGCGAGCTAAAGTTTTTTTTTTCCTTTATATATTACATCTTATGTTACAATTATTAGCAAAATAAATAAATAAATAAATAAATAAATAAAATAAATTGCAGTTTGATATGATGATGCTTATTCCTCTTTTAAGGTTCACCTTCAACGGTCACGAAGCAAGGTTCCAAGAAAGTGAACAAATACAAAGCAGACAGAGATAAACATGCTGTTAACTTAAGCATAAATTCGCTAAATTGCTTCCAGCACTGGCAACGAGGTTATGCCAATGTCAAAGAGACCCCTGCCAGACTTACATTTCACATTTAACGCTGTGATTCTAAATATGCGACCTGCAACTTGAGATCGGCGATGATACTTTCACAATGATGTTGTAGCAATGAAACATACAAGATATTTGAAAAGAATTCTCGGAATAATTTCTCTTTAAGAAATGTTGTTGTTGTTTTCTAATGCCAGGCGTTTGACAATAAAGTCATTTGACCTCTTGCACTCCAATATTTTTCAAAGATATTAACATGACCAGCCACTGAAGCACAGATTTTGAGGTGTTCCGAATCCATTTCTTGGTTTGAGTTGCACAATGGACAGTTAGGGGACTGATATATTCCAATTCTATGCAGGTGTTTGGCCAAACAATCATGGCCTGTTGCCAATCTAAATGCAGCTACAGACGATTTTCGTGGTAAATCGGGAATTAACTGTGGATTTTGATGCAGAGAGTTCCATTTTTTTCCTTGGGATTGTGTTATCAAATTTTGTTTGTTGAAGTCTAAGTATGTAGATTTAATAAATCTCTTCACAGAGTAATACGTAGATTTAGTAACAGGTCTGTAAGTAGCAGTGCTGCCCTTCTTTGCTAAAGCATCCGCATTCTCGTTTCCCAGGATTCCACAATGGGATGGTATCCATTGGAATACAATTCTTTTATTGAGTGATATTAAGAAATGTAGGAAGCTTAGACGTTATCAGTCATAATTAATGACTGAAAAATGTCAATGTTTTTCTTTGGAAAGTTAGTACACATCTTCGGGTCTCTCCACCAAACTGTTAGATATATGCCAAGCAACTTGAAACAAAATGTTCACCAAGAGGTTTCTTGTACTGCAAACAAAAGACCGATTATTTAGTCCTGACAGCACAGCGACGCGAAAGAGGTGAAGTAATAGGAGTAGTGGGGAGAGTCCAAGGTAGATGTTAAATGTTATGTTTTATTTAACGACGCTCGCAACTGCAGAGGTTATATCAGCGTCGCCGGATGTGCCGGAATTTTGTCCCGCAGGAGTTATTTTTACATGCCAGTAAATCTACTGACATGAGCCTGTCGCATTTAAGCACACTTAAATGTCATCGACCTGGCCCGGGATCGAACTCGCAACCTTGGGCATAGAAGGCCAGCGCTATACCAACTCGCCAACCAGGTCGACTCCGGAGTAGAGATGAGGGCGAGCGATCGGTAAAGGAATGCAGTACAGCTTAATTATACTGAAAACACAACGCTATACCGCACGCATGACATCCGATCGCTCTGAAGGCAAGCGAGTGACTAACCCAAACACCCCTTGGCGTAACTAAATGGACTCGTCTGACTCAGGCGCACATCTCCGGCGACTATCAGGACTAAATAATCGTACTGTAGTTCTAGACGTGTTCATATCGATGCTATTAACCGTGGGAACAATGAAGTTTACACGGAGTGTAAAATATTGTTTAGTCAACTGTCCGAAGACAGGCCTGAACTTCACAAGTGATACCAATAAGGCACCACTTACGAGGCAACTAGGCCAGGAGATAATGGGGTGAGGTGGCCAGTTTCTTTCCCCCTCCATTGCATACATCGCTGACTAACTACACATTACTCTAATCAGACTTTAGATGTAGTGTATACAAACAATTTTTCTTCCTCTGACACATATCGTCAAGTGAGGTGTACTGCCTGATAACAGATGTAGGGTAAAGTTGCCTAATTCCGTGATGTTTTTTTCACTGAATGTCACGGGATTGGGTATCTTGCTAGGAAGTTTACCTATGTCTTAAAAGTAGGTGAAAAATGCACTCTTTCGAGAAAGATGTCTGACGCTATGGTCGAACGGCAAAGCTTGACTGACATTCAATTTAAGAAAAGTATTACGGGATTAAAAGTATCATGGAATTAGGCAACTTTACAGTGCATATTAACAGCCAGAGCCTCAATTAGAGGCAGTGTAAACGATATAAACTGCCGCCCCAGTTAATCTCTGTGGTAGCACGTATGCCCCTTAATCTATCGCCAAGAACGCCTACACATACGTTCATTGAGAATCGGTGCTGATGCCTCGTTTTTTCAAGTGCAGGGAAATTTTCATCAGCATACAGATGCTGATTACGAAAATTCACAACACCATCTTTGCTGAACCCCGCTCATATCCGCAACCAAACTTTTGTTTTCAGTATTCCTTGCGACGTATCAGTATTCCATGCCAGGTGTAAACAACTACGGTACGATTATCTGGTAGCTTGCTGTATTGCAAGGGAGAAAAATGCATTGCCATAAATGGAAGTCACATTGAGCACCTCCTATGAACAAGTGTTCAGATCTCAGAAAGTATGTGTTGTAGGACCCATGTTTAACATTTTTTTCTTGTTTCGATGCATACTATCACCTCCTAAAATATTGGATACTTTTTTAACACCCTGTATAAGTTCGTTCTGAAGGGAACGCTTGGTGCTCTTAATATTCGACATGTTTCTCGGTAATGTGAATTATGTTTTTTTTTTATTACAGTTATTTTACAACGCTTTATCAACATCTTAGGTTATTTAGCGTCTGAATGAGATGAAGGTGACAATGCCGGTGAAATGAGTCCGGGGTCCAACACCGAAAGTTACCCAGCATTTGCTCATATTGGGTTGAGGGAAAACCCCGGAAAAAAACCTCAACCAGGTAACTTGTCCCGACCGGGAATCGAACCCGGCCCACTTGGTTTCGCGGTTAGACGCGCTAACCGTTACTCCACAGGTGTGGACCTGTGAATTATAAAACAGCGAAATTAACAATAACACAAATATACATGTATAAATGATCAAATAAATAAATGAAAGGAAATAAAATATATTTGTATACTCACAGGATCTCAAGCACGTGTAGTGATTGCAAGGATCCACGTCAAGCAGAATTAGAAAGGCGGTAATTTAATTTCTTACGAAATCAACTGTACCCTCACAGTGCCATCCCAACCCATGGGTCATGACGTCATGTATACTCCGTGCGTTCCAAACTTCAGTTTCGCGAATCGGTGACCCTAGGCCACAGTCTGCAAATCACCAACTTAAAAACAGATATTACTTGCGCAGTGACCTGAAGTAATACTTTCAGCTATGAGAACACACTTTCGGGGAAAAATGAAATCTATTCTCTTTCCCTGTAAGAGATTGGTCAAACATCGATAAAAGCGATGTCATTATATCATGTAATTGGTGATATGAATTATCTCCGTGAGATTAACGATCGATTTCACCCGGATCTAATGCACAAGAGAGTCTGCTGACGACCATATGGACTGCATGCTGCTCTTGCCTGATACGCCAGTGTTTACTTTTATAATTACGCTTTCTTGCGAGTATCCTTATCTCGGGAGCGCGAGACTGGAATAGAACGCGTGCGAGGAGGCAAATAAAATTATGCTCGAGTTCAATTCAGTGTCACCCAATTCCACTTCCCTATGCAAATACTAGACACTAGACAGCGTGCAACGCTTCATCACCTCTGAGACACGAGTTAAATCTCTGCAGATCCATTAATAGTCTAATTTGTGATGGATAAAGAGGATCCTGTGGCAACTTTTTACGACGTGCTCACATTCCTGTCGTTATCCCATCAACCTGACCGACATAATAAAACTGAGTAATGTCTACAGTGACTCTGCACCATCAACGCCATAAAAATTAATCTAGCACAAAAAGAACACACCTTTAAAACGTACCTATTATGTACGTACGTTAAACAATGTAATTAGTAGGGCTCTCATTTTTACGTGTTAAACACCAGGAAAATATTTATTTTTATCTACAGTAATCTCACTAGAGGTTTTGATTTATCAACAGTAATCTCACTAGACGTTTTGATTTATCTAGAGAAAATCAAAACTCGAGTGGAATTTAATTGACTATTACACGATTAGAAGAAAGTATATAAAGATTAGAAGTAACGAAGTACTCCAATACAATAAAACATTAATTGACTTACGAAAATACAACTGTCTTCAAATGTATTATTGTACCATCTCAACATTACAAATATTACGCTAGATGCATGCTAGATGCCTTCTCGTCGAGAAGTTCTCGATCTATTATACACGATGGCAATGTTACTAGTCAAGAAGGCTTTGTTGATTCAGTTTCATTTTTATTAAAACCACTACAGTTGCATTCCACTTCAATTATCCGAATCCCAGTAATCAACGTCACTTGACAGATGATTTTCAATAAATCTCTGATACGTGACTATCCATAATATCATATAGCAGAAGCTATAACATAACCTAACTAATATACACAAGTGTTAGAAAAGTTTTAATTAACGACGATGACATAGAAAAAAAACATGAATAATTTTAAAAGGAATAATTATTGAATGTACAATTTTCAAATTTGAATGTGGTTGGTGGTTCAATTGATGTTATATTGGACGTGTGCGTAATAGAAGTGGAACTCGTTGATTTAGGCCTACATGGTGTATTTAACTTATTCAGAATTTCCGAATGAATAATTTTAAAAGGAATAATTATTAAATGTACAGTTTTCAAATTTGAATATGGTTGGTGGTTCAATTGATGTTATATTGGACGTGTGCGTAATAGAAGTGGAACTAGTTGATTTAGGCCTACATGGTGTATTCAACTTATTCAGGATTTCCGAATGGTGCTCTTCATTTACTTGTAAATCGGATTTCAGAAGATGCATAGGTATGATCAGTGATTTTTATTAATTCTTGTTCTTGAATGCCAATGCGAGTCATATTTGAAACTGCTGTGCATCGACTGGAGTGGTTTGTAATTATATATATATATATATATTTATTTATTTATTTATTTATTTACGTCCAGACCAGCGCAGTTTCAAATGTTGGCAAACAAAGAAACAAATGCTAGGGACGCGATAAAATTAAACAAATGCTAGGGACGCGATAAAATTAAACAAATGCTAGGGACGCGATAAAATTGTGCGATAAGCAGCCATGATTGGTTGAAATACGTCCTTTCGTACCGTTTTATTGGTCAAAAGTAGTATGACGTAGTAAGAGTGTAATAGTCTAGAAAAAATCATACTCGAGTGAGATTTAATTGACTATTACACGATTAGAAGAAAGTATATAAAGATTAGGAGAAATAAATTACTCTAATACCAGTACAATAAAATATTACTTGACTTACTAAACTGTCTTGAAAATGTATTATTGCATCATCTCATCATTACAAATATTCCGCTAGATGGCAGTAGTGTGTTATAATGAGCTGTTCTCTTGTTACCAGTTGTGTCATAGATAGTTGATAGCCGTCCCAACCAGGGTTTAATAATCGGCCTCCTAATCAATTCTAAATGAATATTTATGTTTAAATCAATTTTTTCTTTAATAGAAACCCTAGTTAGGTAGGCTATCATTGAGAAATTTATTGGAAATGCAACAAACGATTTAGGCTACAAGACAATCTTCATTGAACTCTATGGACGATTACTAGTCAAGAAGGCTTTGTTGATTCAGTTTCCTTTTTATTAAAACAGTTGCATTCCACTTCAATTATCAATATACTTATGGCTTTTAAGGAATCCAGAGATTCATTGCCGCCCTCACATAAGCCCGCCATCGGTCCCTAGCCTGTGCAAGATTAATCCAGTTTCTATCATCATATCCCACCTCCTTCAAATCCATTTTAATATTATCCTCCCATCTACGTCTCAGCCTCCCCAAAGGTATTTTTCCCTCCGGCCTCCCAACTAACACTCTATATACATTTCTGGATTCGCCCATATGTGCTACATGCCCTGTCCGTCTCAAACGTCTGGATTTAATGTTCCTAATTATGTCAGGTGAAGAATACAAAGTATACAGTTCTCGTTTTGTAACTTCATCCATTCTCCTGTAACTTCATCTCTCTTATCCTCAAATATTTTCCTAAGAATCTTATTCTCAAATACCCTTAATCTCTGTTCCTCTTTGAAAGTTAGAGTCCAAGTTTCACAACCATACAGAGCATTAGGAATATTATCAATATTATTAATATACGTATATCAAACAATCTCTGATACGTGACTATCCATAATCTCATACAGCAGAAGTTATAACAAATATAACCTAAATAATATGAACAAGATAAATGATAGGAAAGTTTTAATTAAAGATGATGAAATAAACATGAATCATTTTAAAAGATACAATTATTGAAAGTACAATGTTGGCAAACAAACAAATGCTAAGGAGATGATAAAAAAACAAATGCTAGGGAGATGAAAAAAACAAATGCTAGGGAAGTGATAAAAAATTGTAGGATAACCAGCATGGTTGGTTGAAACACGTCGTTTCGTACAGTTTTATTGGTAAAAGTAGCATGATGTAATAAAAGTGTAACAGTCTTCTAAAAATACTTGAAATTTGTGCCAAAAATAAAAATATTTCTTTATGTTTGGTTTATTTTACGTGAATATAAAAAATATGCAGTACTCACCAATACAATTTATGATCTTTGCCGAATTTAAAAACTCAGCCACTTGTTTCTATTTCAGTGCATATACAATTTTTACCTAAGAATCCTAGCCCCAGTAATAAGAAATTTAAGGTTTTTCAAAAGTAAGAGGTAACTGTAATAAAACTGCTCATATTCTGTTCATTTTCTCTAAAATTCTAGCACTGGCTTATTACATCAAGAAATAAGATTTTGTGCATCACCATGACAACGAGTTCGTTTCTAATTTTTCAAGTAGTGTTATCAGTAGGCACTTTTCTGTAACTTGGCCTGCAATATCGCCAGCATTGAAGAGAGGCTGTTACTTGTACAAGAACAAAATGGTGGACATACACAATATCTACGTTGAAGTTACGACAATGAGTGGTGATGCAAAAAAAAATCCCAATTCTTGTGTAATATGCCAACTGCGGAATTTTGAAGATTGTGTAAAAAATGAAGAAAATATAAGCAATTGAAGTTACTTCTTACTTTTAAAAAATCCTGTACATCATCACAGTATCTATCAGTACCCACAGCCATATTGGTAGCTCAGCGAGTAGAACGCTAACATACGACGACCGCGGTTCAGAGTTCAGATCTCTGTGATGGCGGAGATTTATGGTGGGTTTTTCTCGGGACTATCCAGTTCTTTTCATTGCACCAACACACTCCACAATTGTCCTTTCATTATCACCTAAAAACCACCGGCATAGCTCAGACGGTAGGCACGATTGTCTACTGATCCGAGCTGCGCTCGGGCGTGGGTTCAATTCCCGTTTGGGATGATTACCTGGTTAGATATTTCTCCGAGGTTTCCCCTAACTATATGGCGAATGCCAAGTAATCATACGATAAATCTTCGGTCTAATTTCGTCAAATACTATCTCGCCGTCACCAATCCCATCGACATTAAATAACCTAGGAACGGCGAGTGACTATATAGGCTACAGGGTGTAAATGACAAACTCCCAAAAATAATGGCAGTAGAGCTTAAATAACTGAAGAAAAAGGTCAAGTAATGTTTTTCTCTGTCAAGGTTCTTCGAGAAACAAAAATGTGTTTTATAAATATAACTTTTTTTCAAGAAGAGTATAGACAGTCATTATTTACTTTGCCAATACATACGCTGAAATACTCGTATTTTACTCTGTTGTGTATCGGTATGTTCCGCGTAAGGTCAATGGAAATGGCATTCACTTTCAATCTAAATTTAAACAAATAATTACAGTATTATCAATCTTTATAAGGTAGTATTTTACAAATTTAAAATTTCACTCGACATTTTTTCAATAGACCGATATGTACGGTACAGTCTATATAATTTGAGTTTATGTCGTTTACACCCTGTATAATAATTATTGGACAAGTCCACTGAGATAATGTATTAATAAAGAGAACTAAACTTAAAATGAACGAACCCGAAATTAATTTACTTATTTATTAATTTACTTATTTATTTATTTACTTATTTATTTATTTACTTATTCATTTATTTACTTATTTATTTATTTACTTATTCATTTATTTACTTATTTATTTACTTATTTATGTATTTACTTATTTATTTATTTACTTATTTATTTATTTACTTATTTATTTACTTACTTATTTACTTACATATTTACTTACTTATTTACTTACTTATTTACGTACTTATTTACGTACTTATTTACTTACTTAGTTACTTACTTACTTAGTTATTTATTTATTTATCTATTTATTTATTTATTTATTTTGCTAATAATTGTAACATGAAATATAATATAAACAGAAAAACTTTAGTTCGCTCCTGAAAGAGTAGAACTCGTGCTCAGGGGCGGATTTCTGAATTGAAATTAAGCAGTATATAATACAGTTTGTTTTATATCTACCTTTATATTCAATAAGAATATATAAATTTAAATTTACAATTTTTCAATTTTTATAAAATCCATACATAACTTTTTTTTAATTTAATACTAGAACTATTAGAATCGACAAGATTAGGATATTTAAAAATAAATTTGTAATATATTCTTGGGTCTAAATTACTACTATGATTAAATACTGTAGCAGTGTTGCATTTTGGTTCAAACAATCTTAAAGAATCCATACCTTTTGTTTCATAACTATGAGAATACAATTCAAAATGCATGCAAATATAGCGTAATAGTCTTAAATATAGATATAATATATTGCTTGTATGCATCTGAAGTCTGATTTGTGTAACATGTAGCTAATCGGCAATGGAGGGAGAAAGGAACTGGCCACCCTACCCCATTATCTCTTGACCTAGTTGCCTAGTGGTGTTTTTTGGTATCACTTGTGAGGTTCAGACCTGTCTTCGGACAGTTCACTAAATAACAACTCTGTAACACCTAATAAAATTATCACAACAAAATACACTGAGATACGAGCTTCACGCAATTCTAGAGATTCTATGGAATCTATATTTAAAATTGTACTCCAGTTACATTTTAGTTTCCATCGAATCAGAAGAAGTGGTTTCTGTACAGGAATCTCATTCCATACTTGGACGGTAAATTTAGTTACTTAAAAAACTCGACAGGAAAAGGTGGAGACCATATAAAGAATTCTTAATTTGTCGCTCAGTATTTTAGTCACGAAATACGACAAAGGCGCCAGTCCTGTTTGGACCGTGTTGTAGTTGAACGGTTTAGTTTAAAAAGTGCGATAGTCCCTTAAACTTTCAGACGTGAGATGTGCATTCAATACACTGTTGCAAATCATTTCTATAATTTCATTAACGAATAAAATATTTCATTTCTCATTAGAACTTGACGGTAGAAGAAAATAATAATAATAATAATAATAATAATAATAATAATAATAATAATAATAATTACATTTATAATTACAAGCTCCTTTTTCTTCAGCTGTAGAGATGTTAGATTTCATAAATTGAAAATTAAAAATTCAGCACTTTAAAAATGATATTTAGCATTTTATAACACATTTAATGCTGGAATTTAGCATTTGTAGCCTTTTGGGATGGAACATTCTTGAAGGGAAATTTTGGTGGTAGAAATTCAATGTCATCAATGTGTTAACAGGTGCATTTTCTACATTTTCCAGTTTAAAATCTTGAAAATAATAAATAAGTAAAGTAAGATACAATAATTGCAGTGAAATTGTGGACATTAAGAAACATGTCACATACATTGAACACTATATCTGAAGACAACGCATAGGTAGCCAATATTCTAGCAGCAGAGAGTTTAGTTGAAAACTCGGGATAACGGTCACATTTCTGAACTATTTAATACTGTAAAAGCTAATATGGAGGAGTGAAAAATACAAGACTATTGGCCGGTTTATCCAAGTATTGTTAGAACACTTAACGACTGTTAAACCTTCAACAGTTTGTTAAATACAGTTTTTTCATTTGTCCAACACCAGTTTGGGTTAACAGATTCTTAACCGTTTGTTAACTTTAAACGTAGGATTTCAGGCCGTTAACTCATTTAACAAACAATTAAACATGGCGGATAACACCACAGCTGTTCAGACAAAAGTTGTGAAAATAATATGTTATGTTTCTCTTTGAGGAATGTTTAGAGTAAGGGCCGGTTTCACCAAGCTTCAGTAAATCAGTCCAAATGAAACATTAACTAGTACTGAACATTAAAATATTTACACGAGTACGATTATAATTATGTGCACTATCTCCGTAGACTTCAAGCCAAGCAGCTATATGTGCTTCGTCGCGCTGTTTACGTCATGCCTCTGCGATGGAGCAGTCGGTAGCGAGTTGGCGTGTTGTCTGTGGGGCCCGTGTTCGATTCTCGGTGATAACCTTTTTATTAACGTAATTAATTTTTATACATGTTACCTTTCTTCATTTTTTTAAATTTTGTGTAGTGGAACGTATTATTTCGCAACTCTGGCACCACTAGGAGAATTTAAAAAACTCTTGGGAGATCAATTTTCTTCCCGAAATAAAACAAAGATAATCAAACAAATTAAAGAAAAATAAAAGAAATACACATGTGGATCTAATACATTGTCCACATGCCACCGGCATCTATCACTGCCTGGCATCTTCGGGGCATTGAGTCCACCAGATCGCGGAAATAGTTCTGGTTCTTAGCGAAATCTTCCCAGGTAGCCAGAACTTGATCCCAGAACTGATCTGGATTTTGAGGTGGGATGTCTCGATATTTGTCAATCCTCCACTTTTTCATGCTTTTCCGTGAACCGTCTTTGAACGTTTATGGCGGTGTGCGCGGGGTGATTATCCTGCTGGAAAATTAATTTTCCATCGGAAAGAAAACGATTATAAATTCCAAGAATCCAGCTCTTTCGCTTCTGTTTTAAAGCCAGTGCAAACATATCTTATCGCTAGCTATAATATAATTCTAATAAATGAAAGTTAATATACCAATTAAGTTTTGTTATGTTTGAATGCACATTATGTATTAATTTACTAACATTTCTTAGGTACCGGTATGTAGTTATAATAATCACTTTCATGTCTTAAAATAAAACTCAGTTGTATGTTACCTAGTTGACTAGTTTCAGCTTTGTCTCAGCCGTGTTTATGATATTCTAACCTATGATCAGTTTCTTCTAAAATTTTGAGTACCGGTACCATGATCTTCGTGACGCGATATCTTTTGTGAATTTTTGTGTCATTCAAATTTTCAAAATTATCGGTTTTTAAATGGTTAACATTATCTCCATTTGACTCTTAATTTTCGAGCAGTTCCAGATATAACAATTCTGCGTCGAAACGTTCGCCATTTTATATTGCAACTAATGAATAATTAAAAATTTAAAGACGGAAATTTCTATCACTAAATTTAATGATAGTTTTACTGGTTCGTTAGGCTAAAGATGCTTGGTGAGATATAAAAATGATTTAATGAACCAGTAAATAAATTACTGAATCATTAAAACCTTAATGAAGCTTTGTGAAACCGGCCATAAGACTAGTAATATATAATTTAAAAGATATTTTGGAATATTAATATAGGGAAGATAATCTTTATAAGTCAACTGATTATCATACTGACGCTTATTTCGATGCTGAGCTGTCATCCATTTAATATTGAGAAAATGTGCGATTTCGACGTGGCAAGAAAATGAAGTCAGATTTGAATATCCTGCAAGCAGAAATACGCCACTTGTTCCAATTCACCAGCTACTATTAACTCTAGATTCTATGTTACTGGCTCTTCAATTATAGCCGATGTCAATAGTACTTCAATAGTACTGAGTAAATAGTAAAATGTTTGAGCAGCAATTGCTTCTTTAGGACGAAATTACATATAATTTATACATGGACCTGAATTAGAGAATTTTATATGATACGGAATTCTCCTCGGGGTTTTGTGTACAGTTGACTACACACACATTCGTGTAATTATTGTCACCTGGTGGTCATAATGCTGAGATTTTTCTAAACAGAAATTCATATTTAGCATTATATAATATAACCATACTTACAATAATTATTATTATTCAATAGTAGTCAATGCAACTTTCATTTATCAACTCTCTGTACTGTATGAATCATGGCTACTGTAACAGGTTATGATTTTATACATGTTTCATGACACTCTACAGTACAGAATTTAAATAATAATATCAGCCAATAAGAAATTGTCTTATATATGCAAAATCATTACCAACTGCTGTTGAGTAGTTAGAATAGTATTAACGACAGCTAAAGTTAAGTGTTGGTTATTTTAAACAAAATTATGTTGAAAAAATGGAAAACATCTTAACAAAACATTAAAAATAAACCAGCTGTTAATTTAACATTTGTTAAGCCAAATTAAACATTACTTGGAAAAACTGGCCATATGTGTCGGGACCCTTAAATAGATTCTGATTTCTTTTTCAAAAACACAAACATGTCTCATAAAATTTAGTTTCGTTCTTATTTCGCAGAAACACATACATTTTGCATTTTCTATTCAATTTCGCATTTTACCGCGGATTAAAAAACTACAGTAACATACTTAACACGCTTTTAAACATAAAATTACTTATTTTGACAGCATTTAGGCGTTTTTCGCATTTATCGTGATTGTAAAAAAAAAATCTACCATCTCTAGTAATGTGATTAGAAAATAGGCTTTGTACGTCAAAAACCAGACTTCAAATCCCGGAGAGTCCAAACTATATTTACCATGGATGATACTGGCCTAACCTCACCCGCTGGCCTACCGTTTGAGATGAAACTGTGAGGTGGAGAAGAAAATAAAACCCACACTTTGATATAAAGTTGAAATATTTTTGTGGTTGGAAAATATGAACACGTATGAGCTTAAAAAAACATATATATAATATATAATGTATAGAGCCCATGTGACAGCAGGGTTGACAAAGAGGACGAAGTCCACACCTGTGGAGTAACGGTCAGCGCGTCTGGCCGCGAAACCCGGTGGCCCAGGTTCGAATCCCGGTTGGGGCAAGTTACCTGGTTGAGGTTTTTTCCGAGGTTTTCCCTCAACCCAATACGAGCAAATGCTGGGTAACTTTCGGTGCTGGAACCCGGATTCATTTCACCGGCATTATCACCTTCATTTCATTCAAACGCTAAATAACCTGAGATGTTGATACAGCGTCTTAAAATAACTCAATAAAATATAAAATATAATGTATAGAAACAATGGTCTATGGGAGTATAAAAGAAAATAAAACTCTCTTTCTCTGTTTCTCAATATCTGGGGAAAACAATAACTGTGGGGAAAACTAAAACATATGCTTTTCCTGTTTATCTATGACAATAATAGTTTCATGGGTCATAAATTTAAATACAAATGTTTCACACTTGCTAGCAACCCTTAAAACACTCTTTCTTTGTTTCTCAGTATGTGGGAGAAAACAATAACAACGTTTTTCTTTGAAAATGTATAATCTTATTTGAGTCCGCCTCCAGACTAGCCGGCCCGGGTTCGATTCCCGGCGGGATCAGAAATTTTCATCTAAAATTTCTACCTCGGGACTAGGAGAGATGGCGATGCACAACTTCTAATCATAGATTGTGCACCAATATGCCTGGGTTAAATCCCAAATCTCTCCGCAGTGCATATGAAGAGAAGGCATATGTCACTGTTGATAGTGATTCGTCCGTCGGATGGGGACGTTAAGCCTGGCGGCCCCCTTGGTGCTATTCGACAGGAGTAGACTACGTGCCGGCACCGGGTTTCCCCTTCTCCCTTAATCATCTTCATCATCACTCATTCCAGACACTACACTTACACATACACACACCTTAGTGCACGACATAACTCTCTCCACAGATACACATCATGTACAGTGTGACCCGCCGAAGTGGTGTGCAACTTGAAAATGGGTCACAGTTCTGCCATCTATCCGCAGTATGCGGAACCCGAATCACGCAAGTGAAGTGGGTGGGCATTGGACACACACACATATAATCTTATTTGAAAACGTATATTAATGAAACAAATTAAATTGTAAATGTATAGACCCCTCTACAATCATATAATCAATGAAACAGCCAAGAATTAACAGTTCACTGATAATAATACATCTTTTATTTTTTTTCTCCACTTTCCGTGAGTTATTTTCTTCTTAATTTTCAGTTTCGAAAAAGGTTATATCAAGGTTTTAATTGAGAACTTTTGTTGATATACCAAAAGAAACTAAGTTAACCTATAAAATCTACTCCAAATTTAATTTGTGCACCACCAATTTCATGTGAACTCACCAGGTCTCCAGTTAACGGTTCGCTTCTTCTCGTAATTAAGTTCTCAATATTCCGTCTTCATCGTCGGCGTTACACAGCCAAATATTGACAACTGTGTTTTGAATACAATCCCAGCAGCTAGCACACTCGCGTTTCTACTCCACGAAACAGACCCTCCCCCTGCAACGAAGGTGTCTTGAAGCATATTTGAGGTCACCTTCACGTGGGCATTCCCGAACATTCACCCGACACGTGTGGCACGTCTACACGTGGCCGTCTATCACTCACAGACGAGATCCCAGACTGCGGACTTGTGTGCTAATGTATTTACGGGTATACAAACCAGAGACTTCCGGCATCGGTCGGAATTTCTCATCGCTAGAGATAAATTATAAAACAGGAATCCATTTATATCTTAACACGAAATTCCTATAGTTTAGTTCCTAGTGTTCATGAGAATAAAACAGTAGTAAAATCACCAGAATACAAGAAAAAAATACTAGGCTTGTCATGAACGTGATACATAGTTTCTTATTCGTATAAGTTATAAGCGTTTCATTATATATATATATATATATATATATATATTTGTTTATTTATTTACTTACTTTTTTACTTAACTTATTTTCTTATTGGTTATTCATTTATTTAATTATTAGTTATTTATTTATTTATTAGTTATTTATTTACTTATTAGTTATTCATTTACTTACTTATTAGTTATTTATTTACTCATTAGTTATTTATTTACTTACTTAGTTACTTACTTTTTATTTATTTATTTACTTACTTATTTACTTATTTACTTACCTATTTACTTATTTACTTACTTATTTATTTATTTATTTATTTATTTATTTATTTATTTATTTATTTATTTATTTATGTATTTATTTATTTATTTATTTATTTATTTATTTATTTATTTATTTATTTATTTATTTATTTATTTATTTATTTATTATGCTAATAATTGTAACATAAAATATAATATACACAGATATAACTTTAGCTCACCCCTGAAAGAGTGGAACTCGTGCTCAGGGAAGGATTCCTGATTTTAAATTAAGAAGTAGGCCTATATAATACAATTTGTTTTATGTCTACTACACAATAAGAATATATAAATTTAAAATTCACAAAATTTCATTATTTATAAAATCCATACATCACTTTATAAAACAGTTATATTACCGGTTGTTCTTTATGGTTGTGAAACTTGGACTCTTACTTTGAGAGAGGAACATAGGTTAAGGGTGTTTGAGAATAAGGTGCTTAGGAAAATATTTGGGGCTAAGAGGGATGAAGTTACAGGATAATGGAGAAAGCTACACAACACAGAACTGCACGCATTGTATTCTTCACCTGACATAATTAGGAACATTAAATCCAGACGTTTGAGATTGGCAGAACATGTAGCACGAAATCCATATAGAGTGTTAGTTGGAAGGGAAAAAGACCTTTGGGGAGGCCGAGACGTTGATGGGAAGATAATATTAAAATGGATTTGAGGGAGGTGGAATATGATGGTAGAGAATGGATTAATCTTGCTCAGGATAGGGACCAATGGCGGGCTTATGTGAGGGCGGCAATGAACCTCCGGGTTCCTTAAAAGCCAGTAAGTAAGTATACATAACTTTTTTAATTTAATACTAGAACTATCAGAATTGACAAGATTTGCATATTTAAATATAATTTTTTTCTATTCTTGGGCCTAAATTACTACTATGATTAAATACTGTAGCAGTGTTGCATTTTGGTTCAAACAACCTTAAAGAATTCATACCTTTTGTTTCATAACAAAAAGAATACAATTCAAAGTTATTTTGATTTTTATGTGTGAATTTTATTAATACAGTAGAATAAATTTGTCTTATTTTAAGAACACTGAAGTCTAAAAACAATTTCTGAGATGAAAAATCTTTGAGATTACAACGAAGTATCTTACTTTGTCCAACGGTCCGTAGTAATAATGGGTAAAGAAAGAACTACGCACATAACAGTAATCTCTCACAGATTATAATATTAATCATTAATCTATTATAAAAATTATATCAAATTACTTCGTCTACCTTGCGCTTGTCTACCCCATACATAAACATGTTTCCTTGGTCAGAGTATCACACTGAATTGCATTACTATGTGGACATTTTGACCATGTGGACATTTTTGGTATGGACTAGTTGCCTTGTGGACGTTTCCTGCAATGGACCTTTTGGATTGGACCATATAGTCCAGGATAACATGGTGTGAACATTTTTGTGCATTGGACATTCTACGATGGACATTATGTCCGCTCATCGCTCTTAATGGGTTGAGGGAAAGCTTCGAAAAAAACCACAGTCACTTAATTTGTCATAACCAGGATCTGAACCATGGCCCGCTCGTTTCACGATCAGGCATACTAACCGTCACTCCACAGCGGTGAACTTGAGTCATTTATATTAATATCTTCCATAAAAGACCTATCATCCCCGCACTGTATCATAAAATATTTTATGCTCGACCATGCAGGAATGTAATAATTATACACCTGGTAGCAGCCCTTTAATGCACCTCATTAAAGTTCAGGTGTTCCACCAATCAGAAAACACCATTGTAGCAATATGAAAGCGCAAGTATCAATTATTCTCGGATATGCAATCGAAAGACAACTAGCGAAACGTCACGGAGGCTGGAAATCCAATACTGTCACAGAAGGTTATGTTCTGTTACTATAATAATTAGCGTTAATTGTAAATAATATTCAAATAAATTCCATTTGTCATCTCGTTTTTCAATGTCTAAATCAATTTCAAGGTTATATCAAGGTCAATGACATTTGTTTCTCGGAAAAAATCAATACTTTCGCGTCTGCGCACATCTCACAATCTACGAGATATTGCACAAGGTCAGTTCCGCTCCCCAGTCAGATAAGAATAACATGGATACTTATGAATAATTTCAAGTTAGAAATATGGTCGAGCATAAAAAGTAGTATGAAACTTGCCTATAATGGTAATTAAGACGCTCGTATGAAAATTATGAAACTCGCATGCGCTCGTTTCATAAACATACTCGCGTCTTAATTACTACCATTATAGGCTCGTTGCATAATGTACTAATTTTGTATATCACTTTATACGTAGGCCTGTGCACTGTATCAAAGACCCTGTTATTTACTGTTTTAAGTAATTTAATCCTCATTTATAGTTGACGTCTTTATACGTATATAATCGTTTTATTCTGGGAACTAAATGCCCTATGATTCGTATTAATCAGACAGAGCGGTCACGGTGAGGGGTATTTTTAGTGTCACTGACGTATACATTTATCGCACGTCCCACCCAACGCTTGTTAAATGTGGGCAGCCATTTGGAATCTAGAAGCAAATAGATTGTCAGACACTTAGGAGAGCATCGCACACGCGTCCGCTTCATGATAGTGAAACAACTCCGACCAGCAGGCCTGCAATAACAGGTTCAACACCTCTGGGCTAGACAGTGTATCCCGTCCGTGAATAGCATTATATATCCATTCTATGTTTTTATTAGGAGAAAGTGTGACCTCTCTGGTAGCTCTAGCTGGCAGGCGTTTCGAGTGCTGGACCAGGAATGGATCCACACACTTAGCTTCACATAGGACCATTATGCAACCCATACAGACTGCACGTTGTTCATTCAAAGTAACTTCAAAACTAAACCCTTAAGACCAAAGAAACAGATTCTTTCAATACCATTTTTCGTTAATTCTTTTTTAAGTGAGAAATCGACTTTGTTTCTATAAATAACTGCAACATCGCAGTAAACCTTGCAATATTAATATTGGTGTCCCTCAGGGTACAGTTCTTGGTCCTATTTTGTTTTCTATATACACATTAATGATTTATTAGCAATTGATTTACAAAACTATAAAAGTGTATTGTATTTCTACGCAGATGATACAGTGTCGCGCTGACCACATTACCCCATCCTTCCAAACTCTAAACTGGCTACGGCTTAACGAACGTAGAAATTTTCATTCTCTTGTTCTCCTTTTCCAAGTCCTTCACACTTCTACACCTCCCGTTTCAGTTACCTGTCATCATATCATAATCTCTTCACACGCACGCAAAATAGCCGAATACTAGCCATACCAACACATAAGACATCATCGTATTCATCATCATACACAATCTCGCTCTCGCGCTTGTGGAATACCCTACCCAGTGACATCAGAGACTGTCGGAATTTAGTAGCATTCAAAAGCAAACTTATTAAGCATTTTCTTACTACGTAGAGTAGGTTTAATTTTTACTTAATCAATAAAAGAAATGATTCTCTCTTCTTAACTTTTACAATAAACCGTCTAGCTTTTATTAATCAGTTAATCTTTTAGTACTTTGATTTTTATTGTATTTGTAAATTTAATATTAATTGTAATTATAATTGTAATTGTATTCTTAATATTGTAGTTGTAATAACCTGGTAGAGGGGAAGAGAAGGCCTGATGGCCTTATTTCTACCAGGTTAAATAAATAAATACAATAAATAAAATATTATTGTTTGGGGAAAAATATTGGCACACTTAATTTAACGCAAATAATGGTTTAACATTAATAAAAGCTCGGTTTGATTCGAATATTCTTTCTTTTAACCCGCATGTAGCTCCACGTAAAGATATGCAGCATAGTATTGCTATACACCTGGCCATTTTTTTTTCCCCCAGATTTTAATGTACTTGAAGGTATTCCTTCTGTATTTAATTTCTGTCCACCCAGTGACCAGTCAGACAACGAATGAATGTCAGTTCTACATAGGTCCTGTATTAATTCTGAGTATGACAATACATTTACATTATGAATTAAGAATATTTCTCTTACTGTTAATCTGTTGTTCTTATTTTTGTTTGGGAATGTTTTTATTTATGTTATTATACGAAATATAAAAAGTATTAAGGATGACAAATTTTATTTCGGTATTTTCACAAAGTACTTAATTTTATCTAATCTACCATCACCTGAAATGGTGGTCCCAGAAGTGTTTCCTCACTTTGTTAGATGTAATACGGGATGAGTAAAAAGTATGGAACAATACTTGTAACTTTCTTATTTCTAATTTTATGAAGAAAGTATTTATACAAAAGTTGTAGGGTATCAAAGAAGAAATATTCTTAACATATTTTCAAATACTATGCTTTTCATTTATAAAAGGTGTACCAATGAGTCTGTTGTTTTTAAATGGCACCATATACTTATTTCTCCATTTTTTGGATTCTCCAGGTCTCAGTACTTACAAAATCATTACTTTTTTTTTGCCATTTATGAACTATCCTTTTGTAAAAAATTCCCTCTTTTCATGGCAATCTATGTATACTGAATAAAGGGAAATTTTAATGTTTCAGTACATCAATTTGAGGAAGCTTTGGATTAAACAATTGCAGAAAAAGCTTAGAGAAACAAGTGAATAAAGCTAATAAAAACAATTGATTAACAATGGTTAAGAATTAAACAATTTCAAAGAAAGATTTATATGAATTTTTAGTAGTAAATGGGAGCCATTTTGAGCACCTTTTGTGAACTGAAATCAACACGTGATACAACACAACCATACTAATTCTGGTTTTAGTGGGTTTTCTTGCTTTACAATCCATGTATTGCATTACTATTGCAGTTAAATTTCAATGATGCATATCCTACAATGTGTATTTTTTAAATTATAAGTTTAAAAAATACTAATATTGTTATTCAATTGTTTTTATTTGATTTTTACGTGTTTCTATTGGTTTTTGTCTGCTATTGTTTAATCCAAAGCCTCTCAAATTGATGTACTGAAGCAGTATAAATGTATTTTATTCAGTACACATACATTGCCATCAAAAGAGGTAATTTTTATAAAAGAATACTTTATAAATGGCAAAAAAAAATTACGATTCTTTACGTACTGAGACCTGAAGAATCCAAAAATAGAGAAATAAGTGCATGGTGCTATTTAAAAAAAAACAGACTCATTGGCATATCCTTTATAAATGAAAAGCATTGTATTTGAAAACGTGTTCAAAATATTCCTTCTTTGATATCCGATAACTTTTGTATAAATAGTTTTTTCATAAAATTATAAATAAGAAAGTTACAAGCATTGTTCCATCTTTTTACTCATCCTGTACATACCAGAAAAATAGCCTATAAATAGACGAGATTTACCAAACGTAGTACAAATGGACAAGAGTAAAAGAAATAAGTTTAGAATTTACTTTTCAACACAAATGTAATTTATTACAACACGTCACTTCATAGTATAGGCTTCAACACATATTTAACACTGACAACACACTATTTAAACACTGTAAAGCAGTTTGAATTTTAAATGAAAGTCCTAACACAAACTTCAAACAACACACTGAGGTCGAAGACACGCCGACAAAAGAGTTATGTACGTCACACGATTGCTGTTTGTATCTAGCATGTAACGAATACTGAAATCACTTGCCATATCTCAGAAGAATAAGATCGACATAAATCGTAGCATATCAGTATTTCCAAATAACTACGATAACACACAAAACTCTGCCTAAAGACGCGGCTCGCAAAGGTTAAATGTAGGAATATTAAAATTTGGCACTGAAAGAATGTAACGTGAAACCTAAGCCAAGTTTCTTTCAAGCAATTTTTTCCACTGTTGCCAATTTTATGATGACACAGCATGATATTTACTTCCGACCTTGGTTAAGGAGAACCAAGAATTAAATATAGTTACGAAGCAAGTGAAAGTTTTGCCTAAGGATCTTCCTTATAAACGACTTCATTAACGATCTGCGACGTTTAATACTACGTAATGATGTGTATCTTTTTAATGTTATACCATATTGCTTCTTAACATTTTACAGACCACGGGTTATATTCACTTATTGAAAAAAGTGACAGGGAGTTGAGAAAATACCTCTGACTACATGTAACGTCTTGATACAGGAATTTGTGTAATGAAATTAGGATAAATAAATACAATTTGCTCTTACGATTTAATGTTAAGTGTGTCTATATATTCATATTCATATTCATATTCATATTCATATTCATATTCTTTATTTGCCTGAAGGTACAAGAATACAAGAGGCCTCGTCAATGTAATAATATAAAAAACAATGTGTCAATATTTAAAATATTAAAAGAGTAAATACATCATTTTCAAAAAATTCATTCATACTATAAAAAGGATTATTTTGTAGCCATCTCTTAAGCTGAAGTTTAAATTGTGTTTCATTAAGTGCCTTTATATTTGTTGGTATCTTATTATATACTTTTATTGCAGTAATTACATAGCTTGATTGTGTTTTTTTGCAACCTGACATGTGGTACGTTTAATTGATCATTTTTTCTGGTTTCATAGCGATGCAGATCAGCTATACTTGTATAATTAGTAATATTCTTGTTTACATACATTAAAAGTTCAAAAATATATAGATTGTAGATTGTAGATTTCATTTTTGAAAAGAAATCTACATGATAGTCTGGGTGGTGACATTGTTAAAATACGAACTGCCTTTTTCTGCAGTAACAAAATGTTTGGAAGATCAGAACTATTTCCATATAAAAGTAATCCATATCTAATAACACTTTCAAATAGTGCGTAGTAAACTTGTTTTAAATAATGTTTGGGAATCTTGTACATGATACTTCTCAAGAGATAAATTACTCTAGAAATTCTTTTACATACATAATTGACATGGCTGTTCCACCTTAGTTTAGGATCCAGATACATACCCAGCATCTTTACAGATTCATTTATCACATTATTTTGGGTTTGTTTCAAACTTAGAGTTAACACATGAGTTTTTTCTAGTGAACGGGATAAAATTTAATAAACTATCAATAACGGTTAATCCTCCAATAATAACAATGATAATAATAATAATAATAATAATAATAATAATAATAATAATAATAAACAACGCACCATTACGAGGACAATCTACCGCTACATAGGTTTTGGTTATCAAATTTTTTTATGAACCAGTATCATATAGTTTTAGAGAAAAAAGGCTGATACGGGTGGCCTGAAACACCTGGTATATATATTTTTTATTTTATTGGGTTATTTTACGACGCTGTATCAACATCTCAGGTTATTTAGCATCTGAATGAATTGAAGGTGATAATGCCGGTGAAATGAGTCCGGGGTCCAGCACCGAAAGTTACCCAGCATTTGCTCGTATTGGGTCGAGAGAAAACCCCGAAAAAAACCTCAACCAGGTAACTTGCCCCGACCGGGATTCGAACCCGGGCCACCTGACTCCTCTTCTGTGTAAGAATGGTATCTTTCATGAAAAATGTTATGTTTTATTTAATGACGCTCGCAACTGCAGAGATTATATCAGCGTCGCCGGATGTACCGGAATTTTGTCCCGCAGGAGTTCTTTTACATGACAGTAAATCTACTGACACGAGCCTGTCGCATTTAAGCACACTTAAATGCCATCGACCTGGCCCGGGATCGAACCCGCAACCTTGGGCATAGATGGCCAGCGCTATACCAACTCGCCAACCAGGTCGACTATCTTTCATGATTTTATCGGACATCACCTAAATATTTCTATGTCAACCAGAATTGAATTTCCATTCCACAAAATCCTTTCATTCTAGGTCCAATATAGCGTTACACGTCACACTGTTAAATTTACTTTCACTGTTGTAACATATCTGCATTAATTTATAGACTTCAATATAGAATGACCGAGATATTGAAAAACAAATTAACAAACAATTACTCAAAGTAAGTCTTAATTAATATTACCTACATTCTAAAGTTATTTTATGCTCGACCATGCCGAAATGTACTAATTATACACCTGGTAGCAGTCCTTTAATGAATGTCATTAAAGTACACCTACTCATTAAAGTACAGGTCTTCAGCCAATGATAACTCAGCTTACATGTGTTCAGCCAATGACAAGTCAGCTTTGTACCGTTATAAAACCGCAAGTATCGATTATTCTCGGATATGCAATCGAAAGAGAATTAGCGAAAAGTCACGGAGGCTGGAAATCCAATACTGTCGCAGAAGGTTATGTTCTGTTACTATAATAATTAGCATTAATTGTAAATAATATTCAAATAAATTCAATTTGTCATCTCGTTTTTCAATGTCGAATTCAATAATCAAGGTTATAATATTATAATATTATCAAGTTTAACGGGACTACGTCAAGGTCAATGACATTATTGTTCCTCGGAAAAAATCAATGCTTTCGCGTCTGCGCACATCTCACAATTCACGACCTAGAACAAGGTCACTTCCGATCTTGTCAAATACAAATAAAATGTATACATCTGAATACCGGCAATTTCAAGTTAGAAATATGGTCGAGCATAAAAAGTCGTATGAAACTCGCCTATAATGGTAATTAAGAAGCTCGTATGAAAATTATGAAACTCGCTTGCGCTCGTTTCATAAATATCCATACTCGATTCTTAATTACTATCATTATAGGCTCGTTGCATAATGTACGCCGCCACTCAGATTTAAAGGCAGAGAAGTTATCTTTGGTAAATGCGACTGAACGCCCACAACAGATTAGTTTCACAACATCCTCTCGAATTCTTAGCTATCTTACATGCCTAGGATCTCATCACTGCAATATTATCGTTTCATACTATCAATTTTGTTTTATCGCCACTGCTTGGTATTTGTTTCCTCTTACGTAGAAAATTTAGAAGGCTAAATGACAGCTGTGAGCAGTATGGGATGAAGGTAAATGCAAACAAGACGAAGACCATGGTTATCGGAAGGTAAATAAAGAAGGTAAAGTGCGAATTCGAAACGAGGCAATATAGCAAGTGGACAGCTTCAAATACTTTGGGTGTACTATGAACAGTAACATGAGCTGGCAGGAAGTCAAAAAGAGGATAGCAATAGCAAAGGAAATGTTTAATAGAAAAGGAAGCATTTTCTGTGGACTTCTGGAAAAAGACTAAGGAAGAAACTAGTGAAGTGCTTTGTGTGGGGTGTCGCGTTGTATGGAGCAAAAACATGGACATTACGACGATGTGAAGAGAAGCGATTAGAAGAATTTGAAATGTGGATATGGGGAAGGATGGAGCGCGTGAAGTGGACGGACAGAATAAAAAATGAAACTGTGTTGGAAGGAGTGGGTGAAGAAAGAATGCTGCTGAAACTGATCAGGAAGAGAAAAAGGAATTGGTTGGGTCATTGGCTGAGGAAAAACTGTCTTCTGAAAGAAGCACTGAAAGGAATGGTGAACAGAAGAAGCTTTCGGGGCAGAAGAAGATATCAGGCGATAGACGACATTAAGATATATGGATCAAATGCGGAGACAAAGAGGAAGGCAGAAAATACGAAAGATTAGAGAATGCTGGGTTTGCAGTGAAATACATGTCCTTGGGTAGAAAACAATGAATGAATGAATGAATGGCTGGTTGCATGTTAATTAATATTTGCACAATGACGGAACGATTGAAAAAAAAACAAAAGAATGAAAAATTAAATTATTTTAATGTGAAATGTTTATGCTTAACAACAGACCATACTCTTGCAATGATATTGAATTTGTTGTTAGAGGAATAGACTTACTTTTTTGAATGAAATAAGAACCAATTCGTCAAAAATCTTAATATCGCAATAACACCCGAACAAGAGCAAAAAACGTTTCTCGCAAATAGGCTGCTAATCCTCTGCCACCTTTTATTATAAACAGATTGAAATGTATGAATAATTAGTTATACTATTCTATTCGTGAAATAGTCCTAATAAATACCATTCGACATTTTCATTTTCCTAAGAAAAAATAAGTAGCAAATAAAGTTAATCGTAAAACCAATATCTTCAGTGGAATTATATATATATATATATATATATATATATATATATATATATATATATATATATAACTATTACACTTTTACTACGTCATATTACTTTTCACCAATAAAACGGTACGGAACGACGTGTTTTAACCAATCATGTCTGCTTAGCCTACAAATTTTATTACCTCCTTAGAATTTGTTCGTTTTTATCACCTCCCTAGCATTTGATACTTTGTTTGCTAACATAGTAGTTTCAATATAACTGTACCTTTTAAAATAATTCATGTTTATTTGAGCAACCTTAATTGAAATTCTTCTATCATTTATCTTGTTTATATTATTTAGGTTATGTTATTGCTTCTGCTGTATGAGATTATGGATAGTCACGCATCAGAGATTGTTTTATATATATATATATATATATATATATATATATATATATATATATTGATCATTGAAGTCGAATGCAACTGTTTTAATAAAAATGAAACTGAATCAAAAAAAGCCTTCTTGACTAGCAATCGTCCATAGAGTTCAATTAAGATTGTGTAGTTGGCACAACTGGTAACAAGATAACAGCTCACCATAACACACTACTGCCATCTAGCGGAATATTTGTAATGATGAGATGGTACAATAATACATTTTCAAGACACTTTAATATTTTAGTAGGTCAATTAATATTTTATTGTATTAGAGTACTCTATTTATTTTAATCTTTATATACTTTCTTCTAATCGTGTAATAGTCAACTAAATCCCACTCGAGCTTTGATTTTCTCTAGATAAATCAAAACCTCTAGGTCGGTCCACCGTTGTGGAGTAAAGGTTAGCACGTCTGACCGTAAAACTAGCGGTCCCGGGTTCAAATCCTGGTTGGGACGAGTTACCTGGTTGAGGTATTTTCCGGGGTTTTCTCTCATTAATAGCAAATGTTGGGTAACTTTAGGCGCTGGACCCTACACTCATCTCGCTAGCATTATCACCTTCATCTCACTCAGACGCTAGATAAACATAGCAGTTGATAAAGCGTCGTAAAATAATCAACTAAGAAAAAACCTATAGTGAGATTACTATAGATAATCCCACAAAACTATTTCTGTTATTACAAGATACAACCACATTTTTAAAATCGGCATTTTACACGATAAAGTTAGTATTGGTGCCTGCCAATAATAATAATAACAATAATAATAATAATAATAATAATAATAATAATAGTAATAATAATTACTTACATATGGCTTTTAAGGAACCAGGAGGTTCATTGCCGCCCTCACATTAGCCCGACATCGGTCCCTATCCTGAGCAAGATTAATGCAGTCTCTACATCATACCCCAATAATAATACTTACTTACTTTTAAGGAACCCAGAGGTTCATTGCCGAGCTCACATAAGCCCGCCATTGGTCCCTATCCTGAGCAAGATTATCCAATCTCTATCATCATATTCCACCTCCATTTTAATATTATCTTCCCATCTACGTCTCGGCCTCCCCAAAAGTCTTTTTCACTCCGGCCTCCCAACTAACACTCTATATGCATTTCTGGATTCGCCCATACGTGCTACATGCCCTGCCCATCTCAAACGTCTGGATTTTATGTTCCAATTATGTCAGGTGAAGTATACAATGCGTGCAGCTCTGCGTTGTGTAACTTTCTCCATTCTCCTGTAACTTCATCCCTCTTAGCCCCAAATATTTTCCTAAGAACCTTATTCTCAAACACCCTTAATCTCTGTTCCTTTCTCAAAGTGAGAGTCCAAGTTTCACAACCATAAAGAACAACCGGCAATATAACTGTTTTATAAATTCTAACTTTCAGATTTTTTGACAGCAGACTAGATGACAAAAGCTTCTCAACCGAATAATAACAGGCATTTCCCATATTTATTCTGCGTTTAATTTCCTCCCGAGTGTCATTTATATTTGTTACTGTTGCTCCAAGATATTTGAATTTTTCCACCTCTTTGAAGAATAAATCTCCAATTTTTATTGTTCCATTTCGTACAATATTCTGGTCACGAGACATAATCATATACTTAGTATTGTGGGTCCCTATCACCACGGCATGGCGCGTCCTCAGGTTGCGGATAGAGGAGACGGCCTCCAGATATGGAGGGTAGCTGCAAATATATTGAATAAGCAGTCGTGGACAGCCGATAAGGGGTGGTCCTCCAGCTTGGGGGTTGGGCGAAGGGCTAACAACCCATTACCGTAAAAAAACAGCTTGTTACGAAACCTAACAATAAGCCTCGGAATGGGACTGATTCTCCCGAATAATAATAATAATCATCATCATCATCATAATCATCATCATCATCATCATCATAATCATCATCATCATCTTAATAAACTAATAATAACGATAACAATTTTTCAGACGTGGGGGGGGGGGATTTTATAGTAGTTCAGTATAGTCACCATTGAAAGAACGATTTCACCTTGGAGAGAGAATTCCCACGCGGCCATTTCTTGAATTCATGACTGACTGCAATTTTCTACACTGCCAAGGCCGGATACAATTAGGATTTGGATGTTCCTACACAGAGATGAGTAAGCTTCCACATAGGATAAATTAAATCTTAAGAATCGCAATTATAAGGATTCGATAAATCCCCTGTTACGTATTGGGTAATCGCTATACCTGCTTTCAGGGTGTAGGAACTTAAAAGCTAAATGATCACCTTTTGTATTACATGGACAGATGCCATAGACGAGTTCGGACAAATGAATGTTTTATACGACTCCAAACTCCCAATGTCTTAATGACAGAAAATAGTACAGTTGGCTACGAAGGCTTATTGATGATAAAAACAGTCACCAGGATTAATTAAAATATTTTCGTAGGTCATTCAAAACGAATTGCGTAACTCTGTCAGGCAAAATATTTTCCTTGGAGAATGAATCAAAATGTAAGTTGAAACAAGAAACTCCAGAACCTTCGAATTAGATTTATCTGCATTGGGAAGTAGGACTATCGTTCGAGGCGTGGAAGAAAACGGAACTGTTCTCAAAGTCACGAAATGGACTCAAAGGAAGCAGATGACCGGATGTTGACAAGCTATTTCTAAAACACATGCAGAAGGTCTATATTTAAATATAGCCAACAAAATCGGCCCAGTGTTGCATCTTCAAACAGCCTCTTTTCATTGACGAAAGTCCAAACAGCATTAGAGTCTATATATGTTTACATGTTCAACATTCCTCAATGACTAGAGCCCAGATTTTTATGTAATCACATAACATTCTATTTATTCTTATGCACAGATCTGAAAATATAAATGTTGCGAATTTTTCGGTATGCAGTTTCACATATTTAACATATTTCTGTGTTGTTCTACATTAAATTATATATTCTGATGAAGTTTATGTTACAGACGAAATGCAGTTAGTTTCGTAACAACAAGTGTTTCAATATTTTCGGCTGAGTTTGTTACAAACTTTGGGAAGTGAAGGTAGATGGCAAGAGCAGGGCTACAAAGTTACGCGTAAAAAATTATTTCTACAGATTATGTCGTAGATGTAAAAAATGTAATAAATGCAAAACTTTCTGTAATGTAGAGTATTCAAAAGTAAGTCACATTTGTTTTTATTTAACGTATACTACACAAAATGGTAACATATTTGTACGTATCGAACAACGGGATTTGTTCATTTATCACACTCATTTATTTTGGTTAAAATGGTAACAGGTTTTGTTTATGTGTCAAAAGTGTCCTATGGAAACATAAAAATTGGAAATTTATCGTTTCAAAAGGTAGAAAATTCAAAATATTGGAGCAACAGTAACAAATAAAAATGACACTCGGGAGGAAATTAAACGCAGAATAAATATGGGAAATGCCTGTTATTATTCGATTGAGGAGCTTTTTTCATCCAGTCTGCCTTCAAGAAAAACTGAAAGTTAGAATTTATAAAAGTTACATTACCGGTTGCTCTGTATGGTTGTGAAACTAAGACTCTCACTTTGAGAGAGGAACAGAGGCTAAGGGTGTTTGAGAATAAGGTGCTTAGAAAAACATCTGAGGCTAAGAGGAATAAAGTTACAGGAGTATGGCGAAAGTTATACAACGTAGAACTGCATGCATTGTATTCTTCACCAGACATAATTATGAACATTAAATCCAGACGTTTGAGATAGGCAGGGCATGTAGCACGTACGGGCGTATCCTAAATTCATATAGAGTGTTAGTTGGGAGGCCGCAGAGGAAAAAGACCTTTGGTTAGCCCGAGACGTGAATAGGAGGATAATATTAAAGTGGATTTGAGGGAGATAGGATATGATGGTAGAGACTGGATTAATCTTGCTCAGGATAGGGATCGATGGTGGGCTTATGTGAGGTCGGAAATGAATCTCTGTAAGTAAGTAAGTAGGCTTATAGGAAAGGTGAAAATAAAAACGCTTGTATCTGAAAGCAAGTTTTTTGGAGTTATGTTTTGACCAAATACCACAGAATTTTTCATAATCATTAAGAAATTCCAAATAAGGCATGCGTCAAAACACGACAGTTTTAGTTTATATTGTTTTCCAAATAGCGGGCACTTGAATATCGGACTTTTTTTTAATTTCCGTAAGATATTCGCTATTGAGAAATTTCTCTGTAGCCTAGCCTACTTGTTTCGCAATCGTGTATCAATACCGTAATTGAGGAGTTAGCTGTATGGGCGTATAGCAGAGTATGCAGTTTGTGGGAAATTTAATTTTGAAGTGTTGAAGAGGTGTAATGGTATGTAAAATAAGCTGAAGTAACATACTTCATCTTCTACAGCACTCAAAAATTGTTCTTCTCTTCATTTACTATATCTTTTTGTAACAAATAGGGGAGAGTCGGGTAGTATCGGACATCGGGTAATATCGGACTGTGAGTTTCTTTCATCTACCACACGATGATAGTACCTGATTGGCATGGTTACGTTTCTGTGATGTCGCATAGAGAAACGTAACCGTGCCATTCAGGTACTACCATATGGTGGTAGATGAAAGAAACGCACTGTCCGATACTACCCGATGTCCGATACTACCCGACTCTCCCCTACCTGTAACTACTTAATTGCATTAACATATTTGTTGCTCTGTTATACGCCCTTCTTTTATCTAACGGTTTCGAAACCCATATTATTGAGAAATGTGGAGCAACCAGTAAGAATATGTGGAAAAAGCAAATAACATAGTCTTTATACAGGAAATTCAGACAAAGTAAATTACATTTTATAAGATAAATTGACTAAATTTGAATTTCCCTTTCGTATGAAGTATTGGTCCACCGCTCGGAGAAACGGTGAAACGAGCGGGACCGGGTTCGAATCCTGGTTGGGACAAATTAGCTGGCTGAAGTTTTTTTCCGGGGTTTTCTCTAAACCCATTAAGACCAATTGCTGGGTAACTTTCGGTGCTGGACCTTGGACTCATTTCACCGGCATTATCACCTTCATATCATTCAGACGCTAGATAACCACAGCAGGTGATAAGGCGTCGTAAAATAACACACTAAAAAAAGAGAAGTACTCAAATATTCTGACTTAAGGGTTAGGTACAGCTTACAGCAGTAACATTTTGGAAATATTCAACTTTTTTTTTTCCTCCATTACTGTATCTTGTACAATAATGAAAATTAGTATGTGTAAAACACTGTCCTTCTGCTATATGACAAAAATATTTTTACGATTTAAAAAAAATACATATATATATATATATATATATATATATATTTTTTTTTTTTTTTTTAATTCAGTTCACTGTGCAATGCAATGATGAAGCGTTTCCCATATAACTAAAAAACTATCCAACATTCTGTGATGAAATTTTTTGTGTGTATTTATGCATGTCACATCTACAATATGATGCAAGATCACTTCTCTACCTTTGATATATTGCATGATGATAAATAAATTCATTTAAAAACTGGTCAAATATCAGTATTTTCTATTACATAAAATAAAAATATATATATATATTATTTATTAAGGAATGTAGTTGAAAATGCTTGATAACTTATTATAAACATGAGTTTCAGCAATAAGATAAAAGAGAGAGAACATGAAAAAGTTAACAAGTTTATGAGTTATGAGGTAAACGCTTCATCACTGCACAGTGAACTACCACCATTATGATTTTAAAAATATTTATATAAATAATTCTTTTTAAATCGTAAAAATATTTTTTTTTTTCATATAGCAGAAGGATAGTGTTTTACACATACCAATTTTCATTATTGTACAAGATACAGTAATGGAGGGAAAAAAATGTTGAATATTTCCAAAAAATTTACTGCTGTAAGCTGCACCTAATCCCTTAAGGAGAGAAAAATAATATATATTCCATTCTTTTCAACTTAATGTCTACACGCTAAGCGCCCACAATGAGTCCAATAAAAAGAACAGATTGTCAAATAAAATAATCCATCTCTTTGGATTTACATCGATCGTCTAGTTCAAAAGTGCGACAACTAAAAAAAAAAAACAAGTTTTGAGATATCTTCAGTTGAAAGTTTCAAATAAATCACTTCGAAAGGAACAGAGTTCTGGTTCATAACCACGACAATTATAAATGTGTCAGTATTCAGGACGAGTTTATCACAATCTTCCAGTTCATTATTAATACATTTCGAAATGCACTAATAATGAATTAGTAAAGTCCATAGTTATAATTATTTGTAAAGCAGTTTATTTAGTTTTTTTTCTTCTTTTTTGGTTGTAAATATGACTTATCTCAATACTGAATCGGAAAGAGCTCCGAAAGGGGCTTTTAGTAGTATAAATAACTAACATATGGCAATTTTTGAGTTGTCGCACTTTTGAACTGGACGATCGACATGTTACACAAAACTGAATTTCCAAACTGTTTCTCTTTCTGAAGTAAAACCTTTGTTCAGTCTTCATCACTCATTTCTTCAGCTCGTTCTACTCGCTCGTAATGGATTCTGATGGAGCCGATATTGTGGTGAAGACATCAGTGCAAAGTGATGGGTGAAAACGAATACCTACAGAGGCAAAGGTGTACAGTATTTTTCTTTCGTGGTACGTACTACCTATCCGATACACCGTCACTGGTGGCGAGTTCAAGAACGAATTACCTACTGTACGTTACACTGCATAAACAACAGCCCAAGCCTTCTCCAAGACGGGTAATACCTTGGATCACAAATTTCTATCAACATTAATATTTGAGGGAAGAAATGAAACTTGGAGGGAAGGTCAGGATGAGGATTAGGAAACGGTGGCTAGGAGCGGGTTAAGGACGACCCTTTAGCACTTCGGTCAGACTGACGCCTATTGCGCACCCCGAACTATGGGATGAATGAAGATGAGGTGTACCAGTCCACCGGCCGCAAGACCCTAACCCGTTCACCCAATGGGTCCCCTACACCGCTTCGCTATAAATTCATACAACCAAGGTGACCAATCAGCACAGGGTCCATTCCGACGGCCCTTCCAAGGTGCTGAAGCGACCTTGAAAGTGCTCTTAAGGAATTAATCCTGGCAGAGATATTGCGGAAAGCTTGGAACCCAGAGACGGTTTCAAAGGACTCAACTCCTGTAAGCGGACGAAGACATGCGTCATGACCTGAATATGTACTATGGAATGAGATGAAGAATATGAATGTTATGAAATTTAAATTCTTTTTCTACAGGGAAGAGGAAGGGAAATGGACCGAGGCAATGAAAATTCCAATCCGGCATTTGCCTAAGTAACTGAGAAAAACCACAGTCAGGTTCGTCAGTCCTGGGATTTGAATCGCGGACCTCTCGAATGAGAGTTCCGTGCGGAACGCATGAGCCAACTCGCTCGGTGAGGGAAGGTCAAAGAGCTTCAAAATATTCTTTTGGAATGATGTCCATAATAAGGGTGTGTACTTACTTACTTACAAATGGCTTTTAAGGAACCCGAAGGTTCATTGCCGCCCTCACATAAGCCCGCCATCGGTCCCTATCCTGTGCAAGATTAATCCAGTCTCTATCATCATACCCCACCTCCCTCAAATCCATTTTAATATTATCCTCCCATCTACGTCTCGGCCTCCCTAAAGGTTTTTTTCCCTCCGCTCTCCCAACTAACACTCTATATGCATTTCTGGATTCGCCCATACGTGCTACATGCCCTGCCCATCTCAAACGTCTGGATTTTAAGTTCCTAATTATGTCAGGTGAAGAATACAATGCGTGCAGTTCTGTGTTGTGTAACTTTCTCCATTCTCCTGTAACTTCATCCCGCTTAGCCCCAAATATTTTCCTAAGCACCTAATTCTCAAACACCCTTAACCTATGTTCCTCTCTCAGAGTGAGAGTCCAAGTTTCACAACCATACAGAAGAACCAGTAATATAATTGTTTTATAAATTCTAACTTTCAGGTTTTTGGACAGCAGACTGGATGATAAGAGCTTCTCAACCGAATAATAACACGCATTTCCCATATTTATTCTGCGTTTAATTTCCTCCCGAGTGTCATTTATATTTGTTACTGTTGCTCCAAGATATTTGAATTTTTCCACCTCTTTGAAGGATAAATCTCCAATTTTTATATTTCCATTTCGTACAATATTCTGGTCACGAGACATAATCATATACTTTGTCTTTTCGGAATTTACTTCCAAACCGATCGCTTTACTTGCTTCAGGTAAAATTTCCGTGTTTTCCCTAATTGTTTGTATATTTTCTCCTAACATATTCACGTCATCTGCATAGACAAGAAGCTGATGTAACCCGTTCAATTCCAAACCCTGCCTGTTGTCCTGAACTTTCCTAATGGCATATTCTAGAATAAGGGTGTGTACACTTGGTCAAAATTAAAGTGGCCGGCGTCTGAGAGACTAAGTTCGAATCGGGTATTTCCGTGAGCGCTCGGAACAGCCAGGCTTTGTTTAAAAGATTGCGTGTATTCTTCTAGTAGTTATAATGGGAAACACAATTATTAATCACTAAAATCTTCCGAGAAAATAATTCATATACAAGATTTAAAACAGACAGATCGTTCAGTGTGTTTAAACAGTGAATATTGTAACACAAACACACTATACTGTATAACAGGTTCTCAAGTGGAGTATGACCATTGCTAGTTACTATGCCAGTCTGATTACAGTAAAAATTTGTGTAGTTTGTAGAGCGTTAGCTAAGGCTTGGTGAGATTGCAAGTTCAAATCTTCGTGGAGTTATTAAACTTTTCTTTGTTGCTTTTTAAATGCATCAGTGAAAATATAACAGGTTTTCGTCATTTTTTATCCTTAAAATACTTTTCGCTTTATTATTTTTTTTCGTGTTAATAGAAAATTTTGACGCTAGATGGAAGTAACACTAAAGACGACAAGGGGCTTTCATATTAAAATGCTGTGTTAATTATTTTATTAATCCCTGCTGCTTTGCACTCTATTTCCTAAGGAACATTCAGTAAATACTATTTTGACGGTTAAATAATTGGCAATAATTAATTTGCAAGTTGTGCTACGGGGAATATGATTATTATACTAATCTAAATCCGTGATGACCAGGGCTTAAACGTAGTAATTGTAAACAATAATAGAAACCATAATTCTGATGACAAAATATATCCTGATTTTCTGGAATTATAACCACAAATTTTTACCAATTTTGTAATTACCTGTAAGTAACATGTAGCCCAAATCAGCGGCTTATATTACGGAGTTAACTAAAGCGGCGCACGGAGGTTTACGGTAGTGAACTGCGCGCTCACCCGAAGGGACTTAGAAAATTTTCACTGCTCAAGAGACCGACCACTTTCATTTTGACCAAGTTTACGCGCATATGTTCTAATTTTAGCTAACTCCTCAATTGCTGCTACTAGATTATAAAAATTAGCTTATATTTTTAAACAAAATTCCTCCTCTTCCCCAGATTCGTCTTATTTTATACACGTTCCTCCCGCACATTTACATCTCTTTCTTCCTTCTTTTTTATTTACTAACAAAAGATAATGCAGGGATGTATGTAACAATAGAATCTGCAAATAAACATCATAACATTCTCACGAGATACAGTCTGGTACACTATAAGAAATGTAGTATAATTGTGCATCTTTCTTAAATTAGAGCACTGCTATTACATCTTGAAAATATGACATAACAGTGTGTAAAAATAATCCAGGTCCGCAGTGCATCTATTATCTTTTAACGACTCTGCTTGGGATCATTGAACTAGGAGCTGACGTTACTGAGGCATAACAACTCTCATTTATTATATATACCGCACATCTGCTCCCATTCAAAACATGCACTTTGAGCTCTGCCGCAGATTGCTGAAGAATTCGCATAGATTTGCAATTATATTCACTTAGTAATAAGAAGTATTACACTGCCACAGAATGAGTGTCAAACCACATCAAATTTATACTTACTTACTGGCTTTTAAGGAACCCGGAGGTTCATTGCCGCCCTCACATAAGCCCGCCATTGGTCCCTATCCTGAGCAAGATTAATCCAGTCCCTACCATCATATTCCACCTCCCTCAAATCCATTTTAATATTATCTTCCCATCTACGTCTCGGCCTCCCCAAAGGTCTTTTCCCCTCTGGCCTCCCAACTAACACTCTATATGCATTTCTGGATTCGCCCATACGTGCTACATGCCCTGCCCATCTCAAACGTCTGGATTTAATGTTCCTAATTATGTCAGGTGAAGGATACAATGCGTGCAGTTCTGCGTTGTGTAACTTTCTTCAATCTCCTGTAACTTCATCCCTTATTTTTTCCGAGGCTTATTATTAGGTTTCGTAACAAGCTGTTTTTACGGTGATGGGTTGTTAGCCCTTCGCCCAACCCCCAAGCTGGAGGACCACCCCTTATCGGCTGTCCACGACTGCTTATTCAATATATTCGCAGCTACCCTCCTGCCAATCAAAAACAGTTTTCACAAGGTCGGTTTCAGGGTTAGCCACAAGAGACCTGGACGTAAGAATTAAATTGCCTGTTTGTAAATAATAATCAAATGGCACTTGCAAAATCTCTGGGTACCTTCATTTCATTCAGACGCTAAATAACCTAGATGTTGATACAGCGTCATAAAATAACCCAATAAAATAAATATTCAGTGTATATTATTTATTTTCAATAAATTTTTATCCATCTTGATTACACAACTTTTAACACTGTGTCACTTCGGAATATGAATCTGAGGATGACCCATAAATAGGTCGAAACATGTAAAAGAGGTACGTTGAAGTTTAACACAGGAAAGTCTCATCATACATATTCCGAAATTTTTATCGTTTTGATAGCTACCACATCTTGTCGCAGAATATTATTATTTTTTTTAATTTCAGGAAGTATTTTTCTAACATTAATTTACATTTTCTTTTTTGTTCATTTGAATTGATTAGGATGCCGATATTTTTAATCCAAGATTTAGACGGCTATCATTTCGATATACTTCTATAACAGAGATTAATAAATTTGTTACTTTACAGTTTCGTTATACTTTTTGTAATAAATTAAAGATTTGTGATTTATTGCATTACTTTGTAATAATCAAATGGCACTTGCAAAATCTCTGGGTACCTTCATTTCATTCAGACGCTAAATAACCTAGATGTTGATACAGCGTCATAAAATAACCCAATAAAATAAATATTCAGTGTATATTATTTATTTTCAATACATTTTTATCCATCTTGATTACACAACTTTTAACACTGTGTCACTTCGGAATATGAATCTGAGGATGACCCATAAATAGGTCGAAACATGTAAAAGAGGTACGTTGAAGTTTAACACAGGAAAGTCTCATCATACATATTCCGAAATTTTTATCGTTTTGATAGCTACCACATCTTGTCGCAGAATATTATTTTTTTTTTAATTTCATGAAGTATTTTTCTAACATTCATTTACATTTTCTTTTTTGTTCATTTGAATTGATTAGGATGCCGATATTTTTAATCCAAGATTTAGACGGCTATCATTTCGATATACTTCTATAACAGAGATTAATAAATTTGTTACTTTACAGTTTCGTTATACTTTTTGTAATAAATTAAAGATTTGTGATTTATTGCATTACTTTGCATGGGATTTAATTAATTTACTTCATATGTAATTATGTATAACTATAATTATGCACCAAACACTTTGTGAGTACAAAATTGATAAGATATTTTATCTGGGGGTATGCGAAAGAAAAAAGATTGAATGCTACTGCTCTATACAACCAACGTTCTCCCACTTTCTTTTTGAAGAAAGCTGATCAGCAATGTCTACAGCTACTCTTCAATCCAATTGATTAAAAAATTCATTAAGACTGCAGCCTACTTTGATATTATTTTTAAAATGAAACTGCCTAGAAGTCACGTTTGCAAGTTTTAATCACTTCTTGACAGCTTATCTATGTTATGTCCTTCGATTTTTTTAAGCAAAGGTCTTATAAAAATCACAGGCTATTCTGTTCACGAACCATAGATTAATTCCTGATGTCAACGACCTGTGAAACTGAATAAAACAATAATTATCCCATTTAGCTCGACAATAAAAAAACCTCGGAGTTCATTTCGAATCTAATCTCAATTGACACTAAGAAGGTATTCTCTATTCTCCATTCACTAAAAAGAATGTACCATTATCAATCTAAATAAAAACAGATTCTGATACAGTCATTCTACCTCACTTCGATTATTGCGACGATTTTTTCAGTGACCTCAGGATTGATTCCTCCCAGAAACTACAGCGTGTTCATAACGCGTGCGTCCGCTTCATTTGTAATGTTCGATACTATGATCATATCTCGCCTTCTTTCGAGTAGTTATCATGGCTTAGGTTACATGAGAGGAGAAATCTGCACTAGCTTTCTTTCTTATATCGAATTATGCACACTTCATCCCCCTCTTCTTCATTCGCCCATTTTCATACTCCCACTTGCTATCATAATATTAATACTTGATCACAACGCGATAACACGCAAGAAATTCCACTTCACACATCATCTCTGTATTCCTCATCTTTCACTGTTGCTACTTCTCGTCATTGGAACTCTCTGCCGCCTGAAGTCAAGGGCTGCCAAACCTTGAAATCTTTCAAATCCAAGTTACAAAATCATCTCATGACGAGTTGCCAAACTAACTTACTGTTATGACAAGTGTTGTGTTGCATGTCTCCACGTATACACTACATTTTTATACTCTAATGATACTTATTTTTTATCTGTTTTTGTTTCATCATATTTCCCGATAACGGTATGTCTACCATGTGATAACTTGAGCTAAGGTACTTATAATCATAATTTTCCTTGCTGTTTGTACCTAAAAATATTGTGTTCGTTGTATGCTTTGTACTGCACTACTTTGTTGTTATTATTATTATTGTCTCATATTTTTATACTTTGTATGTATCATTTATTTTGACTTACTGTTCAGATTTTATTATGCTTTTTCCTTTCTTTCTATATGTTACATGTTATGTCTCATTTCTATCGACTTGTTGTTTACACTGTTTTATGATTATCTATGTCAGTGTGTGTGTGTGTACGTGTGTGCTGTATTTTGTAAATTAGTAATGTCTTTTGTATCGCATTTTCAGTGTATGGCCACAGTCTACTATATACAGTCGCGAAGCTCAATATGTAGTAAAAATGCAAACATGGATAGTTGCCCACCACTAGGATCGCTACTATCGCATCATCATCGCAGATCTCTCTCCTAGCAGCCGACAAAATATGTTACACTTTCGCTGTCGTGTTCTTTTGGAAAAATTAACACCTTCCTTCCATTATTGAAATATTAAATGCATAAAGTTAATTTATTATTTTAATGAAGTATATTAAATTCCACCATAAACTCGAAGATACCTGCAAGAAATAAGTTAATATAATTTTTGTTTGTGCAAAACGAATTGAAATTTACTATAATAGCTTCACTCATTCAAGATTATAGCGATAATTAACTATGAAACCAATAAATATTAATTTGCATTTCCCTTTACAACAATAATAATGGAAATATGAATTAATGGAGTAACTTACGTGTACCGGTACTTTTAGTGTAGGCTTACGTAGTTAACAAAGTGGGATGAGGTTAAGCAATAATAATCACACCAGAATTGGAAATAAAACGTGATCAATAAATTTTATTGTAACAGACTTTTTCTACGTCTCTAGTAAAGCAATAAATAAAAATAACAACAAAATTAACAGCTATAATTAAAAACATATCCTTTCAAGAAAAAAGTATAATCCCACCAGAATTGAAAATAAAACGTGATCAATAAATTTCATTAAAACAAACTTAATTTTTCTACGTCTGTAGTAAAATAACACATAAAAATAATAACAAAATTAATAGCTACAATTAAAAATATATCCTCTGAAAAAAAAAGTAGACCTAACCTTTATTTCTCTGGAAATTTAGCAGCCTAAGTGACAGAACTTTAACCGGTCGGTTAGACTGAAACATTTCATTGTGAAATTTAAGGATATAATGTATTCTAACAGTCACAAAGAACTTCAAATTAACAGTTTTGTTTCTGCATAGCATTCTTGTGGAAACCCAGGAACCTTTCTGAATCTTTCGGAAATCGGAAAAAGGATAACTCTGGCCTCTTTCTCTTACTGTTGCTACAATTTATAGCACTACAAACGTCTCCCCCTTGTCCCATATTATTATTCCAATTATTATATTTTAGCCATTAACATTTTCATTATAACCAATTTATAACGAACATTTCACAAGCATCAATGTGAAATACGCAACGAACTAGCACTCGATAGAAATACGACACAGTCCAAAGTCGACCATGGACAGTCTATTGTTTCTAGTTGCTAACTGCTTGGAGCGCTTTATCACGAGATTTGCAAAAAGACACCTCAAGCTTCGCGACTGTATATAGTAGACTGTGGTATGGCCTTAACTCTGCCAGGTTAAATAAACCATTACTTACTTACAAATGGCTCTTAAGGAACCCGAAGGTTCATTGCCGCCTTCACATAAGCCCGCCATCGGTCCCTATCCTGTGCAAGATTAATCCAGTCTCTATCATCATATCCCATCTCCCTCAAATCCATTTTAATATTATCCTCCCATCTACGTCTCGGCCTTCCCAAAGGTCTTTTTCCCTCCATTCTTTTTTCCATTATTATTATTATTATTATTATTATTATTATTATTATTATTATATTGTACTAACCTTAAGTTACAGGAGACTCACTTCGTCTAATCGAACGCTGAGACAAAGTTCATACTTACGCCAAGATCCATCCCGGACTACAGACATGATAAGAACACAAAATTGATTTTTGTCTACAGAAATTTTATATAATTATAATATCAGACACATAAGGCCGTACATGAAGACACGAACAATGATTTATAGCAGTCATATTCTTTTATTCGAGGGCTGGGCCACCAGAAATCAATCGTGCAACTTCCTTCTCTGCCGCTCTCGAAAGTTCTCGGCATTTTGTAATTTAATTCTGGTAGGCAGTAATATAACGCTGCGACTCAGTTTTCGACTCAATCAATAAACTGCGCTAAACAACTCAACTTCAAGTACCCACCAAGGTGTTCGTTGCTCCACGCCAACTAATTAAGAGATGAATGCAGTTTAAAAGTGTTGTAATTAGCTGGAAAACATCTAAAATAAAACATGAGTATGGCGAATAAAATGCATATTTTCTCATTTCGTGTTCCATACATTTCATAATAATTTAGTTCCTTTACCATGTTACAAATGAAATTTCGGTTCATAGTGCATTTTCTTGAACTGCTAGTTTGAGACATATAAATTAATTATAAAATAAATGGAACCAAGTTTATAAAAAAGGAATCAAAAACGGAGACAACATTACAGTAAATACATTTTTATATGTAACATATTTAAGAACTTGTAAATAATTCAAATTATTGTAGTAGATATAAGTGTTAATTTTAAGTAGCAAGACTGGGTTATCCACGTCAATGTAATTTTACATGTAATATATTTAAGAGCTTGTAAATAATTCAAATTATTTTAGTAGATATAAGTGTTAATTTTAAGTAGCAAGACTGGGTTACCCACGTCAATGTAATTTTATATGTAATATATTTAAGAACTTGTACATAATTCAAATTATTGTAGTATATGTGTGTGTTTATTTTAAGCAGCAAAACTGGGTTACCACGTCAATGTAATTTTATATGTAATATATTTAAGAACTTGTAAATAGTTCAAATTATTGTAGTAGATATAAGTGTTAATTTTAAGTAGCTAGACTGGGTTACCCACGTCAATGTAATTTTATATGTAACATATTTAAGAACTTGTAAATAATTCTAATTATTGTAGTAGATATAAGTGTTAATTTTAAGTAGCTAGACTGGATTACCCACGTCAATGTAATTTTATATGTAACATATTTAAGAACTTGTAAATAATTCAAATTATTGTAGTAGATATAAGTGTTAATTTTAAGTAGCTAGACTGGGTTACCCACGTCAATGTAATTTTATATGTAACATATTTAAGAACTTGTAAATAATTCAAATTATTGTAGTAGATATAAGTGTTAATTTTAAGTAGCTAGACTGGGTTACCCACGTCAATGTAATTTTATATGTAACATATTTAAGAACTTGTAAATAATTCAAATTATTGTAGTAGATATAAGTGTTAATTTTAAGTAGCAAGACTGGGTTACCCACGTCAATGTAATTGTATATGTAATATATTTAAGAACTTGTAAATAATTCAAATTATTGTAGTAGATATAAGTGTTAATTTTAAGTAGCAAGACTGGGTTATCCACGTCAATGTAATTTTACATGTAATATATTTAAGAGCTTGTAAATAATTCAAATTATTTTAGTAGATATAAGTGTTAATTTTAAGTAGCAAGACTGGGTTACCCACGTCAATGTAATTTTATATGTAATATATTTAAGAACTTGTACATAATTCAAATTATTGTAGTATATGTGTGTGTTTATTTTAAGCAGCAAAACTGGGTTACCACGTCAATGTAATTTTATATGTAATATATTTAAGAACTTGTAAATAGTTCAAATTATTGTAGTAGATATAAGTGTTAATTTTAAGTAGCTAGACTGGGTTACCCACGTCAATGTAATTTTATATGTAACATATTTAAGAACTTGTAAATAATTCAAATTATTGTAGTAGATATAAGTGTTAATTTTAAGTAGCTAGACTGGATTACCCACGTCAATGTAATTTTATATGTAACATATTTAAGAACTTGTAAATAATTCAAATTATTGTAGTAGATATAAGTGTTAATTTTAAGTAGCTAGACTGGGTTACCCACGTCAATGTAATTTTATATGTAACATATTTAAGAACTTGTAAATAATTCAAATTATTGTAGTAGATATAAGTGTTAATTTTAAGTAGCTAGACTGGGTTACCCACGTCAATGTAATTTTATATGTAACATATTTAAGAACTTGTAAATAATTCAAATTATTGTAGTAGATATAAGTGTTAATTTTAAGTAGCAAGACTGGGTTACCCACGTCAATGTAATTTTATATGTAACATATTTAAGAACTTTTAAATAATTCAAATGAATGTAGTAGATATAAGTGTTAATTTTAAGTAGCAAGACTGGGTTACCCACGTCAATGTAATTTTATATGTAATATATTTAAGAACTTGTAAATAATTCAAATTATTGTTGTAGACATAAGTGTTAATTTTAAGTAGCAAGACTGGATTACCCACTTCAAATAATTCTCATTATAATAATATAAACTCAGGCTATAACTATAATCCTAATGTACTTTCGGGTAAAATAGGATTCAAGAAATTGTATATTCAAATAATAAATATAGGAAATACATTCTTATTTGCGAAAGACAAGTTTTAATTGCAAATTCTGATTAATATTTACAGAGAACGATATTCATCTTAAACAATATACCAACAAACTTCGGAATGGAAATTTCAACAACAAAATCAAAAGTAATGTTATTCGTTGGCACAAAACCGGTAAGAAGCAAAATAATAGTTTTGAAGATTGGGCCCGGATCTGCACGAATAAAAACCTCACTGTGTTGGAAGTAGAACCACAGCTCACAAATGCATGGGCGGGTCAACACTCCGGCCCAAAAAGAGTACAATTAAAATCTGAGAACTCTTTTGTATGAGGGGGAGGGGACGTGTACGTCTATGACTCGCTGTTTTTAGGAAACATCCCGACGTTTGTTTTAACATCTTGGGAAAATCGCAGAAAATCACAAGAGGATGCGTATCTCAATTTAGGAGACGAGCCAATTGGCTATATGGTGATTCTATAATAAAAATTGGCGCTATCGTCCCTGAGCACATTGTTGGGGAACAGAATGGGTAGCGCTGACGAAGAAGGGGCAAGGGTTTTCCAGCTTAGAGATAGGCATATTTTCTGCTGCAGGTCTAAATATGTGTGATCCGCCAGCTGAGTCCACACCTGTGAAGTAAATGCTGGTTCACAGTAAACCGGGAACGAGAACCAGAGTGAAAACGAGAAGCAGAGAACGTGAATATGAAAATTTTTGATTCACAATAAACAGACAACGTAGACGACTATGCATATCGATATGCATGTCAATAACGATATGTAATATTACGCATTCTGATGTTATTTGTGTATAATTGACCAATGGCGTTCTCTCATGAGTACAAGGCAGCCAATATAAACACAGGTTAACCAACTTCAAAATTTCAACGGTACTATAAATACGCCCATGCATCTTTATTATCACAACCTATTTTAAGTCTACCATAACGTAAAATAATTAGAGAAGAAACATTTGTAATAGAACAAAAATGAACACAACAGTAGTTATTGAATTGAAGCATGAATATGTAGTGTGTAATACAACCAATACAGTAATAAAATATGATTCACTTACGATCGGTGTTCAATGACGCAGCTATTGAAAGACACGTATTCTCCTTCATTTTCTCATCTTTATACGAGGCGCGCCGCTTATCGTAAACGTGAGGATTTTCCTCAACACTCAATATTAGAATCTCATCAAATAAAACTTGCTCCATGATGCACAGCACAGAACAAAATAATGCATAGGTTATGTCACGGTCTTCTTTCTACAAAATATACGACGACAAAATATCTTTTAGATGGCAATAGAATGAATCTAGTGGGCTGTGATCGGAAACGTGAACGCCAAAGTTGAAACTTGGCCAACTCTCCGTTCCCGATCCCGGGCTCCGGCAAGCTTTTCGTTAATTGTGAATGCTCACATTTAAATGTACACATTTTAACAATTTTATTGCTTTCGTTTTCGTTCCGATTCTCGTTTCCGGTTTATTGTGAACCAGCCTTAACGGTTAGCACGTCTGGCCGCGAAACCAGGTGGCCCGGGTTCGAATCCCGGTCGGGTCAAGTTACGTGGTTGAGGTTTTCCCAGGGTTTTCCCTCAACCCAATTTGAGCTGGGTAACTTTCGGTGCTGGACCCCGGACTCATTTTCATCGGCATTATCACCTTCATTTCATTCAGACGCTAAATAACCTAAGATGTTGATACAGCGTCGTAAAATATCCCACTTTAAAAAATCCACCAGCTAATAGTAATGTCATGCTGGATGCCAGGCCAGTCGGCTGAGTCCAGCCCCGTCAGTCTATCTCTGCTGGGGTAGAGTGCGGATGAGGGTTCCTGGTCTATCGAGAATAGCCTTAGGGTACGTGTAAGATGGAGCCTGATTGGTAGTTGGTAGTCTCACCGGTTACCTAGTCGGAAAAAATGCCCGAACGTTAAGCAATGGAGACGTGCAAGACGAGGCCTGGTCGGTAGACTGCTACGTACTCTATTAGTCCGTTGGTAGCTCGTAGAATGAATCATTTTTCAAACTACCAGCCACCTAAATATCTTTACTGCGCATGCGTCCGTAGAACTTCCCGACGTGCTCAGCGCCTACTGCTCGTCATTTCGACGCGTATAATGGATTGGGAAAGATTAATTTCAAATAATAATAATAATAATAATAATAATAATAATAATAATAATGTTTATTGCCAGAAAAATACAATACAAAAAAATTGTAAATTTACAACATTCTAGCACTCCCCTAAAAGAGAGTGTTCTCGTACTCAGGATAGGATTCGATACATAATAAATGTAGACGCATAAATTACAACATAATAACATCTAAAAATTAATCATTATACCTGTTTTTTTTTAAGATGGGACATGGTAGTTAAGCGGCCGAGCTTGGAACTACAGTGCTATGTTGCCAATATGGACTACCATGCTGCCAGCTGATGGAAGGTAGCAATTGACGTTAAGATGGCTGACTTTAAAACATTCCTTGACAATTGACGCGAAGGTAAGAAAACAATACAAAAATCGACAGAGAATCAAAGACGAAACGTACCAATGCTAACATTGTGTGCACAATAAATGTCGCCAAGAGAGCTATTAAGCACTCAACACGTGGGAACGGTAAGTTTGGCAACTCAACCGTTGTTACCATAGCAACAGGCCTACCACGCTATGTGACATTCAGTTGTTTTTCCGATCGCAACGCTCCTGTCATGTCCCATCTTTCAAAAAACTAAGTATACTCATAAATTGCTTACATGCATTTTTAAATTTTAAATTGTTTGAGATAAATAAATTTTCGTATTTCTTTACTAATTTGTTATAAATTCTAGGGCAGATATTAGTACTTCGATTGAAAGCAGTGCTCGTTAAACACTTGGGTTCCAAAAAACGTATTGTATTCATGCTTTTGGTTTTGTTTGTGAGTACTAGCTATATGATCTGAAATATGTGTGATTTTTATATATAAAATTTAATAATGCATTGATATAGATTTGGTGTATTTTCAAGACTTTAAATTCTAAAAACAATTTTTCGATAGGATAATCAATGTTTACAAATTTTGAAATCAGGCTCAAACCGACCACCAAAGCCCATATCTTATTGTGAAATTGTGAGATGAAGTAGGAGTTGAAATGGATACTAATAAAGGTAAAGGTAGCTCCTTCACATGCCATAAGGGCACTTCGGGGCATGGAGATAGAGCCCCATGCTTTCTTGATCTCGGCACTAGAATAAGGAGGTGAGAAATGGATACCAATCATAAGTAACTTTGTAAATGAACAATTTTTATTTTACAGAAAGTGACGTTTTAATTTGTTTTACAGAAAGTGACGATTTTAGGAACAATGTAATTACCTGTACTGAATTTGGCAATTAATATGTATTATTTTATCGATGTTCTATGTTTATCAGAATGAACTATATGGAATTTAATGAAAGGGTTTTACTATGACGCTTTCCAGAAAAGTGGAATTATTTACGTGGTTATTTCCGTATTGAAAATACCCAAATATCTAAGGTACGTTTAGGAAAACTTAAAGACCAATATAATCCATCCTGGCACTTTTATAAATTGTTATTGTTTTTAAAGACAATTTTGAAAAAAGCAGAGTATATTCAGCTACACTGACTGGCAGCCGCAAAGAAACTTCGGTTTTTTTACCTCAACACATTAAGAGCAAATGCTGGGTAATTTTTGGCGCTGGACCCTCATCTCACTGCATTCGGATGCTAGATAACCATAGCAGTTGAAAAAGCGGCGTAAATAGTCAATTAAAAAATTAGCGGCGTAAAACACCTCAATTCAATAACAATGGACACAAAACAAAATGAGACATAAAACTATTTTTACACGATCGTGTTTTTTTTATGTATTAGGCCTTGAAAGTTAGAATTTCCACACAGAAACTTGTTGCTAGGGAAACCATTCTTCGTAACTACGGCTAGGATTTTGATGAAATTGCATCTTTTTTCTAGTAAGCCAGAAACATAGCTGCTTTAGTATTTACGTATATGTTACGTGTTAAACTGAGAGTTTTAAGACATATTTGTTAGGGCATTTTTTTGCCTGTTTCAACTCATAAGAGCATCTTTTGTTTTATTCGGTGATTTTTTAGGCATTTTCATTTAATTTTGGCCATTAATCCACATTATTAATGTAAAATAATGTTTATTTCCTTTGCTATTTTCTTTACACATTTTGTCCATTAATATCCATTATTTTGTATAATATTTTAATCCTTTTTCTATATAAATATTGCCACTTTAACGTAGTACACCCCATGTAATGGATCAGTCCAACCATCCCTTCAATATAGACTCCTCTATACCTGGTAATTCCGGATAAGAGTGGTCTAGTGGTAGACTACATGGAAACTAAAAGTAAAGTAAATCCATGGCGCTACAGCCCTTGAAGGGCAAGACCGACCAGCTGACTGCTGACCTCACGTTCACATGCCGACGCTGAGGTGAACGATCATACATGGAAACTACATCAGGTAAAATAATTAATTAAAATGTACTACTTAGAAAAAATTATGTAAAATTTAATTTAATTACTAGTCTAAATATTAAGTAGTACAAAACCTCTTTTCCTACCAAGACAATTATGTAAGATAAATTTTTAGGGCATATTTATAGGCATTTTTGAAAGATTTTTAGGTCATAAATGCATTGTTTTTATGACATTTTTTCATTATTTATATGTCATCAAAATCCTAGCCCTATTCATAACATAAAACTATACTGAAATAGACCCATTACAGTGCACTTAGTTACCATTACAGTGTAATTTTGAGAAGGCTTTGGAATAATATTGCTCTAAATGTTCAATGAAAAATATATTGTATTTGCAATTTTAAAAATATGATCGTACAAGAAATGTTGTGCACGTTTGTGAAGTGCATGACAAAATCTCGAAAATTGAAAAACTCCAAAATTTTCCTCGATTTTGTAAAAAGCACTTCTCAATCTTGTATCGTCATATACATGGATATTATTTTATTTTACTTCAATTTTTACTGTACCTGAGTTTTTTAATGTACTTCATTCCCACCCCTCTACTAGTAAACTCCAAGTGTCCTCCACACAGAACCGAGGCCGCGTATGCAGTACTGAGTTAGTGAGTATAGTGCGTTCCAGAAAAATGTTCACGTTTTCCAGTGATGAAAGAGCTTTCAATATTGAATCATATTTCCGCACAGGTCGCATCCCGATTTCCCCGACCTGCTTCTGTTCGCCCCTCTGTAAAGTCTAGTAGCTGGACTGTCTTAGCTCTTTTCTGAAAACATTAATTTCTGTTAGGAATTGGACGTCTACGTAATATTATACAACTATTTAAAATAACTTAAATAAAAGGGCCTCGTTAAGTAATTAACTGTCACGTGATTTCCTCCCTCCTTGCTACGACCCTGCGACAAAACCACTTGAACGGACAGTAGATAGCATTTCTGAGTAATTTTATCTTTTCGGATCGGGCGGAAGTGAAGATTGAATTTACAGTAAGTAAAGTACTCTTTTATAGAGTAGGTACAGAATTATTTTAACATGAGTTACTAGTACGAAGGACGAAACTGGTAATTGGAATTAGTCTATAGTGCGATAATATGCACAAAAGAACTGAAGCCTATATCGAAATGAACGGCCACCATTTTCAAAAATGTGTTTAAATATTCATATTATGATTATTTTTCAATTTAACTTCATTCTCTACATTGTACGCTAATGTGCTGTAACAGTACAATATATACTGCATAATTAATAAGTCCGAATGGATAGCTCAATTCGTGAGTAAAAACACTAAGTATTAATACAGTACTGTATTTTGATTAAAGAAAAACCTAATAAAAATTATCAAACTCAAAATTGCGATATTTCCTAATTTACATAAATGGATGAACTACTTTTCTTCCCTCCTATACCTAGTAAAGTGATTTGTATTTTACGCCAGTATCATCGAACTCCAGTCTTGAAAGGGGGAGCAAGCGGTGTTTCCGGTTCTAGACCTTTAATCCAAAGATATAGCCAGGTTGATGTTAAAAATGTTAGTAAAAATAAAATGATGTCCCTGTACTATTTCAATTCAACATATAAAACAAGCAATACCCTTCAAGTTCAATAATATATTAATCTCGATTGTGAAGAAATGCATCACAAAGACATTAAATTTAAAAAATCCTATTCCCTCCCTCCAACAGCTTCATCTCGCACTGCTGGAGCGAATTGGATGTTGACCCAGTTAGTGCGATCGATGGGGTCGTCGACTGCATGAAACACAAGAGAGCAGCGGTCATGCGTGAGGTGACCCAGTTTCTCGGGGGATGCACTCACGGAGTGACGTACCTGCCTCCAAAAGCCGGCCCGGGGTTGGAATTCATTACAGATACAGTGTTTTCTATAAAAAAAAATCTCATAACCAGGCTTAGGATCCGGGACACTTTAGCAACCAATGTACGCACAACTTGACTGTAGATCAGTGGCGTATACTGGTTAAAGGGTTTGGGCTACCGCTGACCCTATTATTACACAAAATATATCTAACAATTGCTTTAATTTTAATTACTATGGTAAAACTAATAATACAAAAATTATTACATTATGTTATATTATAAACTTTTTCTTTTGTAATTTCCTTGGGCTAGCCCCGGTAGCCCGCAAAATACGCCCCTGCTGTAGATTACCTTGAACATAGTAGACAGACATACTGTGAATGTAAACAACGACGTCAATGTGCTGTGTTATATTCTACTGCTAATAGTACGGTGGAAAATGAAGTAGGATATTGAGTATCGTACAGTCGGTGAACACAAATTTCTGCAATTGACAAAGTCAAATAATGCATATAAAATAAACAACAGAGACATAGAAAACAATAGTCCACACCTGTGGAGTAACGGTCAGCGCGTCTGGCTGCGAAACCAGGTGGCCCGGGTTCGATTCCCGGTAGGGGCAAGTTACCTGGTTGAGGTTTTTTCCGGGGTTTTCCCTCAACCCAAGATGAGCAAATGCTGGGTAACTTTCGGTGCTGGACCCGGACTCATTTCACCGGCAATATCACCTTCATCTCATTCAGACGCTAAATAACCTAAGCTGTTGATAAAGCGTCGTAAAATAACCTACTAAAATAAAAAAAACATAGAAAACAATAAAATTGTATCAAAAACACTCAACAACATTAACATTAAAAAACTCATTAATATCATAAAAGGATTTGTTGATCAACCAACCAAAGACAAGTCTGTTAAAAGACTTCCTTTCCAGATTGAAAACATGTGTCGGAAATTTATTTGCAATTTTTAAAGACATAAAATAATTATTCATTGTTTTGGTTAGCCTACACTTAGGTATATCAAAAAGGTCATGGTTTCTGTTGTTGTATAGATGAATATCATTCCAATGTGTCAAAATTTGTGAATTATCTTTGACAAAATTTAGGGCATGATAAATATACAGTGATGTTAAAGTCATTATTTTTTTCATTCACAAATAACAGTCTGTAGTGTGCCTTCATTAATGAATTTGTTACAATTTTAATAGCTTTTTTTTTGTAACATAAGAACCTTATTAATATGAGTACTATTACCCCATAAAAGTAGTCCGTAACAAGGTATACTATGAAAATAAGAAAAATAGACAACTCTAACGTAATTCTTCGGAACATACATTTTCAAATTTCGCAGAAGAAATTTTACTCTTGACAATGTTTTACAAACAAAATCAACATGGTACATACCACTCAAGTTTTCATGTCCCTCGGCGACGTTGAAGGCGTTAGCGTTACAATGAACAACCAATACATACTTGCAACTAGTTCGAAAAAACTGTTCACTATGAATTGAAAATGTACTGTGATGGTGAGTTCGTTTCGTGGGGAGAGGCGGAAGAATACTGTATCTATGATCACGAACCGGATTGTACACTAGCGCACAGGTAAACAAAACTCTCCATCTGTACTCCGTTGCACTGTAACTTCAAGTTGTCTCGGATCCGAAGCCTGTTCATAATAAACAATGCTGCACGACAATAACTGTCTATGAGTACAGTCTAAAATCAAAAGTTATATTAAAACCAGCAATGTGTATTTAAATTTGATTTGATTAAAATACATTTTCAGAGACTTATTAGGCCCATATCTCTCTCCAGGCATTGTGTAACACCTGCGCAGTTATAGAACTTACTGTGTCGATAATTCTTTGACGTAACACTTAAAGGTTATCCACTCTGGTGTTGTAGACACGGTCTTTCACGAATCTCCAAAGAAAAAAGTCTAATAGTGTAAGATCAGGAGATCGTGGGTGCCATGCAATAGGACCAGTCCAGTCCACATCTGTGGAGTAACGGTTAGTGCGTCTAGCCGCGAAACCAGGTGGCCTGAGTTCGACTTCCGGTCGGGGCAAGTTATCTGGTTGAGGTTTTTTCCGGGGTTTTCCCTCAACCCAATATGAGCAAATGCTGGGTAACTTTCGGTGTTGGACCCCGGACTCATTTCACCGGCATCATCACCTTCATCTCATTCAGACGCTAAATAACATAAGAAGTTGATAAAGCGTCGTAAAATAACCTACTAAAATAAAAAAAATAGGACCACCACGACCAATCTATCGTCCCGGGAAATACATATGAACGATATAGTGATTACCGGCTAAAGATCTGAGACAACATAAGAATTAAGTGAAGTTACAGTGCAACGGAGTACAGATGGAGTGAGGTGGTGCGTTGAGTTTTGTTTACCTGTGTGTTAGTGTACAATCCGGTTAGTTGTTTTTTTATTGGATTATTTTACGACGCTGTATCAACATCTAGGTTAATTAGCGTCTGAATGAAATGAAGGTGATAATGCCGGTGAAATGAGTTCCGGGATCCAGCACCGAAAGTTACCCAGCATTTGCTCATATTGGGTTGAGGGAAAACCCCGGAAAAACCTCAACCAGATAACTTGTCCCGACGGGGATTCGAACCCGGGCCACCTGGTTTCGCGGCCAGATGCGCTGACCGTTACTCCACAGGTGTGGACATCCGGTTCGTAATCAGAGGTAAAATATTCTTCCGTCTCTCCCTACGAAACGAACTCAGTCCATCACAGTGCATTTTCAGTTCATAGTGACCGTTTTTTCGAACTAGTTGCATGTATGTACATGGTTGTTCATTGTAACGCTAACGCCTTCAACGTCGCCGAGGGATATGAAAACTTGTGAGGTATGTATCCTACTTCATTTTCCACCGTCACTAGATTGTACTGTTAACAGTAGAATATAACGCAGCACATTGACGTCATTGTTTACATTCACAGTATGTTTGGCTAATATGTTCAAGGAAATTTATAGTCAACTTGTGCGTACGTTGGTTGCTAAAGCGTCCCGGATCCTAAGCCTGGTGATTACTAATTTCTAAAAATAATAACACATATTTACGTTCGTAAAAATTAACTTTTCTCTATTTCTTTGTAATTATATCTGGAGGCAATTTTCCTACATATCTTGCCGTATCTCATGGCTACTTAAATCCCGCCGCTCCCCCCCCCCCCACAAAAATAACTTATTTTCACATATCTGGTTTACAAAAAACTCACATTAATGTTCAGATATGAATTAGATGCATCAGTTGAGAATATTTACAGATAAGAATTATGAATAATTTCCAGGAAAAATGTTCGGGAGCCGGGTATCGATCACGGGACCCTTCGCTTAGAGCACGAATGCTCTCCCGACTGAGCTACCCCAGGAACTATACACGACACCGTCACAATTTTTCCTTTATATCCACATAACTCACTACTGCAGGGAGATGCACTATCACCTTTACTTTTTAACTTCGCTCTAGAATATGCCATTAGGAAAGTTCAGGATAACACAGAGGATTTGGAATTGAACGGGTTACATCAGCTTCTTGTCTATGCGGATGACGTGAATATGTTAGGAGAAAATCCACAAACGATTAAGGAAAACGCGGAAATTCTTGAAGCAAGTAAAGCGATAGGGTTAGAAGTAAATCTCGAGAAGTTTATGATTATGATTATGTCTCGTGACCAGAATATTGTACGAAATGGAACTATAAAAATTGGAGATTTATCCTTCGAAGAGGTGGAAAAATTCAAATATCTTGGAGCAACAGTAAGAAATATAAATGACACTCGGGAGGAAATTAAACGCAGAATAAATATGGGAAATGCCTGTTGTTAATCGGTTGAGAAGCTTCTGTCATCTAGTCTGCTGTCAAAAAATCTGAAAGTTAGAATTTATAATACAGTTATATTATCGGTTGCTCTGTATGGCTGTGAAACTTGGACTCTCACTTTGAGAGAGGAACAAAGATTAAGGGTATTTGAGAATAAAATTCTTAGGAAAGTATTTGGGGCTAAGAGGGATGAAGTTACAGGAGAATGGAGAAAGTTACACAACGCAGAGCTGCACGCATTGTATTCTTCACCTGACATAATCAGGAACATTAAATCCAGACGTTTGAGATGGGCAGGGCATGTAGCACGTATGGGCGAATCCAGAAATCCATATAGAGTGTTAGTTGGGAGGCCGGAGTGAAAAAGACCTTTGGGGAGGACGAGACGTAGATGGGAAGATAATATTAAAATGGATCTGAGGGAGTTGTTATATGATAATAGAGACTGGATTAATCTTGCTCAGGATAAGGACCAATGGCGGGCTTATGTGAGAGCGGCAATGAGCCTCCGTGTTCCTTAAAAGCCAGTAAGTAAGTAAGTATCCACACAACTCAATACCCGGCCCCGGAACAATTTTTCCTTGAAATTATTCAGACCTGCTTTACAGGGAGCTACCACCTGAAAGCCAGACTTGCATAAGATATGAATTATATAGATTGTTTACAGAATGCACACAGCATATATATGTACTAATTATTAAATTATCAAAACGTCACTGACCCACAATAAGAACCACATGAAACAGATACGTAATTTGGTAAATAATAACATGCACTCTGTAGCTTTTGACATCTCTTATCAAAGACCAGAAGTAAAAACTATTGTTTATTGTACGAAGCGGACGCTCGTAGAGGACATCCATATGAAACGCATATAAGAAAACGAATAAATAATACATAGAAGTATGCAGAATTTATAAATAAATAAAACAGTAAGACTACTGCATAGCAAATTACTGTTCAGTAATTAGCAGAACTAACGAAGATTCATATATGGTACGGGATAACGAGTCGTTTCTAGTTTCAAGGTCATACAGCGTTGTCATTCTATCATATAGAGAATTTCGAAAATTGTTAAAATCGGCGGCGCAACAACTCACAGAGAGCTAAGGCCGATCAGTCAACAGTCAACGTCCACATCCCTCAGCGGAGGTGAAAATTCATCCAACCAGTACGAGGTTAACTGTGGTTAACACGATGATCCTCCCAGCCGTTACAGCTGGTTTTCGGAACCGGATTTCGCTACTCACAGTAGCTCTCCAAATTCATCGTAACTAGAGCCCGGAAGATCAGGCAATTATAGTGGCTAAAATGAGCAGGCAAATAGCACTTAAAACTCAGGAAAAAAAGCAGTAAAATTATAAAAAAAAAATAGGTTTTTAAAAATTAACAAAATAAACAGTTAAATCATCAAAATAGTAATTTAATATTTACGTTATTTAATAAACCTGCGTACCACATCTCAGTGCTTACTCTTGTATTTCTTGGTTACATGCCACTTACTTACTTACTGGCTTTTAAGAAACCCGGAGGTTCATTGCCGCCCTCACATAAGCCCGCCATTGGTCCCTATCCTGAGCAAGACTAATCCATTCTCTATCATCATATCCCACCTCCCTCAAATCCATTTTAATATTATCTTCCCATCTACGTCTCGGCCTCCCTAAAGGTCATTTTCCCTCTGGCCTCCCAACTAACACTCTATATGCATTTCTGGATTCGCCCATACGTGCTATATGCCCTGCCCATTTCAAACGTCTGGATTTAATGTTCCTAATCATGTCGGGTGAAGAATACAATGCTGCAGTTCTGTGTTGTGTAACTTTCTCCATTCTCCTGTAACTTCATCCCTCTTAGCCCCAAATATTTTCCTAAGCACCTTATTCTCAAACACCCTTAATCTCTGTTCCTCTCTCAAAATGAGAGTCCAAGTTTCACAACCATACAGAACAACCGGTAATATAACTGTTTTATAAATTCTAACTTTCAGATTTTTCGACAGCAGACTGGATGATAAAAGTTTCTCAACCGAATAATAACAGGCATTTCCCATTTCGTACAATATTCTCGTCACGAGACATAATCATGTACTTTGTCTTTTCGGGATTTAGGTTACATGCCACAACAAGATAATTTCTCAAATTCTCAAACTGACATAGCCGCCTATCAGGAAGAATGTTTTTCATCACTGAAAAAGATCGTCTTACTTCCAGCGAAGTGATTCGAGCATACTTAAAACATGCTATTGTGTAATGGACTCATATCGGTAACAAACTAATGTGCCATTGCTACTAATTGCTTTCAATACGATTCGACCCATCAGATAATATTTTACAGTATTATTTTTCTCTCTTCGCAACGCTCTCTTGGAATCCGTAGAAATTGAGCCTCTCAGACGAGACAAACCAACTGCTTTGGGGTGTGATGTGCAATAGCAGTAACTGGTCCACCAAGTCTCTTAGTCGACTGATCAACTTAGAGCTGCTTTTTAGGTGTGCCGCTACAAATAATGTAAATGTATTTATGTGGGTTGAAATTCTCAATAGATTTTCCCATTATGTAAAAATATCGTTTAATTTTTGTAACAGGAGCTTTGCAATGGCAAAGGAAGCTTTTAATAGAAAAAGGAGCATCTTCTGCGGACCTCTGGAAAAAGAACTAAGGACGAGGCTAGTGAAGTGCTTTGTGTGGAGTGTGGCATTGTATGGGGTAGAACATGGACATAACGACAAAGTGAAGAGAAACTACTGGAAGCATTTGACATCTGGATATGGAGAAGAAAGCGTGTGAAATGTACGGACATATCACAGTCTACTATATACAGTCACGAAGCTTGGGGTGATTTTTTGCAAATCTCGCGATAGTTGCTAGCCGCTTGGAGCGCTGTGAGTACTAGGAACAATAGACTGTGCCACAGCCATCGTGATCTAATCAACGAGCTAGATACTATAGAGAGGACAAAGATCTCAGAAAGTTGAAGACAATTGAACATTGGTCCGCCATGTTTCGGTTAGTCAAAACAAAGGGGCGTGGCTCGGATGTTGTAGGAAATGACTGTGATGAAGTTAGTATTATTGTGAATTGAGTTACATATTAAGACTATGTTAATAAGTAAAAAGTAAAATACACACAAAACTTTACGTTTTATAACAGCTGTAGGCCTATGTTTTATTAGTTTCACTAAATATAGCCCAGATATTAAATGACAAGCTATACTCGATGCAACCAAAGCAAAGCACCTAAAGACGGATGAATTTAATCGGCAGAAGAAAAATAAATAATTTTTTGACTTCGTCACAAATTTAATTACCTTACAGCTAGTCTAACCTAATATGAAATCATGTAATTCAGTGCTCACCAGGTGATTTCAAGAGAGACGACGTATGTAACTAATAGGAGTAAAATATAGGAAAGGTAGTGGCGAAAATTAAAAAAAAATATCCAGTAATTAAGTTATTGAGAAAAATTCATTTGAAATTGGAATTAACACAGAGAACTTTTGAAAACTGAAATTATTAAAACTACAAATAACCTCTTAGCATGCAACATAATAATTAAAGAATGACACTAATAGAAAGTTACTCATGATCATAACTCACCACATTTATTGAAACGATAAGATATTTACGATTAACATTGTTATCAGTAACAACAGGAGCCACAGCTAGGTACACTTCTTTTCGCGTGATGGCGACATCGTGTAATCTAATATAATTTGAAACAAGCATTGATCTCACACGTGTCTCGCAACTAAGCAGAGGCTTTTGCAGAATAAAACTGTTCTTACATTATTTTGAACAATAATGACAAATTGTGTGTGATGCAAGTGCTAACTTTCCTCTTTGGTAACAAAAAGAGCCCTAACGCATTAATAAAAAGAAAATAGGAGTAGGCCCTATAAACACAATAAATACTAAACTCTGGATGGTACAAACTTATTAATACAGATATTTCGCTTATGCTCAGTCCGTCTTATCTTATAATTCTCTGCGGCCATGGTACCTGTATTGAGAGGGTTTAATTATCCAGCAACGAATATTATGATTTACGGTACATTTCATTTAAATCCGAGGGAATGAGACATTTTTGGAAATTTTAAAGTCTTAATTATTACTTTTTCATTTATAAATCAGCTTTTTACAAAACCTATAGCGAAATGTTTAAATTAAATATTGATGTATCTGAAAAATATAATACATGTACCAACTCGTTACAGTGTACCTTTGATAAGCACTCCTTGCGGAGGCTGGCGGTACTAAAGACGCCATGTTTTTTAGGGAACGATCCATAGTACTGTTGGCCTCCGCAGGGAGCGCTTATCAGAGGTCTTTAGCCTCTCTATAGTATCTAACTCGTTGGATCTAATACAGGCCGTAAGCAGACCATGTAACTCGCTTAACCTGATCACGAAGGGCGGCGTTTCAACCATATAAATTAGTTGGAATGCATAAACAGTAATATATGTTTCTCTAAAATGTAGTGTAATTCCATTAATAAAATTTAAAACAATGATTATGAGACACTTCAGACATAATTTACTTGCGAGTTAAGATGTAATATTATTTATGGTGTGAAAATTACGTTGTTCGTATGTGTAATACCTGCCTTTATTTCGATTAAATATTGTGAAATTCTTGTACATTCATTTATGTACGATTCAATAATTTTCAATTGCACCGCACGGATATTTAGATATGTTGAAATTATATGTTATGTTTACTGTACCAGTTGCCCCTTTCTGTCTTAATTTAGTGATCTCCAATGCCTTGCCATTCATATGAAAATTATAGGTTATGTTTACTATATTTAACTTATATTCCTAAATTCGCAATCATACATTATAATTAAGCATAATGTCATGTGTACGATACCCCGGACATTCAATTTGTCTGTATTTTAATACTAAAATTGAGTACTGAATTATTATATTTATTTACTACTTAAGAGATGAAGTAACACAATTGTACGTACACTAATTTCATAGGAGTAGTATGGTAAAGGTTTTGCCTAAAATTAAGGAAGGTAGATGTGCTAAATTGAAATCCCAATATAAATTCTTTTTTATTAAACCTCAAAATAGCTTACATTCTAAACTTGAAATGTTGACGCGAACAGATAATGTTAACATGTAAAATTCTCTTCACATTAAAATAACACAGTTTTGTAATTATTTCTGCAACATTTTATGCAACAAGAAGTAAACGGAACTTATAACACATTCCACTAAATAAACCTTAGCAATGATAAGCAATAAAGTTATAATATTTCACTGAGCTCCATACACTGAAATAGAAAACCCGAACAAACATTACGGCCTGGTCTAGATCGAAAACGCATTGACTGTGCCATAATTCGCATTTTTGTGAAAAGTTCGTTATCGGTTGTAATAACTGTAAATGGCCAAAATACAATAATTTGAATAATAATATGGGACAAGGAGACGTTTGTAGTACTATAAATTATAAGAAAAATAGGTTAGAGTTTCCTTCCGAAAGATCCAGGAAGGTGAGTTTATAGACTATAATATATATTTTATGAAAATAATATATAAACCTTATGTACTTCATACTTAAATAGTGGAAGGAAGGTGTTAATTTTTTCAAAAGAACACGATATCGAAAGTACAATACATTTTATAGTCTGCTAGGGAAAGAGTCTGTGATAAGGCGATAGTAGCGATCCTGGTGGTGAGCAACTATGGATTCATATTCCAACTGTTTATGTTTGCATATTTAGTAAGTATTAAGCTTCGTGACTGTATATACTAGACTGTGGACATATTAAGAAACGAAGCTGTGCTAGGAAGAGTGGATGAAGAAAGAATGATGCTGAAACTGATCAAGAAGAGAAAAAGAAATTGGCTGCGTCACTGGCTGAGGAAGAACTCCCTACCGAAAGATTCACTGGAAGGAATGGTAAACGGGAGAAAAGTTCGGAGCAGAAGAAGATACCAGATGATAGACGACTTTAAGATATATGTATCATATGCGGAGACTAAGAGGAAGACAGAAAATATTGGAGAATTCTGAATTTGCAGTGAAAGACCTGCCCTTGGGCAGGAAACTATGAATGAATGAATGAATGAATGAAATCAGTAAGATGGAGCCAAGATTCCCCTTTGTGCTCATCTAACGATAAAAGTAGTAGTTTTGAGGCGCATAATGATTTTCTGCGAGTTCAGGAATAAGCAGTGACGTCGCCAGGATCAGAGCAAGAGGGGTGCGGATTTGGTGCGAGATTTAAAAATGGGGTGCGAGCTGTAAAAATGTGGTCCATAAAAAATCCAAAATGTCCTTTCATGCACTTGCGCGCATACTATACATCTGTGTATTATTATTATTATTATTATTATTATTATTATTATTATTATTATTGCTTATCACATCCATTACGATACACTATGGGACGTAGTTTTTTCACATGCAAGAAATTGTTTGTTTGTTTGTTTGTTTGTTTGTTTGTTTGTTTGTTTGTTTGTTTTAGTTCTTCAAAATAGTTTATGCCTAGTATTTTGTTAATAAATTGCCCTTTCGGGTGCGGAAAGGGGTGCTCCGATTTTTTATGGGGTGCTTGAGCACCCTTTCGCACCCCCCTAGCGACGTCCCTGGGAATAAGAGATCATTTTAATTTAAATCGTTGCAGATTTGTTCAGGTAGTCCAAGAAACGAAAGGAAGATATAGCTAATTTACTGGACCATGTTTCACCAAATCCCTGTAGGTAGAAATTTAACTACTTTGAAACTTGAAAGTCCTGACAGAAGTTCGACAGCTGCAAAAGCGATGTCGTTTTGTTGGTCCTTACTGCTCGCTGTCACTGCAATAACCGGTTCCGCGTCAAGTTCCAGAACATTCTGGTCCCTGCAAACGATTCTACTGTACCCTTTGAATTAGCATTTAGCACCACGTGTTCCCTATGCATTCTAAACTGTGTTGTGTCACTTAACGAATTTCTGGATATGAAATATCTTCGAAATAAATAACCAAAAACGTGAAATGTTTGCGCAAATTTCGGCTACTTTTTCCGGAAGCTACCCGACCATCTCAGCAATCAGCCATTCCAGTTGTCACGGACGCTAAATTTTTAGTATTTCCAAACTCCATATATTGAAAATGAAATTATTTTATCGACTTTTATTATTAGAATCAATTTAGAAGATCAGTCATTTTAAGGAGTTAGGTACAGCTTACAGCAGTAAAAGTTTGGAAATATTCAACTTTTTTTTTTCCTCCATTACGGTATCTTGTACAATAATGAAAATTAGTATGTGTAAAACACTGTCCTTCTGCAATATTAAAAAAATATGTTTACGATTTAAAAGAAATATTTATATTTATATATATATATATATTTTTTTTTTTTTTTTTCAAAATTCATGTTCACTGAGCAGTGATAAAGCGTTTCCCACATAACTGAAAAACTATCCATCATTCTGTGATTAATTTTTTTGTGTGTATTTATGCCTGTCATATCTACAATATGACGCAAGATCACTTCTCTACCTTTGATAGATTGTCTGATAAAAAAAAAATTATTTAAAAAAAATGGTGAAATATAAGTATTTTCTTTTCATACAAAATAAAAAGTATTATTTCTTAAGAAATGTAGTTGAAAGAGCATGATATTGTAAACATGAGTTTCAGCAATAAAATAAAAGAATGAGAACATGACAAAGTTTACAAGTTTATGAGTTATGAGGGAAATGCTTCATCACTGCACAGTGAACTGCCACCATTCTGAATTTTGAAAAAAAAAAAAAAATGTTTAATCGTGAAAATATTTTTTTTTTCATACAGCGGAAGGACAATGTTTTACACATACCAATTTTTATTATTGTACAAGATACAGTAATGGAGGCAAAAATGTTGAATATTTCCAAAACATTTACTGCTGTAAGCTGTACCTAACCCCTTAAAGAAAAAGAGTTGTTGAATAAAATGTATTATTATTGCAGAAAAAAAAAGAAATAGTTTCGTAATGGATGTTGTAAGACTTGTAAACTCACTTCACATCTTATTAACAAATAGTACAAAACTCAGGTCTCTGCCTCAAGCAAAAAGAGATTCATTCTCACAGTTCCCATATGGAAGCTATGCAAATCCCACGACACAGAAATTGTTCACTAAAACATAATCGGTAAATACTTATAGCTGTTTCTTCCATGTCACGGATGTTGCACACATTTTGTGACGGATGTTACAGATGAGTAATGTCCTTCATTTTTCCAGCTTTCTTCAACAATAGTTGCTTGAAAAACATTAACAGCTGATCTCTCTATTAGTAAGTGCCGCAATCTTTAAGGAAACAACTATTACCCTAGATCATATATGTAACAGATAGGTCATCCCTATGTTAAAATCGGCAACACTTTGAAGAGAACAACCGCCAGGATCGCCACCCGTCCGCCGAAAACGAACACGAGTTGACAGTACAGTTTTTAATGCAATTCAAATAGGAATTATGACATGACTCCTTATGTAACAACTAGATGGCAGCATAGTAAACCTGACAAAAGTTGTTACCGTCAAAGTCTATAAGGCCGAGCTACCCAGTCAAGACCACTTAGATGATTCAATGCCCATGAAACTAGTAAAATATTTTGGTTTTGAAAATGAAACATTAGAATATAAACAAATAGGCCTATTTCTGGAAAAAAAAAAAAAAAAAAAAGACATTTTCATTGGATTTCCCAGTTTAGCTTTCCTAAAAGACAGTAGGCTATGTAACGTTTCATATAAAACAATTTTTATCTTGAAAAGAAAGCAAAAACGAGCAGAGTTGTATTAAACTTTTTTGCGTGTAATATCTCAACAGAGTAAACCCCTGAAATTAATGATATTACTTACTGTTCACTCTGTGTACATACATACATACATACATACATACATACATACATACATACATACATATACAGGGGGGCCACACCTGTGGAGTAACGGTCAGCGCGTCTGGCTGCGAAACCAGGTGGCCCGGGTTCGAATCCCGGTCGGGGCAAGTTACCTCAACCCAATACGAGCAAATGCTGGGTAACTTTCGGTGCTGGACCCCGGACTCATTTCACCGGCATTATCACCTTCATTTCATTCAGACGCTAAATAGCCTGAGATGTTGATACAGCGTCGTAAAATAACCCAATAAAATAAAAAATAAAATACATACACGGGTCGACCTGGTTGGCAAGTTGGTATAGCGCTAGCCTTCTATGCCCAAGGTTGCGGGTTCATCCCGGGCCAAGTCGATGGCATTTAAGTGTGCTTATATGCGATAGGCTCATGTCAGTACATTTACTGGCATGTAAAAGAACTCCTGCGGGACAAAATTCCGGCACATCCGGCGACGGTGATATTTATAACCTCTGCAGTTGCGAGCGTCGTTAAATAAAACATAACATTTACATACACGGCAAGAAGGATGAATAAGAATTCGAGCGCATGATGTTCCTTGTGCTTTTCTTGTGCGGAGGAAGGAGCGGCAACCAAGGAGTTGTCCCCTACTCTACTACCCTTCTACTCCCATAGTAACTCGCAGCAAAGAGTTTGCAATGCATTAGTACTTTGCTATGATGTAGTCATAGGGTCTATGTTATTTAATGCATACAATTTACGATATGAACGTAATAACTATTAGAGTAATATAATATATAAGAGAAGAGAATGAATGATCGGGTTGAAGAAGAAAACCAAATAAATTGTTACAGTATAGCCTAATAGCTATTTAAATCAAGCTTTTAATGAGCATAAATTCTTAAGGAAAAAATATTAATATGCTCTAGGTACTTTGATGCAATTAATGCATAATGTAATAAAGAGGCACTAGGTACAGTCAATAAATTCACATATAAAAACAAAAGTTCATTGACTGTTGAAATTATAGGCTTACTTCCTCTTATGAGGGACATTTCTGAAATATTCCTTTGCAGCAGCTAAAATACATTACAGGAAGTATTCTTATGAGGTAAGTGTGTTAAAAATCTAACGACATAGACGAAATACCAGTGTGTTTGAAAGCATTCATTTCCTTGCATGGGATATCTTACAAGCGCGTATGCCACCTAAAGATCAACGAGGTAAACATCATAATCATCACAACAAAAAATCTGATGATGTCTTCGAAAGTTTGCTCAGCCACATTAAATCATTCAAGGGACGGAAAAGCCATTATGGTCAGACAAAAAGTGATCGAAAATATCTTCCCGACAATCTCAACATAAAAAGATTATGAAATGTATATTTCACAAGGTCGTTACGATGTGTTGTATGAATACTAAAGAAAGATTTTCAACACCAGATTTAACGTATCATTTGGATATCCACGCTATGACACTTGCAGTAGATGTGACAAGTTTCAGGCTGATCTCATAGTTTATGAAAATAAACTCTCTGATAACATTGTGTCTTTTCTTCCTGTAAATAAACGTACAATGTATACAGTACTCGTAGAATAACACTGTATTTGCTTTGTTTCTTGTTTACGCACCAGCTAGGTCCGGTCTGCCTTCTAAGCTTCATACAACAATGGCATATGACGCTGAATGTTCCGGCAACTCTATTCATCCTTTTTTGCTGTGTACAGTTCATATAAAATGCCTTGTATTGTAGTTTATTATATTCACACAATATACAGTATGTGTTCAGTGCAAAATGTGGCCAATTATATCCAATTTTATTGAAAAAAGGGAGTAGCTCCATTATTAATTGTTTATATTTTAACCCTTAGATTGCTGATTAACCGAGCGGGCTAGCGGAGTGGTAGAGGGCTGGCCTTGCATTCCGGGGTTCGATCCCAGGGCCCGGCAATCCTAACTGAGGTTTTTCATGGTTTCCTCAGTTATTTCCAGGCAAATGCCGGGATTGTACCTCTTGAAAGTCCGGCCATGGACGGCGATCCTTCCCTTAATCCTTTCATATGTGTGAGTGAATGATGTGTAATGTCTTAAATGTTTGTGTTTTATCGGAGGTGGCCCTGGCATTGAGCTGATCCCTCATCCGGGGGGGCCCTCCATGTCCTTATGTGGTCAAAAAAGTATGTAGGATATGTGATCCAATAGATTAATTTCTCTCCCGACAGGTCGTGGCCCTGTAAGGCCCGTGTGGCGTGGGTCGTATAAATGAACCTAAAAGGGAGAGGTTTTAAACTATGTGAAAGAAAGAAAGAAAGAAAGAAAGAAAGAAAGAAAGAAAGAAAGAAAGAAAGAAAGAAAGAATTGCTGATTAATAAATGAGTGCGTGATAAAATGAAACGTCTAGGTACCTGGGACATACTCTGAAAAAGAAATGAAGCTCTGTCAAAATTTGATTTTTTATAATATTTTTGTTGTTTTCCACAACTTTCTAAATTGAGTTAGGCCTACCTCCTTTTACCTTCTAAAGATTGTAATTTTACAATATTTCACTTCCAACAGTCGTAAAGCTAACCTTGTTCTAGGACTTCAGTTATGCTATGGGGAAGTTTTACTCGTATTACAACATGAAGACCCGCTTTGACTTATGCAAATGATACCAACATCGTAAAATTCATAATAGTTTTAAATCAAGCAATGGATTAACCTTTTCGAATCAGAAGAATCAAGTTTATGAGGACGCGAGTGCAGTCTACCAACAGAGACACATGGACAAATAAATTGAGTGCTATTATTTTAAAACTGGTTCTGATTGAAGTGAACAGGGTCAACCGACTGTGTGGACAAGGATTACTGCCAGGCCCTCCTTTGTCAACTAACACCACTCTAGCGAATAGAGGCAATTAAATGGCAGAAACAGAAGCTGCACAGGCCTAAGCTCTATTGAGTGCTAGCTGTGATCATGTACACCAACACTGAATTCGTGAAACAGTGACGTGGTATTTTTTAGTCGGTTATTTAACGACGCTGTATCAACTACTAGGTTATTTAGCGTCGATAAGATTGGTGATAGCGAAATGGTATTTGGCGATATGAGGCCGAGGATTCGCCATAAATTACCTGATATTTGTCTTACGGTTGGGGAAAACCTCGGAAAAAAACTCAACTAGGTAATAGCATAAGCGGGAATCGAACCCGCGTCCGAGAGCAACTATGGATCGGAAGGCAAACGTTAGCCAACTGAGCTACACCGGTGGCGTGACGTGGTTCTAAATTCATGTATAAAGTTGGGGTTTATTTAACGACGCTCGCAACTGCCGAGGTTATATCAGTGTCGCCGGTGTGCCGGAATTTTGTCCCGCAGGAGTTCTTTTACATGCCAGTAATGCTACTGACATGAGCCTGTCGCATTTAAGCACACTTATAGCTCGCGCAAGAAACGATTACCGAAAACCAATGGTGGCGTTACTGTCTGTTTTGACGTATGTAGACACGTCAAGGGAGCGAGAGGTGCGAGCCGATGGAAGTACCGTCTCTTCCAAGAAGATGAACAAATGAGGACATCGCTGTGGAAATAAAGAACGTAACAAGAGAAAAATTCGAAGCTAATTACACGCGCAACATATGTTTACGAATGAAATAATAATACCGTGCGATACAAGACACGCATTCACATGCAATGGAACAAACTAAAGTCGTAATGTAACTATCACAACGCAAGACTGATTCTATCGATGTCATTTCTCTTCCGACTGTACTCTTGAATATCATTCACGTTATCTCGTGACCTTTCCTGTCGCCCGCTCTTCCTTATCGCAGTGTTTGATTCGCATTCCTTCCATCGGTATTCCGTGCTTGCGAGACCTATAAATGCCATCGACCTAGGCCGGGATCGAACCCGCAACCTCGAGCACCCAGCTCCTCAATCCCACAAATTTACGCATTAATTTGTATATATTGGTGGAAAACCAAATGCATCAGCAACTTTATTTACACGATAAGATAGTAACGTACTTAATCCCGTAGCAACACGCAAAGCCTCCTTAAACGTCAGTCGCAGAATTTTGTTTCACAGCGTTCGACTCAGCACCCTACCTAAAAAGAAGTTTCACTTAAAAAAAAAAAAAAAAAAAGAAAATGATTGTTAATTGTAATAATGGAGACTATATTCACATAGAAAAAAATAACTTAATGTTAAGCCATACTAAAGTGCATAAACAAAACGGACGAAAAACAACTATTAGTGATTACATTTAATAATGTGTATAAAGATTAATTTTTGGTCGTATGGAATATATCTGTTATGGTAATAATTGATATTAGAGGAGAAAAATTCGCTCCGACGTCGGGGATCAAACCTAGGTCCTTGGTTCTACGTACCAAGCGCTCTAACCATTGAGCTACGCCGAAGTTCAATCCACAGCACCGGATCGAACTTTGAGTCAGGCCACAAAGGGAAAAAAACTAGAAGAGGGGGATTCGATCCGGTGCTGTGGATTGAACTTCGGCGTAGCTCAATGGTTAGAGCGCTTGGTACGTAGAACCAAGGACCCGGGTTCGATCCCCGGCGCCGGAGCTAATTTTTCTCCTCCAATATTAATTAATAATGTGCAGTTCTACAGTATGAAAAACACTTGTATACAAAATTTCTTTCCGGTTTCAGGTTCAATAATGCTGGTGTATTATTAAAATTGGGAGAATATGGTTTATTACGTGTATTTATAGTTTTAATTACTTTTGTTAATGGGTGATTTATTTGTGTGAAGAGTATTCTTGTAGTTAATATAGTCTAGTTGTTGTTTAATCAACTGTCCGAAGACAGGTTTGAACCTCATAAGTAACACCGATAAGGCATCACTCGTGAGGCAAATAGGCCAGAAGATAATGGGATAGTGTGGCCAGTTCCTTTCCTCCTCCAATGCCTACATCGCCGATTAGCTACATATTACACTAGTCAGACTTCAGATGCATACAAACAATAATAATCTTCCTCCGATACATACCGTCAAGTGAGATTTACTGCCTGATAATAGATATATATATATATATATATATATATATATATATATATATATATATCAGCCAGAACCTCAATCAGAGGTAGTAGTTAATATTATAATTAAAATATTTTAGTATCAGAAAAGAGTTTACTTAAAATGTTAATTTTGGGGATTAATGAAAAGATATTATCTTTTTTTTCTGAAGTTTTAAAGGTATTCCTTATTTATGGTTTAGAAGACCAATATTTTTATTACATTATTAAGACTCACCTTAAAAAATGTATAAGTTACGAGGGAAATTGAGTTGGAAAATTTAATATACAGGAAATCCGCAATAAACGTACCGAAGGTGAGAAGTTCTGTCCATATTTAAATTGCCAAGTCAATTGACACATTCTCAACGTTTTAGGTCATAACTCGGAAAGTATTACAGGTTTTTTACCATATTATATTACTGAGGAAAGTTCATTCAACAAAAAGAAAAGAAAATCACTTTATCGACTTCCGAAGGTGTAGACTACATGCTCCCTTACATAGATGAAACCATAACTTACTTCAGTTTTCAATCCGACTCTCCTTCTGCATTTTTCAGTTCAATCACTGGGATCTAAAGATGCTTGCATATACTGACTGAACTACAGGAAATCACATTCCAAGCGAACTGGCAAGAAACCAAATGAATAATGCACCCCAGCTAAGCTACTCTGTTACCCTATATACTGTACAAGCAATGATATCACGACGTTAAGAAGGATTAACATCTGAGAAGCAGATATGACTTGCTGTCACGGGCTTTGATTTCACTGACTACGAATAGTGTAACGTCAGCAATGGTGAAGAGTAAGACTGACGGAAAATGTAATAATATTCACATAGGTAATGATACTGTATATCATCAGAGGTTTCCATTTTGTCCATTAAGTCATGAATGCGAGACCCTAGGGAATATATCCAAAGAGAAAGGAAATCTCGCGTGATATGATTTTTCCGCGTATAGGGGGAAAAAAAACCACAGACACACACAAAATATGGCGTACGCAGAATTTTGTCAAGGGGGAGTTATTATTAAAATTGTTTAAAATTTGTATTATCGTATTTTAAATGTTATGTATAATAATAATATGTATATATTATAATATAATACGTATAATATGTATAATAAGGCACCTGGGAAGTACATGGTTTAATGATCGGAGCGAGGGGCACCATCCCACGATCAACTGTAAACACTATCAAAACATTTGGAATCCATGACATCATTCCAAAAATAATTACTTCAACCATTAAAGGGTCTGTAGCAATTCTGAAAAGTCATTTATACGGAATATCATAATCCCCCCCCCTTTTTTCTATTCGTCAGTATGTGATTGTTACAAATATATGCACAAATTTATTATTTCTTAAATTTAAGCTCCTAGTTCACATTTCAATTTGACTCATCTATTTTACTGTAATCGTTACTATTCTTACATGTGTGTTATTATGTGTTTTTGGCAACCCAGGATGCCTGGGCAGACTATTTCTTGGAAATAAATTATATATATGTTAATTATTATTATTATTATTATTATTATTATTATTATTATTATTATCATTATCAGGTGAGTTTTGACAGGGGAATGTGAAACTAGTTCCGGGAAGAACGTTCGCGACATCGTGACACTGCGGCTGCAAAGAAACATTTGACAATCTGAAATTTTCACTAATCTCGCGGGAATCACTATAAGGAAAAATTCTGTAGTGCTCGGGAAAAGTGACACAAGTCAAAAATGTTAATTTTACAGGAGAAGGAAAAAAACTATCTTCACACTGGTTTATGTCGATTTGATTTCCTTCTGTATGAATTATTGTAATGGGAGAAATTGTTTTCCAAGCGAGCAGATGTTCCGTAAGTTGTCAATAAAATAAAAAATGTTTGTGGAAACTGACTTATGCCACTTTTCGCAAGCACTGCAGAATTGTTCTGGGATTTATCCGAAATGTACTCGCATTTGTTCCTTGTATTTGCTTCCTGTCACCGTTGAAATGAACTATTAAAACTAGAGTTTTAATTAAGTTTACTAAGTGAAATGATCGTTGCAGTTTTTATGTTAATAAAAGTATTGCAAAAGTGTCGTAAATTGTAATATCAAGTATCCGCTTACTCATAATTAAATTAAATTCAATTGAAGACGTAACATTCTACCATTTTTCAAATTTCCAGGTCGTCGGACAGACGCGCTACCAACTGAACTACGATGGCGGATTTTTATATTCTATTTCCATCTTTTTATTGTATTTTATATATATTATATTGTACCTTGATTGTTATCCTTTTGTTATTTTAATTCACTTTGTATGCACTTTAATACTTTATTTGTATTAAATAAGTATCGTAACTGAATTGCACTCGACCACGAGCTTTTGCTCCTTCGGGTGTATTCATTTTATAAGTCATCTGTATAATCAAAACGAAATATATTATTATTATTATTATTATTATTATTATTATTATTATTATTATTCAATCTAAGGGAGAAACATCCATATGAGAATATCATACTAAATTGTCTTTGTCGTAGCTCAACTGTAAGTGACTCATTCGTGTGCCAAAAGACGGTAATGCAGGTGTCTCAACGTGCATTTCGCAGTATGTTTTCTATAAATATCTCAGAAAGTTGTTTTTGGCACTTAGCACATTTAGAATGTTATGTCAACAATTGCTTTATTCAGAATAAAAATATAAATAGAATAAGAGTTTCTTTGCTGTACTAGCATATTTAGTAAAATCAGTAAATAAATAAATAAATCCGTGGCGCTACAGCCCATGAAGGACCAAGACCGACCAGCCGGCTGCTAGCCTCACGTCCACATGCCGAAGAAGAGGTGGACGATCATCCAACCAGAATGGAGATACCGTGTTGTTAGCACGATGATCCCCCAGCCGTTATAGCTGGTTTTCGAAACCGAATTTTCGCTACCTATCATAGCTTCTCGAGTGCATCGCTATGCTGGGTGGGCACCGGTCCCATACATTGACCGAAATTTCATGAAACAATTTCTTACCCTCAGGACTCGAACCAGCGCGCATTCCGTAACGCGAGTCCTAGGCTGGATGCCTTAGACCACGACGTCGGACATTCAGTATCAGGCCTTGGTGATTTAGCATTATCATTCCCCGTTTCTGTCACAAAAATCCGATCATAATAAGTGCCACAGTAGGCTACGATACACAGTGTTCTTTTCCATGTGGATTGCGATGTGAATTCGCTGATCTAAAAATCAAATTTCGGACACGTTAATAGAAGGTAACCTTAAAAATTATGCTGATTTGTTGACATTAACCTTACATTCTGATCATCCTTGAATGAAGCAGCTAATAGTTCAGTCGTGTTACAGTTGGATTCTGGATGTCCAGGAGGGTCGGTGGAGTTGGCCCTCATGTCACAGGATATCGCAGCTGATGCGTGTTGACAAGTCAACGCCTCGTTCCTGACTGTTTAGTGACCATTCCAATAAAATGCAACCGACCTTGTCTAGACTGGTATAAAATATTACCAACTGCCAATCATAATATTAGAAAACTGCTATTTCTTGATAAGGGTCACTGAAACTGTGATCTCATATTCTCGCTATTTACGTTTTAATAACAAATCATTAGCTGTCGTGTCAAAACAAGTTCAATATTTTGTGTAGCATGTGATAGTCTTCTGTCAATAACAACAGCTAACTTACTTCAGTCTCTATTCGATTTTGTGCTGTCACCATAGCAATCAAAACAAATTAATATTTATGCACATTATAAAAGGTGACGATCTCGTGTAAAAGTAACTATAGTTATACATCCGAGACGATTAAAATTATGTTCAAGAAAAGTATTTTTTAGTCTAACAAATTTTTCAAGCCCAACATATTAGTCACCACTAACAATATTCACTTCAAATAGACGAACTAAGACATTTCTAGTCTAATAACTATCTATTCAAAGTTTTAAATCGGAAAACAAATTTCAGTAACACTCTATGAATTTTATTATTATGAATATTACACACACAGCAATAACAGACCATATTATTTAAAGCAAAAAAAAATCGACATAAATCGAATGTTCAACAAAATGTAAATAATCAGGGGTAGACAAATCCCGGTCGCCAGGTCATCATGGCGCCCAAAAATTATGTGTCGCCTGAGTTTTTATTTTATATAGAGTTCAAAATTTTTTAAGACTTTGATTTCTTCTATATCGCTACGACTAATACATGATGTTAACAAAAGAAGTCGTAGGAAGTTCGAGTGTATGATATGTTTTATTAATTAAATATACCTAATATTGCTTAATATTTTTAATAAATGCATTTTTATCTTTGCTCAAATGATTTTCTCATTGCATGCGGGAGTGAAACGTGGAGGCTCCTGAAAAAAAAAAAAAAAAAAAAAGAGGGGTTGACGCCTGAAAATTTTGCAGTTTCATCTATCCCTATAAATAATTATATTACCGAAATAATTCAAGAAATTAAATACACCATAAGTAATAAGTCTACGTAATTCAATACCAAATTATTTAGCTTCACTTCACATTTAATTCGTTACCGGTACGCGTTTCTTAAACCATATAAATGTAACATAACTTCTTACGGGCTGTATACATGTCACCTTAATTGTTTTAACTAATATTCAATGGAATTTTATAGTTTTGATTATGTATTGTATATTTATATATACTTTTAACTTCCCTGATAATACGTAACAGTAAAAGAAGCATGGGTTTGTTTACGTCGTAACGTCAGTATTTCATTCATATAATTCACTTTTTTTTTTTTTTTTACATTTTAATGCATTGCCTATGTTCGACTGTCATCCATGCACTGCACAAAAAATGCACTTGTATAACACGTTTTTGTCAACTTCTAGAACTATTTCGGACGTGATCCTCTGCATGCCTACGGAGAGACAACACTAACCTGATAGTTTGGTGGCCTGTTATCTTGTTCGAACTTGACCTCCGGCGAACGAACCCGGAGGAACAGCGGTGCGGAGATAATGTTGTGTATATTCCCCACTTCGAACCGGAGCAAAGATGTTCCTTCCTTTGGCACGTCCGAGGGTCCCGCCGCACCACATTCACAAGGACGAATCAAGGTCGCCCCCACTAGCAGACGACGCACCCGCCACTAGGCGGGAGAATGCTAACGACATTCATCAGCTGAACAGTTTATACATACGAACCGCGCCCGTACTCTCAAATGCCTTTAAAGAATATTTGGCTTCAGCTGTAAGTTTATTCCAAGATTGATTTGTGGTATAATAGCACTGTCTCACGATGTAGAGATATCTGCCAGTCATAAAAATTACTTCGTTAGATGTCAGCGTAACCAGCAGACGACGCTGTTACGTAATTTTTTGCTAGCGACACGGAAAGATGCAGAACTAAGTGCACAACATATGCCAAGGCACGTCGACAGCACTGAATTGAAAGTTCATGGAGTGACGAAACGACGGAAGGGAAGTATAAACACTTGGGGATCATTAAAAAAATCCCTATACTTAATTGCGTGGAACGTTTAAGTAGTTGGTGGTTTTATGATTTCCAATAATGGTAGGTCGTAGCTTGATAAGGATAACCTTAGCATAATCATAAAACACGTAACTTGAATTTTTAATAAATATTGTAACAGTGCGAGAAAATCAATGCAGCTTTCGTTGTTCAAGCTACTATCTTGAATATAATACAGACATACAGACGATGATATTCAAACTTCATTTATTTTTCCAATCATATATTGCGGGTTGCTAAGCAGCAAGATGCGCGTACAGTAATGCAGAAATGATAACAGACATTTTATTCGAATAGATGTCCACTTAAAACATTCCACGTTAAAAAAAAAACCGCTTTAATTAATTTCTACGAAACTCGCCTGAACAAATTTCCGGAAACTTTTATCTGAAATTTCACTATTCAGAAAGCTCGTTAGTTAACTACTAATAAAAATACACTTTCGTCTGCTGCTGAACTGCAGTCAACAACGAGGATACAGAATACAAATTAATTGTGCAACAATTATACAGTTGAACAATAATAATAATAATAATAATAATAATAATAATAACAGAATGTACATAATCACCATCGTGTTATTAATCTTTAAAAAGTGAGGGAAAGACTCGTTTCATAATGTTCTATTAAAATAACGATTTAATATCCTGCGTTTTTTTTTCTCTTGTACGAAAGAGGGACACGAAGGCTTACACTGCAGTCTGAGGCTTATTGTGCTTACCACTCCTATTCTTGTGAATGATTGGGTAGCCGAAAGGGCGCGCTCTTGTACAAGTACAGCACGCCGCACTGTGAACTTAACCTGGGCTATTGTATGGATGATGATGATGATGATGATGATGATGATGATGATGATGATGATATATGAATTAAGTCCACACCTGTGGAGTAACGGTCAGCGCGTCTCGCCGCGAAACCAGGTGGTCCGGGTTCGAATCCCGGTCGGGGCAAGTTACCTGGTTGAGGCTTTTTCCGGGGTTTTCCCTCAACCCAATACGAGCAAATGCTGGGTAACTTTCGGTGCTGACCCCGGACTCATTTCACCGGCATTATCACCTTCATTTCATTCAGACGCTAAATAACCTAGATGTTGATACAGCGTCGTAAAATAACCCAATAAAATAAAATAAATATATGAATTAATGATGGCGAAATGAGTCCGAGATCCAACGCCGAAAATTCTGCTTCAATTGGTTGAAGGAAAACCCTGAAAAAAAAACTCACCCAGGTAACTTGTCCTAACCAGGACTTGAACGCGGGCCCGCTTGTTTCATAGCCAGACGTACTGAGCATTACTCCACAGTGTGTTTATTCATTCAGAACCTCTATTGTTACATTACAATTCAACTTGGCTTCAGATTCAGTTCCATCCACATATCTATATACGTAGTGGTTTGGACGTAATTGTACAATCGGCCATTTTAAGTCAAAACAAAAATAAAACCAAATTACAGCAGTTGGATGTGTACTATACACGATTTGCTATGTAAGTGATGTAACTCCGATTATTTAAAGTCATTTTGTTTAGGTTAGGGTTAATATACGGGCTTTAATTTCTCATAATATTATGGCCGAAATTGTTATAACTTTGAAATAATGTTGCATTTACGAAGATTGCCAGGCATCTTATACCAACGCCGGTATGTGACAGCAACCTCAATAGTAATAATACTAACAATTATATACTACCTCATTCACTGGGGCATTATGTGTACTAACTTGGAAACTTGGCAGCATGTTAGTCATTTGGTAAGTATTGTCATAGTCTGAGGGACATTTAAATATGATTGTAAATTTTATAAGAACTCTTACTTTACAGGTAGCATAACGCAACTGATATATTTGATGCACTGAAAAAGCTAAAACTTAATGAACAAGGTGATGCAGAAATCAGTATTCCATAACAAAATTGGGTCGGATCCATTGGGTCAAACTAGCGCTGAGGTAGTTCCCTTCGTACTCCACTTGTAGGCCTACACCTTGCATATACGTATCTGTGACAGGTTAGGTTTGGTCAGTTTAGGCTTGTATTATGTCTTGCATGTACGATGAACTGAATCTCCACAAAAAAAAAAAATCCTATATAAATTAAACGATTTTCACTTCCGAAATCACTGGAACTGCCTCAGGGCTAGTTTCACCCAAAATTGCAATGAAACGAGTTCCTAGTATGAAGTTGCAATCGCTCAAATTAACACTTTTTTTTAAGAACCTAGTGGCATAAAATCTATGACAAAAAAAAATTAAATATCTACGTGGGATTGAACCCGCGTTCCTTTGGTTTGTTGGTAGTCACTTACCCACTGAGCTAACGCGTCTAACTGCACATAACCTCGATGGAAGCTGGAAGTAGTTTCTAAACTATTAAACTTTAAGACAAATTTGAAAACCCATAATTCTTGTTCACAACCTTATCACTGAAAGAGCAATTTCATGGTTTGATTTGTCATTTAGTCTGAAACGGTTATTATGGGCAGAGGGTAATCAGTTTCACGATTATGGTATACACCTTATTATTTTTTATAGTATTATTATTAGCACTGTCCTTTTTTAATGCAAAATATATACATATATGTAAATGAAATCATTAATAAGAAACCGAGATAAGACACTCTTATGAATTGCACACAGAAAGGCAATTGTTTACAGAACATAAAAGTGAGATATCGTGTGTGACTTTATTTATAAACTGCATTAAGTACGTAATGGATGTGTGGTACAAATTCACTGACAACAGCTACTGTACTCGTATATTGTAATCATTTTCAATAACCAGGGAACGGATTTATATGGACTAAAAATATATGAAATATGTAAATATATATGTAGTTATTTTTACCAAAATATGGAATTAAATATGGATTTTTACCAAAATATGGAATTAAATATGGACTTAAAATTATAAAAAAATGACTATGTACGTTAAATATTGGTACATTTTAATCAAACTAAACAAAAAATATAATGGACGTACCTTATCTTCCAATGTAGTTTCAACAAAACACAATTTTTATTGTCTGTTACCATAACAATAGGTTACAAACATTTCTTTCAAGTGCTGAAAAGTGAATCTTCTTCTATTGTCTCTGAGGATAGATTTATACTGACTAAAAGAGCGTTCGACGTCACAAGAAGTAACTGGTACATAATTCAATTTCACAATGTCTGCTGGGGATAAGTCCAAGTTAATCTTCACTGTTGATTCACCACTCATCACAGCAACAACCTTTTGTAGTTCTTCATATCCAGGGTTTTTTGAAAGTACAGTGTCCACCTTAGCTCTTACTGCATCTGCAACTTTACCTCTACCACGATTCAGTTGTTCCACAGTACTATTTATAATTTCAAAACTTTCAGATAGTGAAAGGTGCCTATTTTGGAGACTTTTGAGCGTTTTTATGATGCATGAAAATGTATGCTGAATGTGAGCTAAGTCATTCTTCACACTTATGTCACAGGTAACTGTTTTCGCAGTATCAATTGAGACTGCATCTTCAGAGTCCAATGCAAGGAGAACATTGTTAATAGAGTCTATATGTTCGGCATAATATTCAACTGCTTCTAGCCATGTACCCCATCTAGTTAAAATTGGCTTTGGTGGCAATGGAATTTCAGGGTACATTTCTTTCAACACGTTAACTCTACTGGGAGCTTTGAGAAATACTTTTTTCACTGATGAAATCAACAAATCTACTTTAGGGAAATTGTCTCTGACCACTTCTGCCACACGATGAAATGCATGCGCCACACAAGTAAAATGAGTCAATTTAGGATATACAACAGATAATGCTTGTCCAGCTTTGACCATATAAGGGGCAGCATCGCTAATAAAGAATAACACATTATCGTACATAATACCCTTTGGCCACAGGATACCCATAGCTTCGTTGAACAGTTTAACTATAGTTTTGTTATTGCACTTTTCTAGAACATCACAATGTAAAAGAATTCGTTCAGAATATTGTTCACTTAACAAACCGATAACTACATTACCAACAAGTCTACCTTCTTTGTCGGGAGTCTCATCAATGGAAACCCAAATTGAACTATCTTTAATTTCATCTCTTATCTTCTGTATTGTCTCATCGTAGATGGATGGAGCATACGTCTTCCTAAGTGTTGACTCATCCGGGATTGTATGTTGAGTATATTTTTCAAGGAATTCCCTGAAGACCTTATTCTTTAGTTTGTAGAGAGGAATATCAGCAGAGATTAGAGAACGGCACAGGTCGATGTTAAACTCAGATCTTACATTCGATGTTGTTGGTTGTGTTAAAAACAATTGTCTCTGCTTGGAATTTAGTTGTTTGTTGGCCTGATGTTTACTAGTTGTAATGTGTTGTTGCACCAGGAACTTTTGTGTAGATGATACTGCACACTGACACAAATTACAAAATAATATTTTATTGTCAGTTGATAAACCATCTTCTTTAAATTCTGAAATGTAACTTGTTAGTTTTGATTTTAAATTGACTGAATGACGTACTTTTGGCATATTTACCGTCTTTATAGTATGATTTACAAAACTGAACCTATGTGTACTCTGACTGGCATTTAACTGTTGAGCTGCACAACTGAAGTCTGTTAAAAATTTTAAATTAAATTAATACAGTTTTGTAACTTACTTTCCCATTGTTGATAGGACTGCTAATTTTCAAATAACTCTGATGTTAAAGGGATTACTGAACATGTGTTTAAATCTCTATTGTTGAAATGTATTTTTAAAAGTTAATGGAATTTTGTTTTGTTTTATTGTTAAACCTAATATAATATGGACTGTTTTATATGAAATATGGAAAATATATGGAAATTAACGAAAATATGTACTAAACTCTAAAATATGGAAAAATATGGAAAATAAAAGTAGGATTTTTCAACCCTACACATTGTGAAACATAAAGATAATGCAAAATATAAATTATATTAGCTTTATAAGTAAATATGTATTTACATATAAATCCTTTCCCTGTCAATAACTTATTTACATTTGGGAAATTCGATATTTTAAAAGTGATATACCGGTACTGTAATTAATTGTATAATGATAACTTAGTTGTTTGGCCTAAAATGAGAGTCTAAGTAGACCTATATTCCTGCAGTAGGCTAGTGTCGTTCAGCCCATTGTTTCTGTAGAAATTAATCCATTTACAAGTGGAGGTTGCAACTAGTGAGTGCTAATCTCATATGAAAAAATGTACGACTTATCAGAGCAAAAATTAAAAATAATTATGTAGCCTATATGGCAATTAATTTCTCTTAGAATATGTTTTTTCCTTCAATTCGAACTGTACAATTTCATTTGTGGATTTATTCTACATAATACAAAAATTAATTATAAATAGTTTGTTTTCATGTGGATTAAAATCACCCACCATTATCAGTGACTTGCAGATAATGAATTTAAAAAAAATCACTTTAATTTACCGGTAGTATAAATCACTGTCACAGACAAATTGCATGCCCAAAACAACGTGTATTTCCGTCCAAATTTAGAATTCGAGGTTTTGAAAATTATTTTTACTTTCCCTTTGTGTACCGTAATGAGAAAGTAAAAGTGTAAACGAGATGTATGATATTACATTACGTTCAGATTGCTTCTCAAATGACTATGTATTTACTGACAGAAAACTGCGAGCCATGATGGCATAGAGTCATTGACCACATCCATCAACCTCCTTTTAAATTGTATATGAGTCATTTTTCTGATTATGTGGTGGCCATGAGGATGACGGTAACGATGTAGGCCTACTCTTCCAACTTTGAATTGTAGTGACTTCCATGCACATTAAATAGTAGGCCTACTACTTATATTACTGGTACTATACAAGGTTGGGAAGTGCTTTTTACAAAATCCAGGTCAATTTCCGAGATTTTGTAATGTACTTTACAAACGTGTATTGTACAACATTTTTTTGCACGATCATATTTTTAAAACTGCAAATAATTACAATATATTTTGCATTGACAATTTAGAACAATATTATTCCAGAGCTTTCGCAAAACTGCACTGTAATGGTACCGGTAATTAAGTAACAAGTGTACTGTAATGGGTATGTTTTAGTACAGTTTTATGTTATGAAGAATGGTTTCCATAGCAACAAGTTTCTGTGTGGGAATTCTAACTTTGAAGGCCTAATAGCAACAACAATAGCTGTAAATACAATAAAAACATGATCGTGTAAAAAAGCGTGATGCATAATATTATGGAAGTGTGTAAAGCAGTTCAGAATGCTTCTGAAATAAAAAAAAAATCAATTTTGACGTTAAATGTGTAAGTATATCCGAGACCCAAAATAGAAAGACTGTAACATTTTGACGTGAAAAGATTACTCCGACGTTAGGCCTACTCATGGTACCATGAAACAAAAGTGTAAGTGGTTTTCCACACTTCTTGTCGCTAATATACCTCGAGGTTTTGTACGCAGTAGTTATGGAAATACTGGTTAGACCTATACGGGTCATGTGTATGTATGTGTGTGTGTATATGTGAATTTTATTATAGCCGTACTTTTCTCTTCGAAATTACCTGGCTAGGACTAATGTCTCACATATAAGTTTATTATTTCTTTTAGGAAATTTGACATTTTGTTTAATTCAAGTTCATCTAAACTAAGAAAGTTTGAAAATGTTTAAACGAATTTTTCATTCTAAAGGTGTATCTACACGATTCAATTTTCCATGCGTTTGCGCTCATGCAATCTGGGGAGAATATGAAAGAATGGCGTTAAAAACGAACGTTCAATTAAGATGCATGCAGATTTTGTGTCTACACGGTGCGCCGTGTTGAATATCATATTTACTACATATATACATTAATTAATAAATATTAAATATCAATCCAGTACTTAAACTTACTTGATTCGCAAAATTGTGGTTGAACACTCCACAGGCACACGTATTTGCGATAATCTTCAATGAAGCTAATCGTACTTGCTGCCATTTTCAGCTTAAAAGATCCACCATCACCAAACAAAAGAATTTTCAGTTTATTCACGGCCACCTAAAACAATCAACTGCCCGCTACATGCTACTGTTGAACGAAATATGCACAATATACCACGTGGATGGATAGCTTTCAATTGCCGCATGCTCTCTCATTTTTAGTGGAAAAAGGCATGCACAATTGAATGTGTTTCGTTCACTCTTGCATGCATTGCTTGAATGCGTAAAAGTTGAAAGAAAAGTTGAACCGCGTAGATGCACAGCGTTAAATGAGCCGTTCAGAGCAAAAGTGGTGTAAGTCAAAATTGAGTAATGAGGTTTAAAGTAAAAATTGTGTAGTTGTTGTTGTTTTCCAATGCCAGGCGTTTGACAATAAAGTCATTTGACCTCTTGCACTCCAATATTTTTCAAAGATATTATCATGACCAGCCACTGAAGCACAGATTTTGAGGTGTTCCGAATCCATTTCTTGGTTTGAGTTGCACAATGGGCAGTAAAAATTGTGTAAAATACAGCGCAAAGTAGCAGTTAATATGTCCTTCGTGCTATCCACCGACTACTAATAGTTTAAATAAATTGAATATTAATTGATACTTTGCACTGTATTTTACAGAATGTTTACTTGAACCCTCATTACCCATTTCTGACTTACACCACTTTTGCTCTGAACGGCTCATATGCATATATGCCTTTAAACAACATGTAGTGAAATAATATTTCTCATAATTATCTGAAGAATAACATATTTAAATAAAATTGAAATTTTAACATAATACAGAATGTAAACGACATTCATTCGTTCATAGTTTTCTGTCAAAGGACAAATATTTCTCTGCAAACCCAGCATTATCCAGTCATTCCTATTTCCGCCTTCCTCTTAGTCTCCGCATACGATCCATATATCTTAATCTTGTCTGTTATCGGATATTTTCTTCTGCCTCAAACTATCCTCCCGTTTCACTATTCCTTCCAGTGCATCCTTCAGTAGGCAGTTTCTTCTTAGCCAGTAACCCACTCAATTTCTTTCTCTCTTCCTAATCAATTTCAGCGTCATTCTTTCTTCACCCACTCTTTCCAGCACAGCTTCACTTCTCTTCCTGTCTGTCCATTTCACCAGCTCTATTCTTCTCTATATCCAAATTTCAAATGCTTACAGTCGTTTTTCTTCACTTCGTCGTAATGTCCAGGTTTCTGCCCCATACAATGCGACACTCCACACAAAACACTTCACTAGTCTCTTCCTTAGTTCTTCTTCCAGAGATCCGCAGTTGTTATTTTTCTGTTAAAAGCTTCCTTTGCCAATTTTGTCTTCTTTTTGACTTCGTGGCAGCAATTCATGTTACATAATACTAAGTTTACTTATAGTACACCCCAAGCATTTGAAACTGTCCACTTGCTCTACTGCCTCATTTCGAATTCGCAAGTTTACCTTTCTTATTTTTCTTCCGATAACCATGGTCTTCGTTTTGTTTGCATTTATCTTCATCCCATATTGCTCACACCTGTAATTTAGCTCCAGTAGCATGTCCCTTAATATCATCTCCTCTTTTGCTAACAACGCTATATCACCAGCAAATCTTATGCACTTCACTCGTATTCTTCAGGAACTCGTAATTACAAAAAGTTTTGTGTGTGTGCGTGCGTGCGAGCTTTTCTGTAGTTAGGAAAATTATATCAATAACAGCATTGGGGATGTCGAGGAATACATATTTTACATCAGTACAGTAGTGGCAAAAAAAAAAAACCGGACCGATCCTTGTAGCTGATTTCAGAGCCTTGTTCACTCCAGAGCATGAGAGACTGATAATTAAGACTTTCGTGGTTCGAATCCTGCCTGGGAAGGAAACTTTTTTTTTTTGTTCCTTATTCAAATTTATTCCCAATACTTTTCGATTGGAGGTAAAATTCATGTTATGGGAATAATAAGCTAATTAAGTAGTAAAATATTGCTGCAATCGAAAAGTATTGGGAATAAATTTGAATAAGGAACAAAAAAAAGTTTCCTTCCCAGGCAGGATTCGAACCACGAAAATCTTAGTTACCAGTCTATCGTGCTCTGGAGTGAACAAGGCTCTGAAATCAGCTACAAGGGTCGGTCCGGTTTTTTTTTGCCACTACTGTACATTCCTATTCCACACTGAAACTATATAAAGGCAGTCAACTCCATTACAGATCACGGTTACGTCCATTTTCGGCTTTTCCCCTTCAAAATTTTCTAGAACTCCTTCAGTGGAGCAGCGTAAACTGGAGTGAGACTAGTGGCCAACAGGCTTGGAGCTCACATATTTAGTTTCTAACAGCCTCCAACCCCTTGCAAGGACGCGTTTTGCGTACCTTTTAATTTTGTCCTCCTTATTCTCCTCTTTCGATTTCGATTTCGATTACAGATCATATCAGTCCAGAGGAAAGTGGGAGGTTAAAGTTCCATCTGTACAGGCAGTGGCTCAGAATACGATATTGGTGTTACAACTGTGCGCAATTTAATAAAAATAAAAACAAGGATAAAGTGTACAGGGTATGAGTAGGCCTATGTAAAACTACAACATGGCACTTCTACTATTTCTATCTTTCTACAGACAACCATCATGAGTTTCCTTGACCCTTAAAACTAGTTGTTGACAACCAGACCTAATTTAGTGAATTTATGATCTACTACCGACCATGTTAAAGACAAGACTATGGAGAAAATTAAGAAACTGTAGCCCTAAGCATTATGCACTTAATTTATTAATAGTACATTATGCAAGTCCCGCGCCGTGGCGTCGCGATCTAAGGCATCCCGCCTGGGACTCGCGTTACGGAATGCGCGCTGGTTCGAGTCCTCATGGAGGAAGAAATTTTCTCATGAAATTTCGGCCAGTGTATGGGACCAGTGCCCACCCAGCATCGTGATGCACTTGGGGAGCTACGATAGGTAGCGAAATCCGGTTGCGAATACCAGCTATAACGGCTGGGGGGGATCATCGTGCTAACCACACGATACCTCCATTCTGGTTGGATGATCGTCCACCTCTGCTTCGGCATGTGGGCGTGAGGCCAGCAGCCGGCTGGTCGGTCTAGGCCCTTCACGGGCTGTAGCGCCACGGATTATATTATTATTACATTATGCAACGAGCCTATAATGACAGTAATTAAGACGCGAGTATGTTTGTTTATGAAACGAGCGCAAGCGAGTTTCATAATTTTCATACGAGCGTCTTAATTACCATTATAGGCAAGTTTCATACGACTTTTTATGCTCGACCATATTTCTAACTTGAAATTATTCAGAAGTATTCATTTTATTTGTATCTGACTGAAGATCGGAAGTGACCTTGTGCATAGCTCGTGAATTGTGAGATGTGCGCAGACGCGAAAGTATTGATTTTTTCCGAGGAACAATAATGTCATTGACCTTGACGTACTGTAGAGAATAACATGAACTAATTTTGATATAACCTGGAAATTGATTTAGAATTGAAAAACGAGATGACAAATTGAATTTATTTGAATATTATTTACAATTAACGCTAATAATTATTATAGTAACAGAACATAACCTTCTGCGACAGTATTGGATTTCCAGCCTCTGTGCCGTTTCCCTCGTTGTCTTTCGATTGCATATCCGAGAATAATCGAAAACCTGAACTTTAATGAATAGGTGTACTTTAATAACATGCATTAAAGGACTGCTACCAGGTGTATAATTACTACATTTCGGCATGGTCGAGCATAAAATCTTTTATGGCACAGATTAACTGTTCAGTCCACCTCCTTCATTACGACAGATAGTAGAGGTTCCACTGTACATCTGTATAATGTTGTGCATTACCACATTAATGTCCTGTATCAATTACATTTCAGTGCCGTCTTCACAGAAGAGGTGAAGCCATTGGAAGTCTCTGCAAACCACTGTGTGTTGAGAAACAGATTCATTCGCTGACTTGTCATGCTTTTCATGCTGGAAAAGAAGCCGTGTTCTCTGCAAAATGGGAAGGAACTCGCATGGTTTTCAAAGCTTCCAGAAAAGCTAGCGGTGAAAACGTGGATCCTGTGTACTGGCTCGACAGTGAAGGTGACAGACACTACCCGACAGAAGACGAATTCGACACAATGGTCCGCAACGTCGTGTTATCGAAATTGAATCTCACCATCTCTAACGACCAGCTGAGCAGACTGAGTCGGCTCGGTTTCTCCAGAGCAAAAGAAAAGTCAGTGATGCGTCGGATCGAGATGCAGAATCTCTGGCTTCTCCTGCAAGATAACGAATATCTTTGCTCCATTCTGTACGCAGACAGGGATATCTTTCCTCAGCTTCTCGGTACGTGTGGTCCATTCTTTGCTGTCGAATATGTAGACCCCGTGGAAATGTCTTCGGGTGTAATGTCGATGGGTGAAGGTCGAGAGGAATGGGCAAACAGACTGAAGCTAGCCGTTCTTATGATGGACTTGCTGGATGAACTAGAGACAAACCTGGGTGAGCCTTTCCATTTGTGTGACATCAAGATGAGTCACTTTGGTCTCATGAAGGGTGGGCAGCGCTTGAAGTTTCTTGATCTTGATTCCGTCCTCCCACGAACAGTTGTTGGGCATATGACTGCAGATGGGAGTCACTGCACTCGCCACGAAGACTGTGACTTCTTTGACTGTCGTTCTAAGTGTAATGCAGTTACTTCGCGCTGTGATTCAGCCGTTACAAATAATAATTTCCAGGTAAGGAAATGACATGAAAAAATTCGTGAAATATAAACTGATTTATGTAGATTATGTAAATAGCCTATACTGTGCTCCAACCACGAGAAAGTCTCCGCCGGAAGAGACGAAGCGGGGTAATGCTGTGAATGAATGTTGATGTCATAAGGTCACACACGTGGGTACTCATATCTCTATTGGCTCGCTCTCACAGCACAAACAATAACATTGGTACACACATGTTTATACTACCCTAGTTACAAAATTAGATCACTGTTAATCTCCTGGTCTTTTAATCTCTCCATACAGGAAATAGCAAATGCAGGAGAGCGCATGGTTTTTAAACAGACGTTATAACGATAATATTATCTATCTACTTCACTCTAATAGATGACGCAATAGTAAGCACATTCCTTTCACGGTTCATCTCCTGGTTGGAGAACAGTAGAGTTACAATACATCCGTATTTTGTACGGACAGTTTGTATTTTAAGGCCTGTGTCCGTGTCCATATTGTGCAAGTAAGGAAGAAGTGAAATGTGTGTATTTTCTGGATCAGGCTAGGAAAGATTAATAACTCTGGTTAACAACCATTTTGCATCTGGTGTGTGACAAATCAATTCATATCAACTTTTGGTTGTAGAATCTGAAATTACCTTCGGAATTGCTGTATCATGTAATGATTTTGAGATATTTTAGATTTTATATGGATTTTTTAATATCTTTATATTATTGATGTCATTTTTTCAGGGCTAGTGTACAATAAATCAGAATTACGATGGTTAAACTCTGTATTTGAATGTAATATATGGTGTAAGAAGTTTTCAAAAGAGTCGCAATGTGACAGAGGTATTTAGTTGTGTGAAAAGTGTACTGGCTTTGTCTGGTAAAGGTGACTGACTCAGTTAGTGACGTCAGCCCTGTAGTCTAGTGTGTGCTGAAACGTGATTTTGTTCGTTTATAAGAATTATGTTGTCAAGAAAAACTTTAGCGGGGTTCTAAGTGTTATGTTATGCTTGAATTTAAAATGGTCCATATTTATCAATATTGTGTTGTTGTCTTTGTGTTACTGTTGTGATAGAAAGAAACTGATTTTTCCACTGAATTCAGCAAATTAGGTAAATCCACCCATTTACACACCAGATACACGAAAAAAGTTTCAATTTGTCAACTAGTGTAATTGAGGACTGTTTTTGCAAAACTTGCTAACTGCAAAATTGAGATTTTGGTGGATTCGTTAACATAAAGCAGGCCTCTACACGATGTTAAAGTTATCTTAGTGAAATTAAATTATTTGCCTTCATTGTAGTGTGTCAAAGTGTGATGGTTGCATCTATAACCTACTTGTCTTCATTCAGTTTTTTGTCTCTCCTGTAAAACTTAGTTTTTTCAGTTAGCAAGTTTTGCAAAAACGGTCCTCAATTATTAGTTGTTGCAGCTATCAAGGAAAGGCACCTACTACATAACCAATGGTAATAGCTACTGTTTTGTACTGTACTTTGGTAAAAGATACAAAGGCCAAAATGCTGTATTCGAGGCATTCCATTGTTACGGGTGTGACAGATGTACAGTTTCAAATAACTGTAAAATATATCAATTTCAATATATCAGTTTCAAATTATACCACTTTAAATGCAGCTGATTGTAACATAATTGATGTTTCATAAAGTAATTGTTGTGGCTACTTTACTTTATGAGAGTGAAATGTGATACCTCAATTAGGCAGATTATAGCTATAAAACAGTTCAATGGATGGCATAGCTTAGTTCCAATAATGAAATCAAAGGGTGGTTCATGGGACAAATTCCCCCTGGAGCTTGAAATTTCTCCTTCCTCATAGATTTCAGATGTATACAAATTATTTTGGTTTAATTCTAAGCTATTTGTGAAACGTTTAACTAAAAAAAAAAAAAAAAAAAAAAAAAAAAGCCTGCATTAAAAATTAACATGTGGGCTTGTTCCACCCTTAAAGAATAAGTTTATAATACACAACCATAATATTCCTTAATATTAGTTTGTGTTACCATCTGAAATTAGAATTTATAAAACAATTATATTACCGGTTGTTCTGTATGGTTGTGAAACTTGGACTCTCACTCTGAGAGAGGAACAGAGATTAAGGTGTTTGAGAATAAGGTTCGTAGGAAAATATTTGGGGCTAAGAGGGATGAAGTTACAGGAGAATGGGGAAAGTTACACAACGCAGAACTACACGCATTGTATTCTTCACCTGACATAATTAGGAACATTAAATCCAAATGTTTGAGATGGGCAGGGCATGTAGCACGTATGGGCGAATCCAGAAATGCATAGAGTGCTAGTTGGGAGACCGGAGGGAAAAAGATTTTTGGGGAGGCCGAGATGTAGATGGGAGGATAATATTAAAATGAATTTGAGGGAGGTGGGATATGATGATAGAGACTGGATTAATCTTGCACAGGATAGGGACCGATGGCAGGCTTATGTGAGGGCGGCAATGAACCTTGAAAGCCATTTGTAAGTAAGTTACCATCTGAAATAACCTGTTATCAACAATAGTCTTTGTAGTTTTATTCTCTTCAGCTATAATCAACTATAAAGTCCAGGTTGCCTGCGCGGTGGCGATAGAAAACAAAAGATGTGAGAATAAACTGATGAGAAGTATAAACGATCGAATATTCTTTCAAATTTAAGTACCGGTATTGTAATATAGGAGTATCATTTGAAATGTGAAAGGGGAAGGTGGGGTATGAGAGGGTGAAACTTAAAATACACTGGTTTTGAAATTTACCCTAAATATAAAAATTGACGTGTGTTTTGTTTAAATTAAATTTAACTGAAACAAACAATTTGGAAGTTTTGGAATGAAAGTAATGTATATACTTGTTTTCTAAATGACATAACCACTTTTCATGATTTTATTGCAGGTAGTGTGTGAAAAGATTTTCTTGGGCTGGACGTTGTCGGGCACTGTGATAGTACCAGGTTTACTCATGTCGCAGCACACACCGTCATCTCTTGCAGCTCTCCTCCGGCTTTGTGCAAATCCTGACACAGATTATAACAGTCCCAGAACTGCTGTTCCAGAAGACATCAAACGTCGTCTCTACACCACCCTCACCGAAATGGAACAAAGCCTGGCAAATGAAGTTTTTGTATGAAATTCTAGTCTCCAGTACAAATTAAATAAGGTAGCTGATTTTTATATTAAGCTTCTTATTCGTTTTTGTAATATGTAGTTTATTTATACACAACTAAAAAATACTTAATCACCAAAGCAAACAGATCTGTTACCATTACAAGCACTACTGCTGTTTATTTGAGACTGGTAGTTTAGTTCTGATCAGTTCAGGGTTGGCAAGCTTTGGGCATAGTCTGGCTTTAAACCGTTCTGGTCAAAATTAGTTTTGACCACAAGAAATGACAAATTATATTTAACGATAAAATTATTTTAAAACTAACACTCAGAAACAATAACTAATCTGATTTCTGATTAACTTTGCTATTTCTTTACTGTGTTAACTTCTTAGGAAATTACCTGACTGACTAGTTTCGAAATGGTCTCACACAGGACCTTCACTAGGCTTTGGACAATGAAAGATAACACTTCGAAACTAGTCAGTCAGATAGATAATTTCCTAAAAAGTTAACACAGTAAAGAAGTTGCAAAGTTAATCAGTGATTATACAGGATGTTTCCAGGCTAGTGTTACAAACTTTCAGGGATGATGGAGAAGGGCACATGTATCAATTTGAGTCCACACCTGTGGAGTAATGGTCAGCGCGTCTGGCCGCGAAACCAGGTGGCCCGGGTTCGAATCCCAGTCGGGGCAAGTTACCTGGTTGAGATTTTTTCCGGGGTTTTCCCACAACCCAATACGAGCAAATGTTGGGTAACTTTCGGTGCTGGACCCCGGATTCATTTCACTGGCATTATCACCTTCATTTCACTCAGACGCTAAATAACCTGAGATATTGATACAGCGTCGTAAAATAACCCAATAAAATAAAAAAAAGTATCAATTTGAGATAAGGAACCCTGGTCCGGAAATGACCGAGTCGAAAGTTACAAGCAAAAATAGTTGTGTGTAAATGGAATAATTTTATTCCTCTGTAATCCTTATTTATGTGTATTTATCTGTACATCTTACACATACTGTATTCATCTGACGTTGTTTACATTGTCTACCTACAGTATTCCGTTCAGTGTGCTGTCTGAGCGGTGGGGACAGGAAACTACACTAAATCAATGCAGATAGCGTAATGTGTAACGGACATGGTCGGTCCTGATATGCAAGTCTGTAGACAGCAGTGTATGTGAACAAGTTGCAGTGTCCAGTCAATAAGTCCTAGTGAAATGGAGTACACAAGAGCGGAATATGCAGACCTGATTTTCGAATACGGATGAGCCAATGGGAACAGTAGACAAGCTCACAGATTGTATTGGGGTCAAGTACCCACGTAGGAGACATCCGGCCCATACCATCTTTCCACGACTGTTCCAAAGGTTAAGGGAAGGAGGGCACGTGGTGCGAAATTACAATTCCATTTCCACACGACTATTTTTGTTTACAACTTTCGATTCTATTATTTCCGGACCAGGGTTCCTTATCTCAAATTGATACATGTGCCCTTCCCCATCATCCCTGAAAGTTTGTAACACCAGCCTGGAAACACCCTGTATAAGTGTTAAAAATGTATTCTGATTTGATACAGCCAAGAAATAGCAGATAAACTGTACACTTTTGTATCTGGTGTATGAAACCGAAAATGAGGTATTACCAAATCTAATGCATAAAACACAATAACACATTGAAGTAGCAATATACAGAAATAAAAATTAAAAAAAAAAAAGTGGAGTCCACACAGCAATTTTTTTTTATTTAGATTAGGCTAGGTTATTTTTAAAAGGCTAAAATGCAAAAACAGGCACTTGTTCTTGAAATGCGCAGCAATAGCTTAAATAGCAAACTAACAATTTACCTTATCACTCCTAAATACCTCTAAACGCATTTAAATCTATATAACTTTGGCATATGTTAACCCAGTAATAAATGGAATTTTGCCAAACATCTGGGCTGGAAGTCATTTCTGTATACGAGTGTACAATTTTTTTATTGATACGAATTTGCTAAAATAAATAAATAAATAATTTCCTTGTTAATTCGAACTTTGGATATTTCGAAATTTTTAAAATTCTCCCTTAGAGTGCACCGTATCTGCCTCAAACTAATCTGATACGACAAAGAATCAGAATATTTATACATGATCTACAGGTCTAGTTGAGAGAGGTAAAGGATTACATACAGTAGTGTCAAGCAAGTTTGCTCTGACTGCCTGGCATAGAGGCTATACAAATGCAAGTTTATGCTATTTTTGGGAAGAAAATTTTTGTGGCTTACAGTTGGTACTGTCAGCCTAAATTTTTTGCAGTTAAGTGTCCGTTTACAGCACCCTTTCCCTTGTACGACTTTTGTACTGGGACTTCACCCAATGATTTTGAAATGTTTTCTTTAAGAAATTTCTAAATTTATTCTGCACGAAGCAGAAATTTTGACAATATACACCTAATGCATGCATACTTTGCAACACACTTCTGTAGATTCAGCACTAAAACCCATAAATCTGCTACCTTTACTCATGTTTTTGTTCTTTGTTTACACTAAGTTACTGAGTCAACTGTATTGTTCACTCCGAGATAAAATATGTTTGTAGGAAGGGTGGGTTGCACACTTAAAATTATTACTGGTATTAATGGCAAGAAATACGTATGTTTATCACTTACAAAATCCACTTTTAGCAATTTTGGTCAGTCTATAACTAGTTTTGATATGTGCTCTAGTTGACATTAAAATTTAATAGCTTTTTGCCAACCCTGGTTCCAGCATGTTTGTATATGCACTGTGCCATTTATACTTCAGACCCACCTTACCAAATTTCTAAAGACAGTAGGCCTAAGAGTTAGTGTAGGAAATGAAGTGAGCAGGTGCTTATGATAAGTGTTCTAATGGAAATATTAACATGTTTTAACATTGCTGATTAAGAAGCTGAATGATTTTTGTTATTTTTCCTTGATAAACTGTTCCAATTAGCCGTAATAGTGACGTCATTATTTGTATAGGTTATATTTTCTTGGACACATACCGTGTTCAGCTTTCTTTACAAATGAGCAATTTGTTAGTATAATTTTGGAGGTTGAATATATCTTTACAATACAATAATTTATCTAATGTATTTATATTATTTTATAGTCTCTCTTACAAGTGGAATAATCAGTTAAGGCTGGTCCACAATAAACCGGGAACGAGAACCAGAGCGAGAATGGGAAACGAAGAACTTGAATGTGAAGATTTTTGATTCACAATAAACCTAGAACGGAAACAGCTATGCATAGCGATATGTATGTCAATAACAATATGTAAAATCGATATTACGCATTCTGATATTATTTGTGTATACCTGACCAATAGTATTCTCTCATGAGTACAAGCCAGTCAACATGAACACAGGTTAACCAACTTCAAAATTTAAGACACGGAATATTTAAGAATTCAATTCACATGGTAATCTGGCCACATATACACGTAGTATATTGCCCATTGTGCAACTCAAACCAAGAAATGGATTCGGAACACCTCAAAATCTGTGCTTCAGTGGCTGACCATGATAATATCTTTGAAAAATATTGGAGTGCAAGAGGTCAAATGACTTTATTGTCAAATGCCTGGCATTAGGAAACAACAACACGTAGTATTGAAAGTGATTCTACTGAATTTCTGGGTTAAGCCCAGTTCAGCCGGTGCGTGTTTCTGTGATGGATTCCAAGGTGGCTGCGCTGATGGGTAGCCTGCATGGTCACTCGCCGGAAGTAATGTGCTCTGGTGGCTCCATGGATGGCTAGCTTGCTGGATTTCAAGGGTAGGTTCCTTGCTATTTTTCGTGATGGTTTGCAGGCTGGAAACCAAAGATGATCATATAATATCACCACTGAAACCATGTCGCCATGTTCGTTGTTTTCCAACTAAACCTGTTTTTTCTATATTCTGTAGTTTCTAAGAAATAACAATTAAGTATCGGACTTTAGCTGTTTTGCACTTATGGCTTAATTACTTTATTACGACATTTACTACTGTCAATGTAGGACTTTAGTTGTTTTCCACTCACGGTTTAGTTTCTTTTTGACCATGAGTGTTGCCAACAGATGAAGCAGCAGATGATTTTCCAATTTTAACTGTGAAAAGAGCCAGCTCCGTGTGAACAACTACCATCACCGTAGGCAACACGGGAGCCAACCAGTGAGCACGCAGGCTACCCATCCGCGCAGCCACCTTGGAATCCATCACAGAAACTAGCACCGTCTGAACCAGGCTTTAGTTACAAGCAATGAATGAACAAGAAATTATGTCACGGCCTCCTTGCTACAAAATATGTTGTTGTTTTCTAATGCCAGGCGTTTGACAATAAAGTCATTTGACCTCTTGCACTCCAATATTGTTAAATGGCAAGTTGTAGCCGATTTAAGTGAACACCATATTTTAACGTTTTGGTGGCTACTTCATTCACACACAACCCCCAGAATGTCTGGAGGACCACACCTGCTGTTGGTCGACGGGTCCATTGGACCTAGCTGGGAGATCTTGTTGATCACCAGCTTTCCCTCCTTAAGCCACTGGAGGACGATTTTAGTGCCATAGCAGGTCAGCACTAGGAACAGAAAAGTAGAAAGAGGAGGAAGGAAAGGGAAATGAACCCCTAGGCCTTGAATGCTCTAATGCCGTTGGGGTCGAAGAAAGTAAGAGTTCAGTCAGAGGACTGGATAGGAAAGGGTAAAGAGGGAATTAGGTATTGGATAGAGGAAAATTATACCAAATTCAGTCATTAACTCATCAAGCTGACCAGTGCTAATGAATGAGTAGCCCCACCCTTTAGTTCAGCTCGTAAAATTATGCTTACTAACAGCTGCACCACGGGAAGGTAGGGATGGGACATTGGGTATTTGTCCAGGTTGGTTCCTTAAAGCCTCCAATGGGAAGGATTAATGGCTCTCCCCCCCTGTATCCGACAGATACCCTTTTGCAGCCTTGCTACAAAATATACAACGACCAAATAGCTTTTGATGACAACAGATTGAATCTAGTAGGCTGTGAGCGGAAACAAGAACGGCAAAGTTAAAACTTGGCCAACTCTCACGTTCTGTTCCTGGGCTCCAGCAAGTTTCTTGTTAATTGTGAATGCTCACATTTAAATACATTTATTTTAACAATTTTTCCATTCTCGTTGTTGCATCCATTCCTAGCTTATTGTGGACCACAGCCTTTACTCACTGAAATCTTAAAACATAATATCAGCTGCATAAGAGTTGCATATGAACACACATTATTCGAGTAAATATGAAACTGTCATTTTATGTTGGTTTCTAAGCACTCTATGAACTTACATGACTGGATTCCCATACATTCACTAACAAACTGTTTCAGTTTCGTCATTCAGAATTTGATTTTAGTATGGAACAATCATTTGATATCTTTCCACTATAAATCATAAATATATAGCCAATTTATGGTCTTGAAAGTGGAAAGAATAATGTAAACGTCCCTGAAGACAAAAACTAAGTACTATCCTGTTAATTTTCAGAAGTAAAGACAATTTAATTTCGATAAACTTCAAATCCATTAATTAAACATTTGCTGAGAAGAAACCATACTTGCGTTACGAGATTGATTAACTTAAAATACATCAGTCACAACAGTGTAATATTTCATCAGTGTTGTGCAATCTAGAATTAATTTTACTGCGTGGAATTTAGTATTTTTACATCAATTCTTGCACATTTGCAGCTTTTTATTAAGAGGTCATTTCAGTTAAAAAACCAACACGTGTGTTTGAAGCACACATTGTCTATTATCTATTAAGATATTTCCTATGTGTTTGTAAAAATCGCAGTTTGGTCCGGAAAATGACAGAAGAATGAATACACACACTTATTCACTTACCGTATTCCTAGCCAAGTCATGCTGTTATTGTTTATGCACCAGTTTAAGGGGACACTTCACTAAAAATTGCTTTTTTTTTTTTCTAATCATTTTTAAACCAAATTTTGAGATCATGTTTACTATGTAAAGACTAACAAAATCCAAAGTTTGAACTCCCAAAGGTTTTGGCTTGATTTTTTTTCTATTTTTTTTTTTTAAGAAATATTTTCAAACCCAAATTTATAGTAGAAATTCTCAATTTTTAAGCTTATTTTTTTTTACAAGACATAGAGATTCATTTTATGAAATATCTTGTTTATTCACTTTCAAAATTTTTTTTTTAAATTTTAAATATGTTATTTTTTCTATAATTCATGAAAAAAAAATTAATAAAATAAACTAGCACCATTTCTTACAAAATAAACGCATAGAAACATGCACCTACCTCGTAAATACTTGTAGTAAAAATTTCATCCAGACTGATTAATATTTGGCATCAAAACGTAGTGTTGAATCAAGAAAAATAAACTTACGGAAAAATTGATTTCAAAGTAAAATGAATATTTATGCAACACATACCTATTAAAATTCTCCTCCGCTACATTCATTTAGTAACTTCAGGGAGCCAACTTTAGAATAAAAGTTACTAGATTTGTAATCAGAGATTTGTAAAAAGAATTCTTTGATGAAAAAATAGTTTTGACAGCTCTTTAAATGCCACGCCCCCTTACAGTCTTAATTTAAAAACATTTTTAAACAGATTTATAATTAGAATAAATTGAACTAAATCCATTTGGGATATGAAAATTTACATTCTAAAGACGTGAAATAGCCAATAAAATATACATATATATATATATATATATATTTTTTTTTTTTTCATGATTTCCAGTGGAGTCTCCCCCTAAGAGAATATGCAAACATTTAACGTAATTAGTTTGCTAGATAATTCAATTTTCTTATGCTACGAATCTAATGATATTTAATTGATGTACATGATACATAAACCTTTGAAAAATCTCTATTTATGTTCTACACTATTAACATTAAGAAACTTTTTTTTTTCATCTAAGTTGAAAGGATCATCCACCAGACTGCATATCAATATGTTTGTCTGGAAGGATAGAAAGGTTAAAGTATAATGTCCTTCATAAAACGTATTTGTGAAATTCTAATGATAAAATATGCTTTAAATATCTAATATTAAACTTCAGCATATTAGTTACAGTGTACATAAAAGTAACTGATTTGCAATTATTTCAGATGTTTTGGTTAGCTGACTGACAATCATATTTACCATACATACTCAGGTTATTTAAAATGTATATTTAATGAATGCCTCACAATAGTAAGGTTCTGTTTTATTTATTTCATATTAGCTCGAGGCTTTTTATACCTACTTGAATTACACAAATAATATTTCTTTTCTCAGTTACATCACGAAACTCCTAATACATTGTGTAAATTGTCCTAACATTCAAAACATTTTTTATCTATACATATATGTGAAGTTACGAACTATTGGTATCAATGTTACTACATCATAAATAGCGACCGCAAATAAAACAAAACTTTATGATAATAGTTTTGTAGAATAAGTATAGTAATATTTTCAGCCTGACAACTGTACTTTTAAGTTCCTCTTACAAGATGCTAAATAGAGTAAAGTATGCCGAGTCCAAGTTATTTGAGTAATATTTGCAATATATAATCGTATGTTACATTCTTTTGTAATTTTCATTATAACCTGTAGTCATTAATAGCCTCTTCTTATGCTACACTTTTATCATTAATTATTTCGAATGCTATACAGGGTGTCTCACTTAAGCCGTTCATTTTTGCTTAGGCAGCCCAAATAACAGTCGAGACTTGTGGGAGGTATTTAATAGTTTCGTAGGCGAAATCAGGGGTGAGTATAACGTTCACTGACATCATCACTTGAATGTTACAAATTTTAGTCTTCATATGATAATTTTATGTCAACACTTGCTATCAATCAGTTATGTTAATTATTTATTTTCATTCTTCTTTCCAACGTTTATTCCAGTCTTGGATAATGTTTTATCGAGTTATTTGCCCTTCTTATAGTTCCTATAACACTGTTTTCTTAATATGCAAGTTATATGCAATCCATTTTGAATCTTGCGTACACTACTTTTAACACTTGAATATAAGTAATTGATTAACTAGCGGACTTACTCGTGTTAATTATGTAAGTTTGTGCGGCTTACAGCTGTTTCGGTGCTTCATCACACCATCCTCAGAGCCTACTAGATCTCGGCGTCATCTCGAACTTCTCTGCCTGTTATGTGGGTGCATTTGATTGTTGAAAGGTGTTGAAAAGTGGAGTCAAATAGTGTGTGTGTGCTGAAATTGGTCTGTGTGTTGAGAATTTGATCGGGGTGTGTTTTAGTGTGTTTGTATATTTCGTATTGTTCTAGTGTGTTGAGTTTTTGGTTCTTGGGTTGTATGTACTTAAGTTCTACATTGGACAGACAGGCAGATCATTCCAAACACGATACAAAGAACACATTAAAGCAAGAACCAGAGGACACAATACATCTACATATGCCGATCACATAACCAATGCTAACCATACATACAATAACATAAATGCGGACATGGAAATCCTACACATACAACCCAAGAACCAAAAACTCAACACACTAGAACAATACGAAATATACAAACACACTAAAACACACCCTGATCAAATTCTCAACACACAGATCAATTTCAGTACACACACACTATCTGACTCCACTTTTCAACACCTTTCAACAATCAAATGCACCCACATAACAGGCAGAGAAGTTCGAGATGATGCCGAGATCTAGTAGACTCTGAGGATGGTGTGATGAAGCACCAAAACAGCTGTAAGCCGCACAAACTTACATAATTAACACGAGTAAGTCCGCTAGTTAATCAATTACTTATATGCAATCCTTCAAATTAATTTGTTTTGTTTCATTCAGAATAAGGAACGTATCTTTAAAGAACAGACAGCACAGTGTTTTAACACAATTTATTAATTTATTTCAATATTTTTTGAATATGTAATGCCTAGTAGCACTACTATGAGAACGTCAGAATCTAGGTAGCTCAAGAAAAAATTCTTCTCTCGCTACCTTTTACTTTTGCTGTTACGAGTTTCAGATATTCAAACCGTGAATGGTTACCGATGGTAGAATTCTATCTTTTATAGCTACTGCTGTGGAACATTATTGTTGATATCATGTTGCAATGGATTGTGTAGGTATTTACATTTTAAAGTAGTATTAATTAGAATATTCTAGAATCACCTGGAATCGAAGTTCGAAATTAAACAAGTAAAAAAAGGAAAGGATTGAATATCGAACCCTCTTGGGCAGTCGAAACCTTCATACAAATACATCACTCTAACTAAGAGCCAATCCATGTATTATAAATGTTTGTTTCTTTACTCAGACACATTGTATGGATTAATGTATCAGTTAGTCCACCGAATCCGTCTATTTATTATTTTAACTGTTCTCAATCATTACTTAAATTGAAATACAAGAGCTGCGAGTTAGAGAATTTCAACGACGAAAAATATTGTGTCCACCCCTAATCGTGTTGTGTGTGATGCCTAAAGCAATTTATGAATGGCTTGAGTTGGACACCCTGTACAAATCAAGCAGATATTAAAAACCTACGTCCTACAACCACCCTAAAAATACTTGTCAGTATCTTGTAAAGTGGATGGCAAATTCTAAATTTCTTAATATAAGTAAAAAATAAAATATTATAAGTGATTAAGTATGTAACAGTGAAAAGAAAATACTGTAAATGACAAGGTAATTTTATTGTACTTGTTTGTACAATATGCAATAGTGTCATTTTAAAATCAGTGTAAAAAATATTTCATGTTAGAGACTGAAATCAGTATTTTGTATATATTATGTCTCCATAGTGATGTTGGCGCAACCATACTTCAAGAAATCGTGCATACACCACTGGTAATTATGATTGTTTTCTTGCACTATTATTTTATTACTGTATAGTAACAGCACAGTCTACTATATACAGTCGCGAAGCTTGAGGTGATTTTTTGCAAATCTCGCGATAAAGCGCTCCAAGCGGTTAGCAACTAGAAAAGATAGACTGTCCACAGTCGACTTTGGATTTACAGTGGACTGTGTCGTATTTCCATCGAGTGCTAGGTCGTTGCGTATTTCGCATTGATGCTTGTGAAGAAAAATCCTAACATCTACTTCTTATTTTACTTCTAGATGCAAAAAGTGGTTAATAAACAGCAGGAGGGAAGATTTAATGACAAACAATGAAGCATATCTTTATAATAATATAAAGTTTTGCTCTCTTCATTTCGAAAACAAAAATAAATTAATCTGGAATGCAGTTCCAACTTTATTTGATGTTTCGAATAAACCTGTTCTGTTATTAGAGAAACAAAAGTTTTGCATTAATTCTGCGTCTGTATCAGCTGATTCTTTGAATAATTGTACATTTTCAGACAACTTAGGCCAACTTTTTTTTTTTCAAAGGATATGTTTTTAATTATAGCTGTTAATTTTGTTGTTATTTTTATTTGTTACTTTACTAGAGACGTAGAAAAAGTAAGTCTGTTACAATCAAATTTATTGATCACGTTTTATTTCCAATTCTGGTGTGATTATTATTGCTTAACCTCATCCCACTTTGTTAACTACGTAAGCCTACACTACAAGTACCGGTACACGTAAGTTACTCCCATTAATTCATATTTCCATTGTTATTGTTATTATATTATTGTTGTAAAGGGAAATGCAAATTAATATTTATTGGTTTCATAGTTCATTATCACTATAATCTTGAATGAGTGAAGCGATTATAGTAAATTTCAGTTCGTTTTGCACAAAGAAAAATAATATTAACCTATTTCTTGCAGGTATCTTCGAGTTTATGGTGGAATTTAATATACTTCATTAAAATAATAAATGAATTTTATCCTTTTAATATTTCAATAATGGAAGGAAGGTGTTAATTTTTCCAAAAGAACACGACAACGAAAGTGTAACATATTTTGTCGTCTGTGATGATGATGAGGCGATAGTAGCGATCCTAATGGTGAGCAACTACCCATGTTTGCATTTTTATTACATATTGAGCTTCGCGACTGTATGTAGTAGACTGTGGTAACAGTTCGAAAAAAATGTTATTCTTTACAGTTATTATGGTTGTTCCCTGTTACATCAAGCTGCACAGATATATGACATGAGGTTACAAAAGTTAAAAATCGTCCTATTTATCCTATGTAACGCAGGAGTTAATGTTCCAAGGCTCTTAATTTTTAAGCCATATTTCTTCCATTTATCAATACTGTTAATTAATATTCATAATAATTGCAACCTATTATTACATGATCTCTTATAAACCATATGAAGTTGATTCATAACACTTGCAGAGCAAATTGTAGATATCTTATAATATCTTATTATTAAGATTAAATAGGTTACTGTATTTATTTCGTAGGCTTTACATTTATCATATTTAATTTATTTATAACTATGTTGTAATTTCTTTTGACTAATGTGAGAGAGGGATTTTTGATTATTGGTGTTGGCCAAATTGTTTTTCTTTGCAAATGTGCATATGATGTTTCTGTCATTTATTATGAAAATTTGGTGTACAGACCCAGAAACAAAATTTGGGCCACCTAATTTTACTAAATTCCAAATCAACACATTGCGCATATGCAGTAAACAAGAGCGCCTAAATGTATGCTACTTGTGGACAGTCTTGTGAAGCTTGTTGCATACATAGAGGAGAACTGCTACCAAGACTCGGCCCATTTTTTATTCCGTATCTGTACAGTCAGTCAGTACCAGTATAAAGAGGCCGAATGCATATTATATGGCAGAAGGTTCAAAATATTAAACATTTGTGTAAATAATTTCAGCTTCTTTCAGATATAGATTATAGATTGCTCAAAACAAATTATTCCTTCATAGCATACATGACATAGTGCAAATATGTACAGGGACATCATTTTATTTTTACTTCAATTTTAATTGTACCTGAGTTTTTTAATGTACTTCACTCCCACCCCTTCTACTAGTAAACTTCCAACCGTACTCCACACAGAACCAAGGCCGTGTATGCAGTCAAAGTAAGCAGTACTGAGTTAGTGAGTATAGTACGTTCCGGAAATACGTTCGCGTTTTCCAGTGACGAAAGAACTTTCAATATTGAATCATATTTTCGCACAGGTTTGCTTACATAGCATCACGTTTTCCCTCACCCACTTCTGCTCGGCTAGTGACTGGGCTGTATTTGTTCTTTTCTGAAAACATTAATTTCTGTTAGGAATTGGATGTCTACGTAATATTATACTACTGTTTAAAATAACATAACTAAAAGGCCCTCGTTAAGTAATTAACTGTCACGTGATTTCCCCCCTTTCTACGACCCTGCGACAAAATCACTTGGACGGACAGTAGATAGCATGTCTGAGTAATTTTATCTTTTCGGATTGGGCAGAAGTGAAGATTGAATTTACAGTACTTAAGGTACTCTTTTGTAGAGTAGATACAAAATTATTTCAAATGAGTTACTAGTACGAAGGACGAAACTGGTAGGTCTAATTGGAATTAGGTACATTAGTCTGTAATGCGATAATATGCACAAAAGAATTCAAGCCTGTATCGAAATGAACAGCTACCATTTTCAAAAATGTGTTTAAATATCCATATTATGATTATTTTTAAATTTAACTTCATTCTCTATATTGTAAGGTAATGTGCTGTAGACAGTATAATATACACTGCATAATGAGTACGTTCGCATGGATAGCTCAGTTCGTGAGTAAAAACACTCATTGTTAATACTGTACTGTATTTTGATTAAACAAAAACCTAATGAAAATTATCGAACTCAAAATCGCGATATTTCCTAGTTTAAGTAAATGGATGAACTACTTTTCTTTCTTCCTATACCTAGTAAAGTGAGTTGTTTGTATTTTACGCCAGTATCATCGAACTCCAGTCGTGGAAGGGGGTAGCAAACGTTGTTTCCGGTTCTCAAATCCCAAGGTATAGCCAGGTTAATATTAGAAGTGTTAGTAAAAATAAAATGATGTCCCTATAGAAAAATTCTACCACCATGTCTAAAAGTGACAAAACTTCCAAAATTGAAACTGAAAGCTTCCATTGTGTTTTTTTTGGTTTAAGTCTCTCCAGTATTTGGGGATTATTTATTGGTTCCATCTTCAGGATTTGTTTACTTCTTCATAACCCAATCGCCATGGCAGCTCAAACCTCATAAGCTTACATTAGTTGAAAGAGACATTCATTATAATAAATCTGTTGTAAGATAACAGTTCTGTTATTATAGTGTTACAAATATAACAAATTAATAGTCCTTGTAACTATTGAATATTATTTGATAAACCACTATTTTAATTCAGTACTGACAAGAGGAGGTCGTGATGTGAAAAGTGGACTTTTAATGAAACCCACATCAAATTATAGAATTTCAAAAGCAAGATTCAAAACATACCCAGGCACAGGCTGATTATTTAGTCCTGACAGTTCAGAGACGCGAAAGAGGGGAAGTAATAGGAGGATGGGGAGAGTTCCGGTGTAGAGATAAGGGCGAGCGGTCGGTAATGGAATGCAGTACAGCTTAATTGTACTGATAACATACCGTGCTACTGCATGCATGACATCTGATCGCTTTGAAGGCAAGCGAGTGAATAATCCAAACACCCCTAGGCGTAACTAAATGGACTCGCCTGACCAAGGCGCACATCACCGGCGATTGTCAGGACTAAATAATCGTACTGTAATAGAAGTAGAGAATCAGCCATCAAAAAAAAAAGTGATAAGATATTACATTAGATCATATGCGGAGACTAAGAAGAACGCAGAAAACAGGAGTATCTAGAGAAAGTCCTGTGTTTCCTGGACCACAAGCTTGCCGAACACAAGTTATAAATTCAGGATAGAACAGGATTTGAACCTAGTCCCCCTGACTTATAAATCCAAGGCTCTAGCACTAAGCCACTGTCACAGTTGTGATTCAGAAAGTAAAACAAGTGGTAAGAATACTCTACACTGTTTAAAAATTACTTTTTTTTTTTTTTTTTGACAATGCATAATCTGCATAGCGGTTAATCAAGGTTATACTGCATTTGATATTCAATTAAAGAGAATAATAGTACATTATGCAACGAGCCTATAATGGTAGTAATTAAGGCGCGAATATGTTTATGAAATGAGCACAAGCGAGTTTCATAATTTTCATACGAGCATCTTAATTACCATTATAGGCAAGTTTCATACGACTTTTTATGCTCGAACATATTTCTAACTTGAAATTATTCATAAGTATTCATGTTATTCTTATCTGACTGAGGAGCAGAACTGATCTTGTGCAATACCTCGTAAATTGTGAGATGTGCGCAGACGCGAAAGTATTGATTTTTTTTCGAGAAACAAATGTCGACATTGACCTTGATATAATCTAGAGTAAAATAAACATTAATCTTGATATAACCTTGAAATTGAACTAGACATTGAAAAAACGAGATGACAAATTGAATTTATTTGAATATTATTTACAATTAACGCTAATTATTACAGTAACAAAACTGACTTTATTTGAAATATAGGTGATTTATTGTTGTCTTTCGATTGCATATCCGAGAATAATCGATACTTGCGCTTTCATATTGCTATAATGGTATTTTCTGATTGGTGGAACACCTGAACTTTAATGAATAGGTGTACTTTAATGAGGTCCATTAAAGGGCTGCTACCAGGTGTATAATTACTACATTTCGGCATGGTCGAGCATAAATATCTTATCTTTATTCAATAGTAGAAATTAATACAATAAAAGAAAAAAAAAGGAGTTTAAAATACAGAGATCTGAAATGCGGCCCTCTGTAGTATATTGCTATCCATCAAGCTACACTGACATCTTACCAATGAGTTGCAACTGACAGAAATACTATTTAAATAAAAATAGTTATTTTAGAACGTGAATATTACACCTGTACCTGTTTTTTTAAATTTCACAATTATTTATGGGTTTCTTCAAAATATCACATTTTCACATCACAATTTCCCCTTGGAATTACTTGTCTTTTGTTCAATATATGCAGCTATATGAGACTAATGTAGCAATAATGAGTATGAATGACTGTTTGCTATTATATACGTTACAAATCATATTTATCATTAACTGATTTAATAATTTAAATTAATCATTAAGAACAGTAGCACAGTCTAGTATATACAGTCACGAAGCTTGAGTTTATGAGGGTACTGGGAACAATAGACTGTGCAGGTACTATTTCGCATTGTCTGTAATGAGGTGATAGTAGTGATCCTAGTGGTTAGCAACTATCTATGGATGCATATTTACTACGTATTGAGCTTCATGACTGTATATACTACACTGTGACAGTAGATCGAATTTTATGAAGTAGTTTATACTGAGCACGTACTTACAGCTTCTACTGGCGAAATACAAGTTTTATGTACCTATAATCTATATTTGTACCATCAATAACAAAGGCATTATTGATGCCTACAGTTCAGTGCTTTAATGGATAAAAGAATGTGCAAAAGTTCATTTCATACACATGATGTAATAATATTCTAATTGTATAAACAAAAGAATTTATGTTTTTTAATATTTAATTTGGGTTCAATTTGTTATCTTTCACTGAAAAACGCAATATTAAACATATCAGATCTTAAAAAAGTTACATATAACAAAACAAGATATTTGAAATCATTACGCAAAAAGCAATATCTTTAAGGAACAAAGCGAATATATAGTGTATCTTCTTAAATGTTACCTGTTACGTACAGCTTCTGGTAACATTTAACTGGCTGCCTGGTGTATGAAATTGTTTAATTTGAGAGAAGAGCTGTTGTAGGCTATCAACAATAGTACCTAATTAATTTATAATAAAAAGTTACCTCATTGCCTTCTACTTTCTGCACATTCATGATGTTACAAAATATTACATTAGCTGAAGTAATTAACTATGTGATTTTGTCTTTCAGATCTTTAGGTCAGGCAACTATTTTATCTCAGTTTTCTGCTATGAAAATAGGTTACTATAATTTTTATATTTTATTTTACTGTCTACTAGCTCTGTTTTTTGTTACTTTTTTATATTTTTAACTATAAGTTGTTACTGGACCATACATACAAAATATCTGCAGAGTGAACTAGTCGAAAAATGAAGTATGCATTGTGACTGGTTTCCTCTTGAAATTGTTTGGGAATTAGTACAGTAAAAACCCGATATAGTACAGAACAATTTACCTCAGATTCGGATATAACAAGGTGAAAAGTATGTTCCTCGAAAAATAATCACTATTTATGAGTGAATATTAATTTTTTAAAGTTCATTACTTTCGCTGTGAGAAGTTTTTTATAGCATACTCGTACTTTTGTACAGAATGCATAACAGAAAACCAAGCAGGAAAAATGCTTCATGGTACTTCCGGTGCAAAAGGAGCTAGCTGCCATGTAGTGGTTTACGGTCTTACTAATAAACCATGTATAGTTTTTATACGAGACATGCAGAGTTGGGACAGAAAACGTTACTAATAAACCTTGCATAAGCTATGAACATATAAATAGTCTGTAACTATACAATGGGAAATGCTTTGCACGAGTTATATACACGAAAACCCTTGTTTAAGTGTTGTATATAGAGAAAAAATGGCCGCCCCTGTAACAGCTGTTCGTAACGACCGTCATTTTTTGATGATGGTTGCCTTGTAACCACAGAAGAACAAACCAAAGAGCACAGAATAATTAGAATAATATTGCTGTAGCTTGTACTCTTTGACCAAAGTATAGTGTGGTAATCGATCAGAGCCAGTTGTACTATCGATACTTAACACGGCACACTAGAGTGCTCTACCGGATGCAATAGACAACCTCAGATATTCTATTACCTTTCGTAATGAAGTAATGACGAAACTATGACGTAGCTGTTATACACGACGTATGTAGTGATTATTAGTAAGGAATTTACACACGACTTATAAACGAGCTACTCATTGTATAAGACAGTTAAACGTCTGTATATAGAGTTTTTATTAGTAAGGCTGTTAGTGTCTAAAGATCCCATCAATGGGAAGAGTGCTTCATGTCCATTTAATATCTGGGATTATCTCAACACCACAGACATATGACAAGAAGTTTTTCCCAAGTTGTCTTCAATTATATAAACCCTATTCAAAATTTTCAGTTATATATTTACAGTAAATTAATTCTAGATCTGTTGTAGACTGAGCGATTGAATACAATGCTCGACTACTGTATTTTGTGTTTCATAGTAATGAAGGTGTAGGACCTAGGCTATAACCAGATGTATATTTGATAATAAATTATGTATAACAGTGCATCATCCTTCTGTCCCATTGTTGGAGTCACTCTAAAATTACCTTCCGATATACTGCAGGTAAACTGTAATACATGGGTGAACTATGTCTCCATGGCCACGTTATTTCGGACTTTTACTGTATAGCATTATTTCATAACATAATTCCCATTGCTTGATTCAAGTTCCATCATTTTAATTTTGCAAGTGGATGTAAAAAACCAAAATGTTCTTGTAAATTTTAAACTGTGCACCAATTGTAATTATTACAAGTTCTTATCACTATGTTATATTAAAACTGTAAGTTATATCGAATAGTGATAATTTTACATCCTATGCTTAGCTTTTTATTTATTGAAAGCATCACTAAGGTTCAAGTACAGCGAGTCCCACTGAACGTTCCCGATGTTTCTGTCAGTTGATCAGTTGCAGGTCCCCCCCCCACAACCACTGCTTGCGTCTCCACAAGGGAGGGCTTGCTAAGGTTTGCTGAATAATTACTCCACATGTTGGCTGTGCAGTGAGTCGGCTAAGAATAAATGGAGCTTATTCTGTTACGTTATGTTATTTTTTTGTAATGTTAACATATTCAGTGCATAAATGTACATACAGAAAAAGAAATAGTGTGGCAGACAAACAAGGGAAAACTTAAGACATAAATTTTCTGCCACCCAATTCTGTGTAGAAAAACAATACTGAAAGCCAGATTTGTATAATATATTCGTTATTGTAGGTACGTTAGCAAAAAGCCACAATTTAAATCACACAGAATTGTGTGCACTCAAAGTTGGGTTTTTGGCGTCTTGTCAGCCCATTTGAGTTGTGTGGATATAAAGGGAAGAATTGTGACGGTGTCTTGTATAGTGATGGGTCGTTCGCGAACGAACTGACTCTTTTGAACGACTCCCTCCTTCGAGCTAGTAACGAGGTAGCTCGCTCGTTGAGAGCTGGTCGTTCGCGAGGCACTTCCAGCTCCTTCAGCTCGTGACTCTCAACCAGCTCACAGCTCGTCTCACGACTCCCGCTCTCGAATAACCAATGGCATTCAATGCATGATCACGTGACATCTGCAGTTACTTTGAGAAAGACAGAGAAGATGAGACTGCGCCATACGCCAGTAGCGGACGGATGTAAAACTAATATTACGCGGCTTTCTATCTGCTGATGTGTGTGTAGAAAAATATATGTATAACATTGTATAACGTTTATGTTGCAGGCTTTGTTTTTTTTTCATCTATTTTGTTTAACATAATACGATTGTCCCTGTTATCCTTCTGATTCCTAATGTCATAGATTACACTATTATTGACAGTTTCGATATGTTACGCAACCAGCTCTTTGGACGATGTCGTTCGCGAGCTGTCTAGCCTCTCGTGAACGAACTGACTCTTTTGAACGACTCTCTCTTGGAAGCGCGAGCCAACGAGCTAGCTCGCGCCTAAGAGCCGGTTGGACCCATCACTAGTCGTGTATAGTTTCTGAGGTAGCTCAGTCGGTAGAGCATTCATGCGCTAAGTGAAGGATCCAGGGATCGATACCCGGCCCCAGAACAATTTTACTCTTGAAATTATTCAAGCCTGCTTTACAGGGAGCATCTACCTGAAAGCCAGATTTGTATAAAACAATACTAAATTAGGCTTAACGAAACAGGAGCTGTAAATGACTAGAAAAGCCAATGACAACTTCATGTGCTTACCGAAAAAAATTATAAAATGCAACTCGTACCTTCAATCCAAAGGTGATAATATAATAATATAATATAATTATGTTGTACGTAGCAAGATTGATTATTCAATTGATAGGATATTTTATGAGGTTGTCACGACTGAGATATCTATTGCCAATTGCTTTTATTTGTCAGAAGGCCCTGACTGACGGGTATATAAGGACTGGCGCTCTTAGGGGTGGAGGTCGGAGTTTGGGATGGCCCACAAGCAACAAGTTATACTAAATATGTTAAACATAAAAATGACCTATGTAACGAGTATCGGGTACTAGGAAATTACCCTTACAACAATGTGAATTATGTATTACACAAGATGGGCAACATTTCAGTAGCTACTGTGAGGAGGGTGAGTAGGCTTACCGAATATTATTAAGATAACATAGTACACGAGTTTTAACACAGCGAAGCACCGTGAGTTTGTGGATACAAGCAGCGGCAGTTAACATGGGCGACAGACCTGCTGCTGATCGGAAGACAGAAACACAGGGAACGTTTGCTGGGACTCAATGTATTTATGAAGTTACAAAATATGTGACTAAATTAATTTAAATACATATTCTCTGCAAGAATATATGCATGTTGAACCTATATTCAAAGAAAATGGGACACTCTATAATGTTAGTAATACATAATTTATTTACACCTTTCACATTGCCTATTCTGTATCTCTTTTTGTAGCAAAAAAAATTGCATAAACTAATTTAAATAATGCAATAATAAAATATATAAATTTTATAAAAACTTGACATTTTAAACAATCATTAGAAGATACTTGGAGTTGTCATTTTTATCACATATATATTAGACGTTTTTGTTACAACCTTTCCCTTTAACTAATGAAGACTGTAAAAATTATTTCTGTATAATGTGTAAAAGAATATGAATGAATCCATTGCCATTATTTATTCATTCACTTATAAGCTATTTCCCATAAATCTAGATATATCATTCACACATTCTGAATCGGTATCTTGGACAATAAAAAAAAAATGTTCTATCCAAAACTGAAGAACTCAAATCTTAGATCTTGTTCATTCTAATGTGATCTGGTATGTTTAACAATAATCTCTGTATTAGTGACTGTTTTTATGCCTTAGTGTTGCAATACGAAGTATTTTCAATGTAACTACATGGACTGATACTAGTTACCATAGATAATAAATAAATGTATAAATGGTACCAAAGAAATGCTGCTGAATTATGTTTCATTAGCACTTTGCAATATTTCTGCAAGTGCTACTCAGCCATAAGACATGTCTGATTGTTAGCTACATTTGAATTCCTTTAAGTGTAAATTGTGTTATTTTACATATTTTGGAAATAAAGTTATTTTTGTTTTGAATGATGGCCTCTTCATTTACATCAAAATAAGATTTTAGTTATGTAGTAATAGCGACCAAATCTTCAGAAGCTTTTAGTTTTAAATGTACCTTCCAAAAAATTTGGATACTCCTCGAACAAACAAGTAAGTTTCAGCAAATTATATACAAAGTATTTAAGCTTTTCAAAAAGTAAGCAAAAAAGTGACTGGGGTTTCCCAGAATTCCAATGATTGCGTGAATAAATCTTTGTTTTATTTCTTTATCATTTTGAATGTATTATTTTTTTATTCTTTAATATTTATTTATCTAGCTGCCACGGTGGTCTCACGGCTAGAGCGCTGGACTTATCCTGTGGACCCGGGTTCGATCCCCTGTATACCCCCGATTTATAACTTGTGTTGGGCAAGCTCATGGTCCAGAACACAAGGGTTTTCTCCGGGAAGCTCTAGTTCCCCTGTGGCATCCCAACAAATCTCCATAATCGTCTCATCGCAGGTGTAGTGTAGACCAGCCTCCTATGGCGCACCCTGGGCAACGACTCTGTCGGTAAATTGGTCTACATAACTGGCTTCATATGGGTGAATGATGTAAATCAAGTACCCGCCATTAGTTAAAAAAATATATATAGTGAAACCTCTCCTTACGGACACCCCCAATATACAGACACTCCTCATATACGGACAGATTTTTATGTCCCAACTGAAATAATATAGAAATAATGATAAATTAAACTCTCGTTTCTCTCAGACATGGACACGGACAGCTGTTTGACAGTCCTAAAGCTTGCTTTACCTCCTAACTGCAGACAGAACTTTGATTTCAAGACCTAATGTGTTACAGAAATGGAAAATTTAGTTTTGAGAACTGTACAGAAATTCCTTAACATGAAAGAAGACAGTAAGGGTTTTGTAGGCTACCACTAGCCCAGCCGGCTACTCCTTGTTAGCTGGAAGCAGGTGGATAAACAAAGCCATAAAATTTAACCTGTCTGATGGTTCCAAGGTTTCCGCGATCGTGAAATTGTATTCAACACATGATAGGGTTAGTAGGATTATTCTCTTCACTTCAATCAGTTGTTCTGTTTCGAGAGACATGGCACCTGAACGTAAAGGTTAAGTTGAAAACTGTAAATTACAGTACTGCATAACTGTAGACCTAGAATAAAATTGCATGGCACAGTACTTTATTTTCCTTTTTCCGTCTTATCTACTGTAGTTCAAAGTTGCAAACAATTTACTGTAGTATACTGTATCTAGAATTAAACTACAGTAATACATTTCATTTAAAGCATGAAGGGATACATAATGCATATTATAAATTTACTGTTAGATTGGGGTGCCACCCTTCCAATAAAGGACACCTCCCAGATTGTTACATCCCTTCGATGTTCGTAAATGAGAGGTTTCACTCTATATTTATCCGATTATATGCAGATAACATTAGTTGCTCATTTGATAATGCTCGTCACTTATTCACTTACAAATAAATTACACAACATCGACAGATGGCAGCATCTAGCGAAGATTTCTTCAACTTTATGTTACAATAAAGAAAGTTTATTTTCTTATTGATTGTACCTAGAACAAAGATGTATTCACACAAAAAAAAATCTTCAAACTAACTGGTAAAAAGTGGCGAGGTGCAATGGACATACTAAGTAAGATATACCGGGTGTTCACAAATTATCAGTACAACTTCAACACTGGATTAAAAAAAAAAATCAAATATAATATCGCTGTGAGGCTTCTTGCAACTGAAAGAGCATCTCTCCAGGTTTTAAGAAAATTTTTGCTTTGTGTTGGGTATGATTACTAATTGATCATTCCTACTTACTTACTGGCTTTTAAGGAACTCAGAAGTTCATTGCCGCCCTCACATAAGCCCGCCATTGGTCCCTATCCTGAGCAAGACTAATCCATTCTCTATCATCATATCCCACCTCCCTCAAATCCATTTTGATATTATCTTCCATATACGTCTCGGCCTCCCTAAAGGTCTTTTTCCCTCCGGCCTCCCAACTAACACTCCATATGCATTTCTGGATTCGCCCATACATGCTACATGTCCTGCCCATCTCAAACATCTGGATTTAATGTTCCTAATTATGTCAGGTGAAGAATACAATGCGTGCAGTTCTGTGTTGTGTAACTTTCTCCATTCTCCTGTAACTTCATCCCTCTTAGTCCCAAATATTTTCCTAAGCACCTTGTTCTCAAACACCCTTAACCTATGTTCCTCTCTCAAAGTGAGAGTCTAAGTTTCACAACCATACAGAACAACCGTTAATATAACTGTTTTATAAATTCTAACTTTCAGATTTTTTGACAGCAGACTGGATGATAAAAGCTTCTCAACCGAATAATAACACGCATTTCCCATTGATCATTCCTAATTAACTGAAATTACTACTCCACAAGAAAATGTGCAATGTATGTCTTGGTTTGTTGAAACAAAATCAGCCACACAAGCGCAAAGAAATTTCAGGACCAGGAATGGAAGGAATCCACCTTCACTATCCTCTATTTGGAAGTGGCACCGAAGTTGATGGAAAATATCAGTGTTCTGCAGCGGAAGGGTGCTGGCCAACTAGCAAGAGCACGTGCGTGATGCGTACCTGCATAGCCCTCACAAATCAGTTTGCACTGCTGCCAGGCAATTGTAGTTACCACGATCGACGATTCATGAAGTTCTGCACAAGCATTTACGTCTTCATGCCTACGAAGTGCAGCTGCTAAAGGCCCTTCAATCAGACAATAGACCACGACATGTAAGAGTTTACTGTTGACATGTTGGAGCAAAATGACAACGATAGAACATTCAAGTGTGTTCTCTTCACTGATGAAGCAACATTTCATGTATCCAGCATACTAAACTGCCATAATGTTGGGATCTGGGGCTCTGAAAACCCCCAAGACTCGCACGAACTTGTGTGCGACAGCCCAAAGATTGTATGGTGTGGGATTATGTGCAGTCAAATCCTTGGCCCATTTTTCGTTACAGCCAATGTGTACATGGACATGCTCACCGAATTTGTGACCCCACAACTGGAAGACAACTGGAAACCATCTTCCAACAGGATGGAGCAACTCCACTTTGAGGTTTGGCTGTGCTTGAAGTTTTGGATGAAAAGTTTTCTGGAAAGTTGTTGTTGTTTTCTAATGCCAGGCGTTTGACAATAAAGTCATTTGACCTCTTGCTCTCCAATATTTTTCAAAGATATTATCATGGTCAGCCACTGAAGTACAGATTTTGAGATGTTCTGAATCCATTTCTTGGTTTGAGTTGCACAATGGGCAGTTAGGGGACTGATATATTCCAATTCTATGCAGGTGTTTGGCCAAACAATCATGCGATGAAAGAGTAATGGAACGGAGAAAAATTCTCTCCAGCGCCGGGACTTGAACCCGGGTTTTCAGCTCTACGTGCTGATGCTTTATCCACTAAGCCACACCGGATACAACCCCAGCGTCGAACAGAATTGTCTCTGATTGAGTTCCAACTCTTGGGTTCCCTCTAGTGGCCGCCCTCTGCACTACGTCATAGATGTCTATGAACATAGGACCGAAGTCCACACATGTGCTGAGGTGCACTCGTTATGAGTGACAAGTTGGCCGGGATCCGACGGAATAAGCGCCGTCTTAAATCACTTCGTGATTTACGCATATCATATATTATTTCAATGTACCGAAGTACATATGATATTTCCATGCAGATTTTCTGCGTCATCATACGATGAAAGAGTAATGGAACGGAGAAAAATTCTCTCCGGCGCCGGGACTTGAACCCGGGTTTTCAGCTCTACGTGCTGATGCTTTTATTCCGTCGGATCCCGGCCAACTAGTCACTCATAATGAGTGCACCTCAGCACATGTGTGGACTTCTGTCCTATGTTCATAGACATCTATGACGTAGTGCAGAGGGCGGCCACTAGAGGGAACCCAAGAGTTAGAACTCAATCAGAGACAATTCTGTTCGACGCTGGGGTTGTATCCGGTGTGGCTTAGTGGATAAAGCATCAGCACGTAGAGCTGAAAACCCGGGTTCAAGTCCCGGCACCGGAGAGAATTTTTCTCCGTTCCATTACTCTTTCATCGTATGATGACGCAAATATCTGCATGGAAATATCATATGTACTTCGGTACATTGAAATAACAAACAATCATGGCCTGTTGCTAATCTAAATGCAGCTACAGACGATTTTCGTGGTAAATCGGGAATTAACTGTGGATTTTGATGCAGAGAGTTCCATTTTTTCCCTTGAGATTGTGTTATCAAATTTTGTTTGTTGAAGTTTAAGTATGTAGAATTAATAAATCTTTTCACAGAGTAATACGTAGACTTAGTAACAGGTCTGTAAGTAATTCAGGAAATGTAAGATGATGTGCCACCCTCAGATAAACAACATATTCTATACCTTTGTATGTAATCATCCTTCATACCATTTGTAAGGCTTGTTATGCATAACATTCCAACAGCTGTTTCTCCACACCTATTGAAAATTGAACACATGTTTATATGAAACTTATTTCTCAGACTAGTCCATACTGCCACCCCCTAAAATATTTATTATTCCTGAACCACCCTATATATGCATGAAAGAAACCTCCATTTACATAATAAATATTGTCACATGTTCATATGTCATTTCAACTATTTGTAAGGGTTTTTTGATATGTCCATGTTGTCAGCATACTGCTCGATAATACACTGATTCATTAGTTTCTGATATTTGAAAACTTCTTTATTCTGAAGGAAGATTAAGAAGTGCACAAAAGGAGAGGGAGGGGGAGAATAAATCGCTGTCTCAATGATAACAGTGTGACATTCATGCAAGAAGTTTATTTCATCAAATAACTCATTAAAAAGTTACAAAAACTATCTGGAAATATATAATTCTGGACATGTGGGCTTATAGTCTAGGTTACAGTTATTGGTTTTTAAAGTAATTACACGCATTATGCAGGTATAATCGCCGCGGCCTCATGCTTAACATGCCGGCATCATACAAGAACGTGCGGTGTGCTTTTAAAACAATTTTCCGACCGATTGTTGCTCTGTAGGTTTCACTATAAGCGTCACGTTGTTACGTCTACTTCCTCGATAAGAATAAGCACTAGTTTGTTATATTGTTAAATGGCTATTATTATTATTTCATATACGAGTACGTTGACATTCTGAATTCTTAATAATAACTCTATAATAATAATTTTGATCACATACCTTAATGTTCGTCCACAGCACAAGACATTGCAACCTCGGTTTTAGTCCACGTGGATTAGACAAGTAGATGTCATTTTATAATGGAAGCAGCTTATTGGTTGTAACATTGAAATTGAGGCGAGTGATTGGAGCAGCGACATAAGAAATTGAAAAGAATAATACAATTAAATTTCAAACACCTGCCGAATGTTACTCACAAGGCAGCTCACAGACCTGCCGAATGTTAAGCATGAGACTGCAGCGATAATACTTAAGGATTTATTGAGATTTAAAATATGAAAAAAGCCGCCCTTAAAAAAAATAAATGTTATAACAAGTAAAATCAAATAAGATGTAAATACTTTTAGGTAATTTCGTGCTATTTTTTTAATTACTTTACTGGAAATCATACACAATCAACAAACAGAATGTAAAAAAAAAAATGAATGCTGAAGAGAAATCAGTATTTCACTTCGGATGTACTGTTTTCCAGTCACTGTACATTACATTACTGTCTGTAGGCCAGCTGAAAAGTTCTTCATAAAATGCTGTATGCTCACTTGGTTATGTACTGCTTCATTTTTTCCAAGTCTTGCACTTCTTTCTGTTTTATTGGCACTTTTCCTGCTGGGTAGACTGGGCTTGTTGGTGGAGGAACAGATTCTCACAGAAGTGCCATGAAGAATGTGTGGCTTACTAATCCATTGATTAATACTACTAGATACTTTGATGTATCCAACTCTGTCATGCGTATACTCAAAGTGGAATAGGGTACACATTGCAAAATTGATTATCTCACTTGTTTGTTCCTTCTTTCTTCAGAAACAGCAGTCTTTTGTAATGTTTATTCTGTTTTCTGCTGTTCCAATTCAATCACCACTGCCAATTGAATAGTTTTAAAACAGTCCATTTAAAGCAAACTGTGATATTAACTTGCCTCTAACAAGCCAACGAACAATGTCATTGGCGCCCTTTCAAACAAAAACAACGGATTTATCAATGTACTTCCGAAACTACGATAAAAATGAAAATGTCAAAAATGATGACTTAAAAAAATCAATTCAAATGTATGATCTTCACAATCCCAGGGATATGCAAGATGTAGTGAACATAATTTATGATAAAAATGATAATGATGACAAAGTATAGTCCGCATCACCTTACTTAATACCGTAAGGGTGAAACCTAACAATTCTTCCCCTATTACTACATAATATGAAAATCACTAATCCATTAGTATATTATACTAATGGATTATAGTGATTTTCTAGCTCTCAGGTTCAATTTCCTTTTACCAACTTTGTTTCGAATTTCGACAAATACTACAACTGGCAGTTATTTTCTGTTATGTTGGCAGCAACAATTTCGGTTTGCAGTAAAGGAAACTGATGAAAATGCAAGTAAATATATTTTTAGGTTAGGTCTCATGAATCGTAAACTGTTTAGTCAAAGCAATGAATTTCATGTTGCCAGACAAAATAGATTTTAATATTAGATTATACTAATTCTGAATTACCAACATAATATGCGAGAAGTCCAGGAGGAAAATATACTATGTCATAAATTATTGAACCATTTAAGAAACCACCTCGCAACATAAAGATGAGATGTGGTAAATAAGCAAGATATTGTTGTTGTTAATACTGTATTATTATTATTATTAATATAATTATTTCAGTACGTAGCATTGTGATTTTACCCTCTTTGGTGATATCTGGTATTAGTTGGCAACACTGAAGAGGCAGACAAATTAGATTTTTAGGAACTACACTTACGTGATCCTCACTATACCTGATGACAAAAATGATACAGATTGTGAAGCTGTAATGGAAACTTGTGATGGTGGTTCTGATACCATTCAAAATGGTATATATGAAAAGAGAAATGATAGTGCCTATTCTGAATGCATTTCCGAAGCTGTTGTAGAAACTCGTTTTGGAGATTTTAATGATACGTGTATGAAAAGATAAATAATATTGTCTGGTGAACTAAATGCTCAAATTTTCTTCCTGAATAATGGGAATGAAATAAATAGCAGGCAACTATTCCTAAAAAGACTATTCCAGGAGTTAGTGTTAGACCAGCTGTCCAGAAGAAGCACAGTTATAGTGAGGATCACGTAAGAGTAGCTCCTAAAAGGCTAATTTGGCCGTATCTTCAGTGTTGCCAACTAATACTAGATATCACCAAAAGAGGGTAAAATCACAATGCCATGTATAATAATAATAATAATAATAATAATATAGTATTAACAATAACGATGTCTTGCTTATTTACCACATCTTGTCTTTATGTTGGGGAGGTGTTTTCTAAATGGTTCAATAATTTGTGAAAGAGTATATTTTCCTTCTGCACCTGTCGCACATTATGTTAGTAGTTAGTAGATTACTGTATGATCTAATATTAAAATGTATTTTGTCTTTTTTTAAATCCGTGGCACTACAGCCCACGAAGGGCCAAGACCGACCAGCCGGCTGCCAGCCTCACGGCCACATGCCGAGGTAGAGGTGGACGATCATCCAACCAGAATGGAGGTATTGTGTGGTTAGCACGATGATCTCCCCAGCCGTTATAGCTGGTTTGCGTAACCGGATTTCGCTATCGTAGCTCCCCAAGTGCATCACACTGCTGGGAGGGCACTGGTCCCATACACTGGCCGAAATTTCATGAGAAAATTTCTTCCCCCATGAGGACTCGAACCAGCACGCATTCCGTAATGCGAGTCCTAGGCATGATGCCTTAGACCACGACGCCACGGTGCAGGACTGTATTTTGTCTTACAACATGAAATTCATTGCTTTGATTAAACAGTTTACGATTCACGAGACCTAACCTAAAAATGTATTTTCTTTGATCACGTGAAATGATTAGTACGAATTCCGAAAACGAATGTCATGTTGAAATGTATGCTTAAGAATATTTACTCCATTATTGTAATAAAAGTCTGAACACAAAAGAAATTAATTAAAATATGAAATGGTATTTCTGTCGATTACCCAAGGGCCTGTATCACACAAAATAATATGTTATATTTATTTACACTTAGACTACCTTATTATTATCTTGAATTGTAACCACAACACAAAGCAATACATACAATAACTATTATGTATTAATATTAATACGCATATTAATTAATTATTAGTATGTTTAAATTTCACTAACTTCCAATAATAATAGGCTCAGAAATCTAGAACAATTTGAATTTTCAGAATTTAAACTACTGATAACTTGTGTCACTGCTGCCAACATAACAGCTATAAAATCACTACCAGTTGTAGTATTTCTCAGTACCGAAATTCGAAATGAAGTTGGCAAAACAAAATCCAACCTGCAAACTAGAAAATCACCATAATCCACTAGCTTATGTAGTAATTGGGGAAAAATGGTTACGTTTCACCCTTAGGGTATTAATTAAGCTGATCTAGAGTATACAAGAGTAATATCACTACCACTCGAACAAGGGCTTCAGAAATTTTTCCCAGTAGACAATAGAGAAGAATCTCCCAGCTCTTCCACAGAAAATAGGCACAAAAGAAACAGAAGCTGCTCCTTTTTGTTAGTTTATGCACTGTTACAATGGCAACTAAATGGAAGAAATAAACTATCAGACAGAAAGTGAAAATAAGAGATTTCGAGACTCATCCTAAAATAACACCATCACATAGGGCAAAAAAGACATGTTTGCCAACTACTTCATTATAGGGAATAATGAAGAAGAAAAAAACTTCCAATGCCGAGTTTCAGTGTGGTTCAGGTTCAACCAAACGGAAAAACTTTCGTGCCTCACCATTTGAAGAGTTCAAAAATACTGCAATGAAATTTATAGTAAATAATAATTTTATTGTAGACCTAATTAAATGATTATAATGTTTGGTATATAACACACATATTAATACATATTATTACTACTAGTTATTTTAGCCTTTTCTTCCCATTTTATGTAAACCCCCCTTTTTAAGGGAAAAAAAATCTCTCTCAGATATATTTGGCCCAACAGTTAACAATAGATAGTGCACCTCACAGAAGGTTAATAGCAACAATATGGAAAATGTAATAGAAAATTGTATACAGTCTAATAAATATAGTTAATTTTCATTTTATAAAATTTATTCGGGTTAGCAATAACAACTGATAACGAAGTAAGTTTTAAGCCAAGGTCAATGCAAGTAATCCGAGACTTCTTCATCAATTCATATGACTTCTTAACGGGGAAATGATAAACTACTGACTGTATTCATGCTCTATATCCAAGCACATAAAAATTAAATTTCGGAATTTTTCAATTAACAACTATTTTGAAAAGTTGGCCTGTTTTACTTTGGTGTATTTACACAGCTATATACGTAGTATAAGAAATACTGTTTACAAATGAATCACTTATTTAAGAAAGGCTCTTCGTCCACAAAACAGGCATTTTCATTTTATTGTATGAATGAAATCCTTATACCAAGGCGCTTCATATTGGCAAGAAAGGCCGCATGTCCAACTCATCGTGTGTGTAATATGGGGTTTCGTAATAACTGTTTATTTACGAATGGCCCTATGTCCTGGAGTAAAGACCTTTCATAAATAAACTTGGGTTGTAATGGTTGGTGAACGGAAATTCGAAGTATGTAAAAAAGCATTCACGAGTCTGTTAGCTGTTGGTGAGAAGAACGTAAGGAGGTTACAAAAAGTCATTTCATTGGATAAATCCCCAGAGTACAACAGAGGCAAACAACAGAACCAGAAGACTAATCCAATCACTACAGTGATGCAAGTAAAAGATCACATTGCAAGTTTTCCCTTGAAAACAAGTCATTACTCTCCCAAGGAAGTAAACTATCTTCATGCAAAGTTAGACATTAAAAAATGTATACCCTTTTTAAGGAGAAATATCCAGATTGTTCTGTAAAATATAGTTTTTACTATAACACTTTTAAAGAGCATCTTGACTACAGGTTTGGCAGACCGCAGATAGACACATGCTGTGAATGCGAGGAGCTTCAGGTCCATGTTAAAAGTCCTACTCTTAATGAAACTGCTAAGAGAAGCTCAATTAATTGTTCACAAAAGGAGGAGCAATAAATTTTATACATCACTGAAGCAAATGAAAAATGTTATGCTTTATTTAATGACGCTGGCAACTGCCGAGGTTAAATCAGCGTCGTCGGTGTGCCGGAATTTTGTCACCCAGGAGTTCTTTTACATGCCAGTAAATCTACTAACATGAGCCTATCGCATTTAAGCACACTTAAATGCCATCGACCTGGCCCGGGATCGAACCCGCAACCTGGTATAGAAGGCCAGCGCTATACCTACTGTGCCAATCACACCGACAAAGCAAATGAAGGAATACTGCAAAGATAAAAACGTTTTATGTTTAACCACTGATTATATGCAGAATATATATCGGTCTCATATTCCAATCTATCAGGTGTTTTACTTAAGGCCACTGACACAATGTATTTTCTATTCACAATGTTAAGTCTGGTGAGGCCTACTTTTTTGTATATCATGAAGGCATTGCAAGGAAAGGGAGTAGTGAAGTGTGCTCTTTCTTGCTCACATATGTGAGGGAAGAGGTGTCAAGCACATAAGTGAGCTGTATATTTACAGTGATAACTCACCAAAGCAAAACAAAAACCATTTCATGATTATCTTCTTGATGGCACTTGTGGATACGGGTCGCTTTTCAAGAGTTGTGTACAGACTATCAATACGTGGACATTCATACCTTCCAAATGACAGGGATTTTGGTACGGTGAAGCGCAGCCTAAACAAAGTGGATAGACATTATACAGTCAGAGAAGTGACAGAAATTATTGCAAGTGCAAGTCACAAATTTCGTGTTAGGTTTGTTAGAACTGAAGACATCTTGGACTTCCAAACCTGATGCTCCATTATGTATAAGAAATCTCCTGTATCAGAAGGAAGTTAAGTTTACAGATTGAAGAATTCTAAGAAAGGAAAGAGAAGTCTTTGCAATATCAAAATACTAAGAGTTCATCTGGACATAAATGGATACGTAGAGGCATTAGCCTACCTTACATTGGAGGATTACAAATGAAGCACTTTCTATTTGGTTTGGAAAAGCTTTTTCTGCTCCAAATGCAAACCAATTATAGAGGTCAAAGTTCGTGACCTGAAATCGCTTTTATACGCCATACCCGAAAACAAAAGTGAATTGTTCCGTACTCTCACATCTTCATGGCAAAAAGCAAAGTAGGAGGCAAGTGGAAGCAACACAGAAGGGAAGGGGTAAAAAAATAAGGAAACACAGTCCTATATCTCATGTTTACTGCTTATTTTTGTAATAAATGTGTTAATGGAAGAATGGAAAAAATGTGTTTATTTAAGAAAGGCCCTTTGTCCAGTCTTTTCAAAAAGCTGTAACCTTGACAATTTTGATGATAGTAACTGAAAATTTTCTTAACCCTTTCTAACCCAAATTAAATTTACAAGCAATCCATGTTGAAACAAATAGCTGTATTAGGACCAAGTTACAGGAGTGGCAACATTTGAAACAAAACTATATCGATGAAAATGTATTGAAATAGAAGTTATCCAGCAAAATTTACCTTCATATGTAACACACAAGTATATAAATGCTATAAAGTTAATTATTGCCATATGGTATCTATAGGTAAGAAAGGGTTAACATGTTTCCTTTATTTTGTAGTATAACATATCATGTTTTCAGATTTTTAAAATATTTAGTATTTTCAATAAACAGTTTTTTTTTTTAATTTCCCACGAAAATATGTTTTTCATAAATAAGTGATTCAAATATTTTTCTAAAGACTATAAAGAGAAATGGCAAGCATATACTGTAGAGAGAATCCATAATGCGTATTTAATGGCAAACATTTTTATAAAACATAAATAAAACACAACAAATTCAACTACATGCACATGTGGAAAGAGATTGAGCAACCCTTCCACACTTCCTGTAACACAGTGTTTAGGGAGATTTCTGTTCCAGAACATTTTTGCTCTCTATCGATGTAATGGTACAGTATATTATAAAAAAATATGAGAACTAACTTAAAATATCACTGATGTCAGATCAAATACATATCACTGCTTCCAAAATTACGTGTAACTTTCTTTCTTTTTTCATACCGTACAGATTATTCTTTAGAATATAAAACTATAATTCGAAATCCACAAAAATTCTCTCACTTTACATTTTTATTCCATTGTTTTTAAGACCTAAATAAAATATTACCAAAGTAAAATAGAACTCACTGTATCTCACAATTATCTGCCATTTTTCTCGGCTGCCAACGCCTCTAGTTTCTTCAGCACTCGTCCCATGTCTGCATTTTTTGATAATTTAAGATAGTTCGTCTTTCTCAAGTAATGAATTTCCAACCAACCAGGAACACTGTTCTTGAGTAGCTGTATGTGTTCTTGCAGTTCCGCTATAAGGAAAATACACATGTTATTACAACAAATTTATCAAGTTTATCTTAGTATGTACTGTGAAATTCGAATTTAATTCCTCTCGTATTTACACTTAATTTTAAAGCAAAAAGATTTACATATTAATAATCACACTCAATATTTTAAACTGGGGGAAGAAAAAAAAAAAAGAAATTAATAAATAAATAAATAAACATAAGATATCATGTCATTTTCACATACATTTCAGAATACCATTTATGCATGGAGCTAGAATTACAGAACTGCTTTACGAGGATATAATACAAATGGCTTTTAGAGAACCTGAAGGTTCAATGCCGCCCCCACATTATGCCCATCATCGGTCCCTATCCAGAGCAAGATTAATCCAGTCTCTACCATAATATCCCACCTCCCTCAAATCCATTTTAATATTATCCTCCCATCTATGTCTCGACCTCCCCAAAGGTCTTTTTCCTTCAGACCTTCCAATTAACACACTGTATGCATTTCTGAGTTCGCCCATACATGCTACATGCCCTATCCATCTCAAACATCTGGATTTAATATTCCCAATTATGTTAGGTGACTAATACAATGCATGCAGTTCTAGGTTATGTAACTTTCTCCATTCTCCTGTAACTTCATCCCGCTTAGCCCCAAATATTTTCCTCTCGAACATTCCTCTTAACCTCTATTCCTCTCTCAAAGTGTCAGTTTCACAACCATACATAACAATTAGTAATGTAACTGTTTTATAAAATTCTAACTTTCAGTTTTTTTTTAAGTCGACTAGATGACAAAAGCTTCTCAACCAAATAATAGCAGGCCTTTCCCATATTTATTCTGCGTTTGATTTCCTCTCGAGTATCATTTATATTTGTTACTGTTGTTCCGAGAATATAATATATAACAAAATTAAATATTATGCAAATCTAGTTTTTCTGGTAAAACTCCCTGTAAAGCAGATTTGAATAATTTTAAGGGAAAAATTGTCCCGGGGCGGGTATATATCCTGGGGCCTCTGGTTGAACCTACCAGTGCTCTACCAACTGAGCTACCCAGGAACTCCACCCAACACCATCTCAATTTTTCCCTTTATATCGACACAACTCGTGTGGGCTGACGAGATGCAGCTGGAAAGTTCAGTGAAAGTCGGACAGTGAAGATGATCTTGATCCACATCTTCATTAAGGTTACAGAAAGGGCATGTAGGAGATACTTCAATGGGCCTACCAATTCTTTGTTAATGTTTACGGAGGCAATATGACTTGTAAGTTATTTGAATGTTGCCACAATAGATTTAAGTGAAAGTTCAGTTATTAAATTAAAAGTACTGCATAATATCTCTCTTCCTACCTTCACTTCCCTTAGAAGCAATGTATTTTTTTATTAAATCATTATAGGCCTATTCTTATTATTTTTTAACAGAGTGATAAGACATTGGTACCAATATAAATTATATAAACATCAGGAAAATGTAAATTGCAGGGATGTTTCCCATGCAGTATTTCCACAAATAATATTAACTTTATTATATATTAACACAAAGTATTTTTTTCTTTTACTTGGGTATTTAATGACACTGTATCAACTACTAGGTTATTTTGCGTCGATGGAATTGGTGATAGTGAGATGGTATTTGGTGTGAGGCCAATTTCTTATAGATTACGTGACATTTGCCTTACAGTTGGGAAAAACTCGGAAAAAACTCAACCAGGTAATTAGCCCAAGCAGGAATCGAACCCACATCTGACCACAACTCTGGATCAACAGGCAAGCACCTTGCCGAGTGAACTACACCGGTGGCCAAAGTATTTTTCACCATGTGAAATTTTAAACAAATGTTAACATTTTATTGAAGAAAAAAATGAAATTTTTATACAGAGAACAGCACAACACAAGGAAATACAAAAACTTTTTAAACTGTCAACAATTTTATTTAATGGAACCATGGACCAAATTACTACACACATCTATATATATAATTTGAACTGGTAATGGAAATTACGGGAAAACGGCTGAACAGATTTTAATGAATGACTCCTGATTTTGAAGCTTGGAATCCAAATATTTTCAGAAAAAATAATAGTTTTCACAGAAATGTCAATTTTCCTACATAATTTTCCTATTTTCCAAAATCCATCTGTCATCAGTTTTGAGAACTAATAGCTTTTCAGTACAAGGCAGATACTTCACGGGAGCAGACTATGACATCAGTAACTCTCAACTATATGAGTCACTAAATATAATGCTATTTAGTGATTATATTCAAAATGCCAGAACCAAATTTATACAATCTGTAAAAACACATCCAAATCCACTGTTCAATAGTTTAGTAATTTCTAGTGTTTAATGTATGAGTGATTTCTTGTAAAACACTTCACTCCTGGTGAAAGTGTTGAATGTAAATTATACATATTTTTATACTGAATCATGTATTAGGTTACATACATCTTGTAAAATGCATGGGTCCATTTTGCGACCTGGTACTTAAATAAATATACATTTCTGGGGGGGGGGGGGGGGGAGATACTAAAATAAACAATATCATGGAGGCCATGACTCCAGAATTGCCAACAGATTCTCTGACATAATGCCAATAGGTCGCTCTTCATTTGTCTCTATCTTGGTTACTAAAAACTTCAAAGCTTATTACGAAGGTTATAATTATTATCATGAATAAAATTTACAGATCTGATTCTTGTGTAATTTTATTAGTACAGCTACGTAGTGTATATAGGTTATTAAAAACTACAAAACTCAAGAAGGATTGTTGAAATTATTTCCATTAAAAATGAAATATTACAGGTGTAATACGGTGTATTTTGTCACTGATACACATTGATACTACCGTATTTGCTCGCGTAATTTGCGCCCCCGCGTATTTTGCGCACCCTAATTTTTAAGGGATTATTTTGAACTTTATTTTTGCTCCGTGTATTTTGCGCACACATTTTACGTACATATTTTTTTCAGTGTAGTACGGATTTTCCTTCCCTACAGTCCATCGCAGGTCATTCACCAGCAACTGAAGTACCTGCTTCAGAAAGAAACCCCAAAGTCCCGCTACTTTAACAATGCTTGTCCTTGGTAGAAACAAGCTACTGGTATAGAAAATTAGCCCTACCGTAAATACTTACCTTTACATATACTAATTGAGATAAACTCAGAACAGGACCTCTTATTTGAAAAATCCGCATATTTTTCGCACCCCAATTTTTCAGTGGCCAAAGTTAATTAAAAAGTGCGCAAATTACGCGAGCAAATACGGTATTATTGATGATATGAAAATGGGGTTATTTATGTAAGTAAACGTAGAGAATAACTTACATTAGATCTTCATTTCTATAATTTTCTGAGTAACGGGTATACATACATATGTTACTAAAAACTACAAATCTTACGTAAGACATAAATATTGTTATTAAAAATTAAATACTTATCTAATACACTCCAAAATGTCATATTCTTGCCAACAATCTGCAATGACCTGAAATAGCTACTACTTTACTCCCACATGAAAAAACCGCTGATCATCTTGACATTGATAGCCTATTTGCACTTCCGCATTGAAACTCAAAGAAATGAAGATGGATATGTCCAAGAAAAGTATTTAGCATAAAATCCATTCTGAGGGAAGTTCTTTTAAAAAAAGATACATTTGGCAAGGTTAAACTTCAATGAGATATTATGTTACTTTCAATGTAACATATTTCGCGGACCATGTTTAATTATTATGGAAGTAAGTACCTTTCAAAATATCTGATATTCTGTCTGGAAAATATATCTGAAAAATCTGTATTTAAACTTGTAATGAACTTAGTCTGCAGCAATTGCTGCACAAGCCACTAGTAAGTTTTTATAAAGTCAAGTGAGACAATAAGTACACTCTATATTAATACATCTAAAATGCAAACTGAAAAAAAAATGTATTTGTACCTTTTGATAATTTCTCCCTGTAGCTATTTCCAAGTTTTTCCAACGTGAAGTCCAAAGGCAAGACAGTTTTCTTTTCCGTTACGTAGAGATTCCTCAAGATACGTGCCAACTCTGGCAAGCGCACATGCTGTATTGCGATGCGGTCTTGAGCAGGTGAGCGTGTCATGGCCTGCAATGCCTTTGCTGCCTGTTTTGCTCGCACCTAATAAAAAAAATTTGATAATATTCCATATTTTAATGAAAATATCTTAATAATAATTACAGTATATGTGTTAAAAACAAAAAAGACTGACCTTCTCCAAAAGTGCCTTAGGAACACCTTTGAGCAGTGAAGATACTGGAGATATCTTTGGTTGAGAATTATTACTGATTAATTTGTTTGGAGTTGTTGGAGGTTCTATTCTACTAGATTCTTCAGCTGTGGTTTGCAATGCCTTCTCCATCCTGAGATTGCAGTTTATTAGATTCCTGGCTTGTTCTGCAAACATGACACACAGTTCAAGAAACAATTACTCTTAAATGGCGAATGCATAGTAATGTAAAAATGCGTGTCATAAAAGAATTTTTTCTACTTACTTACTGGCTTTTAAGGAACCCAGAGGTTCATTGCCGCCCTCACATAAGCCCGCCATTGGTCCCTATCTTGACCAAGATTAATCCATTCTCTATCATCATATCCCACCTCCCTCAAATCCATTTTAATATTATCTTCCCATCTACATCTCAGCCTCCCCAAAGGTCTTTTTCCCTTCGGCCTCCCAACTGACACTCTATATGCATTTCTGGATTCCCCCATATGTGCTACATGCCCTGCCCATCTCAAATGTCTGGACTTAATGTTCCTAATTATGTCAGGTGAAGAATACAATGCGTGCAGCTCTGCATTGTGTAACTTTCTCCATTCTCCTGTAACTTCATCCCTCTTAGTCTCAAATATTTTCCTAAGCACTTTATTCTCAAACACCCTTAACCTATGTTCCTCTCTCAAAGTGAGAGTCCAAGTTTCACAACCATAAAGAACAACCGATAATATAAGTGTTTTATAAATTCTAACTTTCAGATTTTTTGAAAGCAGACTGGATGATAATAGCTTTTCAACCGAATAATAACAGGCATTTCCCACATTTAATCTGTATTTAATTTCTCCTTAGTATCATTTATATTTGTTACTGTTGCTCCAAGATATTTGAACTTCTCCACCTCTTCAAAAGATAAATTTCCAATTTCTATATTTCCATTTCGTAAAATATTCTCGTCGCGAGACATAATCATATACTTTGTCTTTTCGGGATTTACTTCCAAACCTATCTCTTTACTTGCTTCAAGTAAAATTCCCGTGTTTTCCCTAATTGTTTGTGGATTTTCTCCTAACATATTCACGTCATCCACATAGACAAGCAGCTGATGTAACCCGTTCAATTCCAAACCCTCTCGGTTATCCAGACTTTCCTAATGGCATATTCTAGAGCGAAGTTAAAAAGTAAAGGTGATAGTGCATCTCCTTGCTTTAGCCCACAGTGAATTGGAAACACATCTGACAGAAACTGACCTATACGAACTCTGCTGTACGTTTCACTGAGACACATACAGTAATAAATTTCTCTAAGAGGTAGAAAGAATTTCCTAAATACAAGAATATTTCCAAATGGAAACGAGTCCAAATAAATTTACCCAGCACGTCTTTAGCAGAACAGTACTTCTTCAGATCTGGAGGTTGAGGGAGAGAGTCTGGTTCGATGTCTGGAACTTGGTCAATCTCAAACTCTGGATGCCAACGAGTCAGTTTGTCCCGAGGAATGATCATGGGTGGCACCAGGCTATGCAGGAACTCCTGAAAACACAATAACATAAAATAACTGAGAAACGTGTGATAAATAATTACAGATAGTACTATTTATACAATACAAAATAAATATTCAAACACAATTTTCTTGCAATGAGGAAGGGTCATTCATAATGAATTTGCAATAGTCTACGCAAACATACACACAAAACACACACACAAATGAATTATTTATGAGTCCAAAAGCCCACTATGAACCTGATACACAACAAACATTAATGTAATCAGTCAGTGTGGGTTCGGGAATGTGTCTAGCTTGAGGGTCAGTGCAATAAATATAATAAGTGTTCTCCTCTTTCAATTTAATTAAATAAATAAAGAAACAAACCAAGTCATAGATGGAATAGCGAGTATCTTTGTAAAACTGAGTAATAATATTACTGTGTACTTAGCTCTGTTTCAATCAATAATTCAGTATGGTATCTTGCAGTGTAGGCTTTCATGGCCGGATTCTATAGATCTAGATTCATTTTCCGGGCTGAGAGGCCGTGGTCTATTGGTTGGTTTTATACCAGACGTTTCATCTGCAACTGCGGCAGACATCTTCAGTGGAGTGGTATCCAAGGTCGCAAGACTCTTCTCGGCGTACCTGAGGCAACTGATCCTGTGGCTGGTTGTGCGGGCGTATTTATAGTGCGACTAACAGGCCTCGGCCCGCGAGCCGCACTATAAATACGCCCGCACAACCAGCCACAGGATCAGTTGCCTCAGGTACGCCGAGAAGAGTCTTGCGACCTCGGATACCACTCCACTGAAGATGTCTGCCGCAGTTGCAGATGAAACGTCTGGTATAAAACCAACCAATAGACCACGGCCTCTCAGCCCGGAAAATGAATCTAGATCAGTATGGTATATTAGGTTGGGGAGGAATGCCAAAATCGACTCTCCATCCTTTAAATTTGCTCCAAAAAAGAATTATCAAAATTTGTCTATATAAACCTTTTGATTACCGTACAAAATTAATTTTTCAGGAATTTGGTGTATCAAATCTAGAACAAATTTATAAACAAACATTGCTGATTTACTTCCATAAAAACCACAATAAATTTAAATTTGATCCTCATGAATACCATACGAGACAAAACTACAGTTTCTTTCTAAATACTACCAAATGCCACACAACTGCTGGATTAAAACACAGGATAAATTTTGGACCCAAAATATATAATACATTAATTAGAGCTTACCCTGAGCTAAGTACACTGAACACACATAGATTTAAGAAATAATCAGATTAATTATTTAATTGTTTAAGCTGATTGAGTTAAAAATTGATACTTTTGTACTTTTGTATTTTCTATTTGTATAGACCCTATTATTACATGCTGTATTATTTTACCATTTATTAATGTTATTGTGCTCAATGAACTCTCTTAATTTTGTGATATATTTTGTATAACTGATCTCAACTGCACCCGAGCACGAGCTTCTGCTCTTTCGGGCTGCAATGCCTAATGTAGCTCAAGTGTATAGTATTAAATAAATGAAATGAAATATTTCATAAAAAGATGTGAACAATGTATTGCAGAGAATCAGAGACATTATGAGCAACGAATGTCAGCCAGTGAAGTACAAATTCTACAACTCTTATTGTAAATTTTAGTAGGTTATTTTACGATGCTTCATCAACATCTTAAGTTATTTAGGGTCTGAATAAGATGAAGGTGATAATGCCGGTGAAATGAACCTGGGGCCCAGCACCGAAAGTTACCCAGCATTTGCTCATAAGGGGTTGAGGGAAAACCCCGGAAAAACCTCAACCAGGTAACTTGCCCCGACTGGGAATCGAACACAGGACACCTGGTTTCACGGCCAGGAGTGCTGTTACTCCACAGGTTTGGACTCTTATTGTAAATATTGTATCAGTGCCAAGAATACGGATGTGCACCTGGTAGTAACCTAGCTATATCTCAGCAGGGACTGGCACCGCCTATCTCTGATCATTTAGTATTAGTATTTATTTATTTAATCTGGTAGAGATAAGGCCATCAGGCCTTCTCTGCCCCTCTACCAGGGGATTACAACTATAATATGAATAAAATTACAATTAATATTAAATTTACAATTACAATTACAATAAAAATTAAAGTACGACAAGATTACCTGATTAATGAAAGCTAGACAATTTATCACAGAAGTTAAGAACAAAGAATATTTTTGTATTTACTGAATTACAAATTAAACCTAGAATAACAAAATTCTATAGTGATGAAATTACCATATATTGAGATATTTTGTGATAGATTAAGAGAACTATTTACAAGAAACCATGTCTGAACGAGTCTCAATTACTGACCAAATGCCTAGTAAGTTTGCATTTGAATTCAATTTTATTTCGACAGTCCCTGATTCTAGCAGGTAACGAATTCCAGAGTCTTGGCAGGGCTATTGTGAAAGAGGATGAGTATGAGGAGGTGCGATGGGATGGTAGTGTTAGTATTGTTTCATGGCGAGAGCATGTGTTCAGATTGTGATGGGAAGAAAGGTAAGTGGAGCGAGACGACAGGTACGAAGGAATAGAAGAGTTCAAGATTTCGAAAAGAAGGAGAAGTGAATGTAAATTTCTTTTCTTATCTAGTTTAAGCCAACCTATTGTTGGAGCATCACAAATGCTCCCCTCTATAGTTACACAATGAGAATACTTTGTAACATATATTAAAAAAACGTAAGAATTATATGAAAAATTGTATAATTTCTATAAATGCATTTAAGTGGCACTATAAATTTGATGAAAGATGAATGAAGATTAAAAACAAAACAAAAATACAGGACTTCAAAGCTACAGAATAGCACTATTTTAAAAATAATACATCAGAGAATTTATGGTTCACAATCTGCAAGTTTAAATCAACTGTATGAACTGGATACTTTGCAAAGTTCTTTATAAAATTAATTTTATTACATTTATCTCACCTCATGGTAATCCTTCACTTTTTCCAACATATTTCTTTGGATAGTATGTATGCGTTCCTGTAAGCGATCAGATGTAAATACTGGAGAATTTGAGGAACTATCACTACCTGTAACAAGAAGAATTGTAGGTGGTTAAAAAATATGCTTGTAGTTAATAATACATAGCATGCACATAATGAATATGCCGTATTTCATAAATATCACTAATGCATCATCCATCATCATCATTGTCATCATCACCACAAGAATTGTATAGTTTAGCTACTCTTAGATAAACATGTTGCAAAATTCTGTTGTTAATCTATAAACATATATATTATTTTATTTTAATTTTATTTATTATTTTTTTTTTACTTTATTTCATTCTTTTCATTTTATTTTAATGTACCGAAGTACATATGATATTTCCATGCAGATATTCTGCGTCATCATACAATGAAAGAGTAATGGAACGGAGAAAAATTCCCTCCGGCGCCAGGATTTGAACCCGGGTTTTCAGCTCTACGTGCTGATGCTTTATCCACTAAGCCACACCGGATACCCACCCCAGTGCTGGACAGAATCGTCTCAGTTTGAGTTCCAACTCTTGGGTTCCCTCTAGTTATCATATGTACTTCAGTACATTAAAATAAAATAAAATATATATGATATGCGTAAATCACTTCGTGATTTAAGAAGGCGCTTATTCTGTCGGATCCCGGCCAACTAGTCACTCATAACGAGTGCACCTCAGCACATGTGTGGACTTCAGTCCTACGTTCATAGACATCTATGACGTAGTGCAGAGGGCGGCCACTAGAGGGAACCCAATAGTTGGAACTTAAACTGAGATGATTCTGTCCGGCGCCAGGGTGGGTATCCGGTGTGGCTTAGTGGATAAAGCATCAGCACGTAGAGCTGAAAACCCGGGTTCAAATCCCGGTGCTGGAGGGAATTTTTCTCCGTTCCATTACTCTTTCATCGTAACCTATAAACAATTCCTTCTATTGCATTCAGCTATAAGACAGAAGAAGTGGCTCAAAAATATGTTGTAATGTATTGTATCCCAATAATTCAAATTATTGTTAAAACACAGCATGTAGACTGATTCTTCATTATTCATCTTAGGTACTTCATAAGCATACACCAATCTGAGAATAATTTTAAATGATTTATGTAAGTAAAAATTTAATTTAAAAAAATTCCGAGTTAAATAATATGCTGCAAAAAAGTGTTCTTAGGTGCATCGCACTACTCAAAAATGAAATGGGGAAAAATTATATTAATACGTAAATATGGCAAATCCATAATTCGCGGACTATTCCAAAGAAAAGGATGAAAAGCAGATTATGGAATCTTACCAACTTTAGGTGAAAAAAGAGGTGTCAAGGTAAGCTCATAGTGTTCAGTCTTAGATGCGGATCCAAACTTTCTGCACTTCTCTTGATGGAAAATATATGCATCAGGATAAATTCTTTTGATCTGACCCAAATGATGTTCTGTGAAGTTCCTGAAATAAATGCCACGAAAGTATCAAATATACACAATCGACCAGGTGGCAATGAGATCTGCATCAATAATGTTCACAAACTTTTAGGTTTCTGTAACACATTTGCGTAAGTCCAAAACTCAATAATAGGCACTGTTTTCTTTGTGTTAACATAATGCTACATTCAAAGAAGGAACAATAATAAAGTCTTCCAAGTTCTCTTTTGTTACTGGAAACAGAAAGGAACTTGAGTTTGAGCAACTGTTTACTGGTACTTCAGTTGTCTTTAACTCTGAAATATCATTTGTTGCATTTATTTTATTTTATTTTATTTTATTTTAAGATGTGAACATAACAGGCCAACCAATTACAATGTTCACTAAAATATTAGTTATTAAATACAAAAATTGCATACTGTATTTACTGACATAATTTATGCACCCCAATTTTTAAGCAATTCTCTCCTTTTTTTTTTTCTTTTGCAAAGTTTCCTGGCCAGTAAAAAAATACAATGACATTAAGGCTTGCCACATGCCTCAATACTTTCCATGACTATGCTTGAGTTGCAGTAACAAAGGATTGTCTATAGTTAATGTCCTCACTCACTTACTTACTTACAAATGGCTTTTAAGGAACCCGAAGGTTCATTGCCGCCCTCACATAAGCCCGCCATCAGTCCCTATCCTGTGCAAGATTAATCCAGTCTCTATCATCATATCCCACCTCCCTCAAATCCATTTTAATATTATCCTCCCATCTACGTCTCGGCCTCCCCAAAGGTCTTTTTCCCTCCGGTCTCCCAACTAACACTCTATACGCATTTCTTGACTCGCCCATACATGCTACATCCCCTGCCCATCTCAAACGTCTGGATTTAATGTTCCTAATAATGTCAGGTGAAGAATACAATGCATGCAGTTCTGCATTGTGTAACTTTCTCCATTCTCCTGTAACTTCATCCCGCTTAGCCCCAAATATTTTCCTAAGCACCTTATTCTCAAACACCCTTAACCTATGTTCCTCTCTCAGAGTGAGAGTCCAAGTTTCACAGCCATACAGAACAACCGGTAATATAACTGTTTTATAAATTCTAACTTTCAGATTTTTTTGACAGCAGACTAGATGATAAAAGCTTCTCAACCGAATAATAACAGGCATTTCCCATATTTATTCTGCGTTTAATTTCCTCCCGAGTGTCAGTTAATGTCCTCACATGCATAAAAATCACCCCCTCCATCCTGACCAATTGCCGTAAAAAAACACACATACAACCCCACCCCCCGATCATTATTAATTCCATTAGTACAAAAGTAAGAAAGAAAATATTGACTAACCTTCTTAACATTTCCTGGACTGCAGGTTTCAACTTTCTGAATGTAATGACTTCCTTACGTTTGTAGAGCATTGAAACAACAGCATCAACACAACGGAAGATTTCTGCAAGATGGCGATAATTGAATGGAAGGGTGAGGGTTGGAGTTCCAGGAAGAGCCAATGATGCGTAAGACTTGAAAGCTGGAGATTTCGTTGGAGTGGTCTGTGGACTTGAGTAACCTTTCTGTGGACTGGTGAAGATGTTCTTTTGAGGGCTGCAAAATGAAACACATTTCAATGACGATTATAATAATAATAATGCAACGACCTTTAATATCAGCCATTCTAATCAACCATAAATCTCTTAAATGCGAAGTCATAACGTTATTGTTGTTGTTTTCTAATGCCAGGCGTTTGACAATAAAGCCATTTGACCTCTTGCGCTCCAATATTATTCAAAGATATTATCATGGTCAGCCACTGAAGCACAGATTTTGAGGTGTTCCGAATCCAATTCATGGTTTGAGTTGCACAATGGGCAGTTAGGGGACTGATATATTCCAATTCTATGCAGGTGCTTGGCCAAACAATCATGGCCTGTTGCCAATCTAAATGCAGCTACAGACGATTTTCGTGGTAAATCGGGAATTAACTGTGGATTTTGATGCAGAGAGTTCCATTTTTTCCCTTAGGATTGAGTTATCAAATTTTGTTTGTTGAAGTTTAAGTATGTAGATTTAATAAATCTCTTCACGGAGTAATACTTATATTTAGTAACAGGTCTGTAAGTAGCAGTGCTGCCCTTCTTTGCTAAAGCATCCGCATTCTCATTTCCCAGGATTCCACAATGGGATGGTATCCATTGGAATACAATTCTTTTATTGAGTGATATTAATTATTGTATTATTATTATTATATTATTATTATATGTGTGGTTTATTAAATCCAATACAGTAGATAAACTCTATTTCAAAATCCAGCTATAAAATTAATTACTGGAGCATTAAAAATTAATTCCAATCGTTGCTGTGAAGATTTTTATGAATACTCGAAACATAATTGAAGAACTGAAAGAATAAACACTAACACAGTGTGAAAAATTAATTACACTACCATATACAGGAAGAGGGCTGCATAGAATTGGAATATATGAGTCCCCTAACTGCTCATTGTGCAACTCAAACCAAGAAATGGATTCGGAACACCTCAAAACCTGTGCTTCAGTGGCTGGTCATGATAATATCTTTGAAAAATATTGGAGTGCAAGAGGTCAAATGACTTTACTGTCAAACGTCTGGCATTAGAAAACAGCAACAACATACAGGAAGAGGGAAAGGAATTAGCCACCCTATCCCATTATCTCCTGGCTTAGCTGCCTCATAAGTGGTGCCTTGTTGGTATCACTTGCGAGGTTCAGACTTGTCTTTGGACAGTTGACTGAACAACATATAGGAAATAGTATAATATCCGAACTGTGGATAGGTTAAAAACACAGAAAAATTTTATGAAGTTAGTACAGTAAATTAAAAAGATGTATTCCTCAAAGGAAAGAAAACTTATTAATGAAAGACAACCCATCAAATACCATTCATATAGAACACTGTTTGGCCCTCATGGATGATAAAAAAATGTGAAACATAAATTTTACAGACACTAGTAATAAAACAATTGAGACAATATGCCAACATAAGGAATAGTTACAAATTTATACAGATGAATCTCTTGGTTACAAATTTATACAGATGGATCTCTTATATCACATTCAAGAGGAGCAGTAGCTGGAGGAACATGTGCTCTCTTTTCATTTTACCATTTGTAAGAGAATATATAACAAATTTTGAAGAAGTTATTGCTATTTATATATCTCTGAAAAAACTCTTATACAGATCAAATAAATCCCACAAAGTTGTCATATTATCAGATTTCAAGAGTGGCCATACAAGCTGTAATTTCACAACAGTGGAGAATGCACCATGACAACACACAACCTCCATATCACGAATCAAGTCATGCAATTTCTTGCTAAATCCAACATAACCTGTGTACTATACCCGACTTACAGCCCCGATCTCGCTCCCACTGACTTTTTTATCCTCGTTACTAAAGGTAAAGCTCCGGGGCATTCAATTTAAGAACTCTGAAGTAGTTCTCAAGAAATGTGAAGACGATTCTCAAGGATCTGGCAAAGAATGGCCTTCATTATGTGTGCAAGAACTGGAAGAAACGCTATAACAAGTGCATTCAAGTAGAAGGGGTCTACTTTGAAAAAGATCACGTAAACAGTGAAGTAGAGTAATAAACATCTGTGAAAAAAAAATTAGTCTCATTTTTCTTGATCAGTCCTTGTACTAGGTTAGTGCATAAATTCGTAGCGTTTTTGTTTCGCGTGTTGGTACTCCATTTGCTATGGGTTTATTTATCGATTGTCATATTTTATTTGAAGTTCAATTGTTGTGCTTGAGTTTACATATTGAAGTTTTCATTTTTGCAGATAGTGAGTAGAGCCATGGACGTTAGAAAATGGAGTGTCAAGAGGAGACAGTGGAACATTTCCGACATATTCTTCTTTTTGACTTCAATAGAGGGATGAAAGCAGGAAGACCTTCAGAGTTTGATGAAGACAGTTTAAACACATTAATCCACAATGATCCATGTCAGCGTACTTGAGAACTGGCAAATGTGATGAACTGTGACCATTCCACTATCGTGCGACATTTGCGTTCATTGGGCAAGGTTAAAAAATCAGGTGCATGCTCTAAGCCAAAACCACAAAAATCAGCAAGTGGCCATAGGTGCATCTTTGCATGCTCGTCATCGATTGGCTCGCGAACAACATCGAATATTCCTAACCAATATCGTTACTGGTGACGAGAAATAGGGTCTTTATGCTAACATAAGGAAAAGAAACGAATGGTTGAGCCCGAACAAAAAAGCAGCTCCCCATACAAAGGCAGTGTGTATCCACAAAAGATGTTATGCATCTGGTGGAACTGCGAGCGTGCTATACTACGAAATTGCTTTTCAGAGATGTAACCATCACTGCCGACATTTATTGTCACCAACTGAGACATCTTGCACACACAATTCAAGAAAAACGACCAACAAGACTGCATGAAGTGATGCTACTCCACAATAACGCCTGTCCGCACTCTGCTAACCTGACACAAAACACTATCCAGGAGTTGGGTTGGGAAGTCATTCCGCACCCACCTTATTCACCTGATCTTGCGCCCTCGGATTATTTTCACCTTTCCCACTCTTTATCGAACAACCTTCAAGGAATTTTCTTTCCGGATGAAAATGCTCTACGAACATGGCTTGACGACTTCTTTAACTCAAAACCACGCGATTTCTACAGGCATGGAATCGAAAAACTACTCCAGCGTTGGCAGACTGTTGTAAATAGTGAAGGAGAATATACTGTTGATGATTAACTTCTCTCTTATGTGCATCTGATGTGTTTAATAAACTTATGAAAAATTGCTACGAATTTATGCACCAACCTAATATTATGGGAACCAAACTGTTGAATTAGTAATTATTTGAGATCTTTTTGCTGCATTTCAGTCTCTCTCGTAAAATACTATTTTTTTTCAAATTATATCTTTGTTGAGGTACAATGTCATTAAAATACTGTACACATAGTTTGGCATCACCTGGCAGGTACTTCAACTTCTATAGTCTGGAACTTCTGCAACTGTGGATTCAGAGGATCCTTCTTCGTCTTTTCAGGTGTTGTCTGCTTTAATGCAACTTTATCGAATCTAGATAAGGCCTTCTTCAATTCAGCTAATTTGGCATGTCTACTTAATTTCTTCTTCATTTCATCGTACGTCAAGTCCTACAAAAAACACAATACTAATTAACTTGAAGAGTAAAGTGTAAGTACATTTAGTTTTCGCAAACCACACACTAACAAAATACTGTTTTACAGATGATAAAAGCAAAAATTTATTTCCAGCTCTTCCACGTCAAAACATCGTAAGTTTAAACTCACGCAGTAACACGAAATTTTTGTTTTTAGCACGAATTTATTCAAAATTAGTGTTTATCAAGATGAATTTTGATCTGTTTAGGAAATTTTAATTTAAAGCGCTAAAAATGATACATTTATTGGAAGTGCTTGCTTTGCTTATAGATATTTTCTCAGACTATCATTCACTAATAATAATATAATATACTATATAATATAATATATATACACAAATTCCACAATTTGGGACATCTGGCCGAAATCTACGGCTGACCACTAGGATCCAGAATACAAAGCAGAGGTTAAATTAAAAATACAATACGATTGCGGAGAGAATACGGAATTTAATCACTTAATCACTCATTTAAAGTTGTGTGACTGCAATCTGTGTATATTTTTGTGTGATTTTACTTTGTTTATAGTGTTTGTTTTTTTCCTTTTTATTTCTGTTATTGTATTTGTATTTCTGGTGGTGTGGAAGAGAAGGCCTGATGGCCTTAACTACACCAGAATAAATAAATAAATATAAACACCAAAAATTGTATGTCCTTGTGAAACCTTACAGTTTGAAATATTTTTCTCATCAGCAGGGGCCAAAAGAGACATTAAAACAAAGACACTATTTTTTAATTGGTTATTTTGTGATTCTTTATCAACTGCTATCGTTACCTAGCATCTGAATGAGATGACAGTGATAATACCAGCGAAATGAGTCTGGGTTCAATGCCAAAAGTTACCTCACGTTTGTTCTCAATGGGTTGAGGGAAAACCCTGGAAAAACTTCAACCAGGTAATTTGTCCCAACCAGGATTTGAACCCAGGTCCACCTGTTTCATGGTCAGGCATGCTAACCGTTACTCCACAGCAGTGGACAACTCACTGTTAAGAATAAAACTGACCTAGGTGGAATGTTAAGGGGCCATGTTCAGCACGTGCAGGAAATAATGTTCTATCTACACCAGTGGTCATCAACTCAGGTGCTCTTCCGAGGCAATAAGTGCGGCCACGAGCAAGCAAACCAGCCGTGTGCAAGATTCCAAAGATATTGGAGACACTTGTTATGCGATAACTTGAAGCCAGTTTGAAGGAGATACATAACAATACAGTAGAACTTGGTTATAACGACATCCAAGGGACCTTGAAAATTATTTTGTTATGAACGAGTGTCGTAGTAACCGAGATTCACATCATCAGTCTAGTGAGGTGGAAAATTGAAAATATTAAACATACTTAGCCTTATTTTAGATTTATGTATTCACTTTTAAGCATACCATGAACACAATAAAATACATGTACAATTATAAATATAGTATTCTGTATTAAAACAGTTTGTTCATTACTCACCAAACTTCTTTACTGAGGAGTCAAGTAATCAGTCATTTTACTCTGTTGTCTCCTACTTGCCCAATATACACTTTCTAAATCACATTCTGTGTTTATTATTTCAGTTTCAATTTCACTGCTCCCTCCCCTAGCTTCATAGAACATGTTCACAATTCTAATGGCTTCTAAAGCGTCACTCACTTCTTTTAGTGGCCATACTGCGTTAAAATGCGTGCACTTAGTGAAAACTTCCTGTTGAAACTGACCGCATGCAGGTACCATTAATACCGCATGAATTCGGGCAGGTTACAATAGGATGGGGAATCTGCCTTCATTCCAAAGGTCTATGATAGAAGGGAACAGTAAAGGATTTGCCAGATTTCAGCAAAATACTTCTTTAAATACTTTGGTTCTTAGAAAATTGTATTCCAAACTGAGGTTGAATGAAAATGACGTTATATGCGAGGTAGACGCATATACATTTGTCGTATTAAGCAAGGTAGAAAAGCATATGTCTTATGGGGAATTAGTTGGGACCACAGAATATTTGACGTTATAGGCGAGATGTCGCACAAAACGAGGTTGCTATAACCAAGTTCTACTGTATTATACATTTATAGTGCATATACTCCCAAGCAGGCTACAGAAATTGGCGTACTTGAGAGTTTGAATGATCATTCACTTGATTTTGACCTTTTCACAATTGACTTTAAAAGCCACATCGTGTACAAGAAATCCCTCTTCATGATAAGAAAGTTGGAGTTCAATGTGCTGTTAGCGCAAGACGAATATTTCATTTTTATTTTACTTGGTTATTTAACGATGCTGTATCAACTACTCGGTTATTTAGCGTCGATGGAAATGGTGATAGCGAGATGGTATTTGGCGAGATGAGGCCGAGAATTCGTCATAGATTACCTGACATTCGCTTTATGGTTGGGGAAAACCTCGGAAAAAACCCAACCAGGTAATCAGCCCAAGCGGGAATCGAATCTGCGCCCGAGTGCAACTCCGGATCGGCAGGCAAGCGCCTTAGCCAACTGAGCTACGCCGGTGGCTTCAAGACGAATAATTGGTCCGATATTTGAAAAGTAGAACACACTTCGTCCACTCTTCACTGTTCTTAAATTGAGCATTTTAATTATTATGAGGTTAAATATTGTATATATCGATAGAACAAAGAAATCAGAAACAATACAGTGGCCGAAATTAATCGAGTCAATCAGAATGTGTTTTCGCAATATGCCTGTTTAGCCAAGAAAGGTCATTTCCAGCATTTTCTATAAGGTACGATTTTACGACAAGTCACTTTGTTTAAATTACAACATTGCAGAATCAACATCAGGCTTTATTAGCCATTCCTCGTCATAGTAACTCTTTCTATTCCTTATCTTTCACCGTATCAGTTTGTTGCCTATGGAACTCCTTACATCGTCATGTCAGGGATTGCCGAACAGTTAATCAATTTAAATTGAGAATTACTTATTTTTTACATGGAATTGATTCGTGAATGTTGGCTGATTTTATAGGTTATTCTGTTTGTTTGTATAAATTGTCATTTAGACCTATTATACATAGAATTAGGATGTAAATTGTAAGGAACAACTGGATAATACGCACGGCAGACCAATATCGATAGTCAACTCTACTCGCTGGCCACTAGTCACCGGGCCGTACCGAGCCCTATCAAACAAAATATAATCGAAATGGTGGTAGTCAAATTCGCGACTATATTCTTAAATAATTCACTCCATTAGTCAAGTTCAAGGTTTTATGTAGTACAACGGCGGTTTTTTTAATGCATTAAATGAAAATGAAGATGTAATAAGATAATAAACTAGGTTATCACAAGGAAATTAACAGGAAAAAAGGCGTGTTTCACGGAATACAATTAAAATGACGGAAAGTAAATTTCCGGTTAATGTTCGCCAAAGCGTAAAGTACGTAATTATGACGGCGTTGCTGTTTTATTTCTGGCCTATAGAAAAATACCTAGCCTTTTACGGAAAAAAATTTAAGGACCATGAAATTATTCACCGCTTTCATTATAGGCCTATTATTTTTTAACAATATTACGAATCAAAAACTGTCATATTATATAATTTTAACCACTACATGGACGAACCAAATCAAGCTAACCTAACCTAACCAAAGCTAACCTAACCTAACCAAAGCTAACCTAACCTAACCTAACCTAACCAAAGCTAAGCTAACCTAACCAAAACTAATCTAACCTAACCAAAGCTAATTTAAGCTAACCTAACCTAACCTAACCTAACCTAACCTAACCAAAGCTAAGCTAACCTAACCAAAACTAATCTAACCTAACCAAAGCTAATTTAACCTAACCTAAGCTAACCTAACCTAAGCTAAGCTAATCTAAGCTAAGCTAAGCTAACCTAACATAACATAACCTTCGTAAATGCAAGGCCTGTAACCGGAGCAAGAAGGGATCTCAATCATTTAATCTGCAAGTACACGCAAAAATAAATTCAAGTAAGGATCACGCTCCCACTGCATGAGAGGTCCGCGCATGCGCTACAGCAAAACTGTTTCTGTCCCGAGCCTCTCATCTAAGGCACTCGTCATAATTTACTCGCAATATTTACGCAAATACACATTGTCGCTAACAGTGGTGCTATCTCTCAATAATGTTCAGAACGAAGGAGGTAGACAGAGAGAGAAAAAATTTCTCCCGCCAACTACGCCACACACCAACGTCACGTTCTTATGTTGGTGACATTGTGTATTTATTTAAATTTGGTGCTAAACGTAACAGCACGGTTCAAAGTGACCGTGCTAATTCTCCAGTATAGCGAATTGTAATTAATTAATTATGTATCATGTTTAGTCAATATTTCATTATATATAAGCTTCTACCAGAATAAATAAATAAATTTTATACACTTTTTAAGTAGCGGGGTTAATGTACGAGTACGGCTGATTGTGACATGCAAAACACTGTGGCAGCAGTCAATACACATAATAGAAAACCTGTAGTAGAACTCACCTTCTGTTTTTTCGTGCCAGGAGACATTTTCTGTGGAGTCATCAATCCAAGTTCTTTCCTTCCTGTAACTCGTTCATCCAAGTTATTGTTACAATTTTGTGTAGAAGATGAAGGTTCATTCTCACTATTTTTATCCGCTCTCATTTTCTTCTTTGGTGATAAATGACCTTTCAATTGAAACACAACCGGTCTTTGAACAGGAATGGTTGTATTTTTCTTCGGGCTTGAAGATTTTGTATCCTGAAAGGTATTAAGATATAAGTAGATCAGCATTATAGTCTAGCTATTTACATACATATACCGATTTCCTTAATCTTCATTTATTGTATTCCATAGATCTTAAAATAACATTGCTGCTCTGACATGCGGAAAAAGTTAACAATTTGTGTACAAAAAATATATAATGCATACTAAGCAGATTACCTGTTACCACAAATTGTGTGAAAAGCAACGTTTTGGAAGTTACTTCAATCGCTACAACGAACATAGACAAAAATTATCGTATGGCCTATATACGTAACTTTCTCCTCCCTGCCATTTTCTTTGAAACCAAATCATATTTTTGTTATTGCAAGTCAAAACTTTGCAGCATATCCAAATCCCACTGTTTCTACCAAACTTACGATGCAAGATTCCTACTATAAAAAAAAGTCAAACTTCATTAAGTTAAATCTGAGATCACAAATACAAGGGTTATTACAAGCTGTTGCTATGCTCCTACTTTTAGCCGTCTAGATTATCAGTTTCTTATGTACTTTTACAGCAGTTACTTCTGCTAACAAAAAAAGAGAACAATCCTCAACCTAAATAATCGACACTTCTTATCAGTAATCTATTTTAATCACTATTATTGTATGCCACAAAATCTTAGTTGCAATATTGAAATAAGAATACGGTCATTGAATACAGGAGGCATAGGCTAGATAGTTGCAGAACTTGCCATTTTCACATATTGGAGTGCAAGAGGTCAAATGACTTTATTGTCAAACGCCTGACATTAGAAAACAACAACATTTGTGTGAAGATAACTGGGTGTACCCTCTCAAGTTATGTAACGATTCTAAAAACTTGATACCTTTGTCACTTTTGCTCACGTTTCATCAACAAAATTACAGTATGATTCATACTGCCTACTTCAGTCAGCATAATTTATACAGTTACTCAGGTTATGCTAACTATAGGCAAATAAAATTCGAGTCATGATCGCAATCTTACCATAGAAGGTTCTTCATTCTTCGTAGGGTTTTCATCATTTACAACAAATGGTTTGTTTGATACAGGATTATCTTTATTTTTCAGCATTTCACGAATATCACACTGCGCTGAAGGTTTAAGATTAATAGGAACAGTTTTCTTTTCTCTTACTAGACCTATACATTTATTTTCAGAAGTCTGCTTCAGTACTGAATTACCGTTGTCTTCCGATAATACAGAAGTAGGTTTCTCATTTATTTTTGCATTAGAATATTCGGAATATTCTTTAGGAAAGCCCTGAAGTTCGATTACATTCTTCTCACTGCTTTCGATAGGGAATACTGTAGAAGAATGCAACGATGTTAATCCTTCACCATTATTACTAATGAACACCTTCTTTCGACTATTAAGTTCTTCTCCCTTTCTTTTGCGTTTATTAAAATAATTTGTAATTGATGTTTGGGCCATTCTCGTTTCTTCAAGCGCCCTTCGATCCGCAGCTTTCCAATTAACAGTAAATGCAAACAATTTTAGTCACCACGAGACATTCACTCCAACTCCACCATAAACCAAGCAACACACACACCAACTTCCCGCGTTTTCTGTGGAACAGTTGAACAAAGTTCCATCTGGTATTGATGATTGGTACTAAGCCATGGTATGTAGAACCCCTATAATCAGAGGCAGAACACACTTTTAACAGCTTCTTTCTTTCTTTTTAAATTAATCTTTTGGATATACTATCGAAATCATGAGGGTGATCTCTTTCTTCCTAATTATTTACAAATACTGAGAGATAGTTCATGGTATAATGCTGCACTCCCATCATAACCAGGATGTGCAGCATGAAAACAAGATCAGAGCCATCTTTACTGAAAATGGTCTGCGAAAATTCAACCATAGTTCTAGTGATCCTAGATCATGTGTTCAAGGATATAGCATACTAGTATCTCTGACATATCATCAATTTTCAAGATAAGTTGAAGGTTAATAACTGCGTTCATTGTTTTGTTATTTATAATAATTCTTGTTATAGAATTAATTAGTATATCGTAAACAGACACAATCAGTTAATTAACTTCGCTGTCAAAGTGATATTAGACCGGTTACACAGTATATGTGCTTATTCTGTGGTTGGTAGTCCCACCATCTGATTGCTCGCTGAGATTCGGAATACGCTGTATCCAAACATGCTCGACGAATCTGCTTAAACATTAACAAAGTTATATGTTCATGAAGTATGCTTTAATAAGTATGTAGTGAAACATTTTATTATAATTAGAAGCAGATATGGGCCCCACATGTATTTATTGCATCATGATATTCAATTCTTTAAGGAACACTTCAATTGCGCCACTTTGTGATATCAGATGGAGAGAAATTTCCCACATTCCGGGAAAAAGGAAAATAATTATCAAAAAGGGAAATTTTAGCATTTTTAGCAACTTTTTAAATTTCATAATTCTATTTATTTTTCTGTCAGTTTTCTTAACTAATTTAGAGAATTAATATGACTTAAAACTTTCTTACTTAAAACGTTATCGTTTAAATGAGGTTATGTACTCTGACGTTCAAAAGTATCTGACCTGCGATTTTGCGATCGTGTAAGCGACCTTTCTACCCACGGGATCAACACGTTGCACGGGATGTCTGAATCAAAGATATAAGAAATTGACAAACTTTGAAATAGTTCCGCTATTTCAAATAGGTGACCCTATTTTGGGGACGGGTAAAAAAGTATTTGGGAGAATGTAGATGTAGATTAAGGTGAAGCTCCCTGTAAAGCAGACTTGAATAATTTCAAGGGGAAAATTGTTCCGGGGCCGGGTATCGATCCCGGGACACTTCGTTTGCGCATGAATGCTCTACCGACTGAGCTATCCAGGAACTACACCCGAAACTGTCCCAATTTTTTCCTTTATATCCACAGAACTCGAGTGGGCTGACAAGGTGCCAGAAACCCAACTTTGAGTGCACACAAACTCTGTGTGACTTGGATTGTTGTTTTCCGTTAACGTACCTACAGAAATTATTCAAGTCTGCTTCACAGGGAGCTCCACCTGAAAGCTAGATTTGCGTAATATATACCTCACTGGAAACTCAAAGTTTTTCTACTAAAGACCGTCAAACTTATCAATTCACAAATGTGATGAACATAAAGATGCTGTTGTTTACATAAAAGATTAACGTTTTCGGTTCCAATGAACCATCATCAGATCAATAAATAGACCTACAGAGTACTTTATGTTACAAACAAACAGTGAAGATATATTTTAAGTAGAACAGAATACATATTGGAAAGCAAAGATATATAAAAACAATGCACTGAACATTAGCAATAAAAATCTATATATAATACAATAAAATTACTTATTAAAAATGATTAATCATTGGCGTCTATATGAAAAAGAGTATTTAGCAGCGTCTTGAGACGTATAGTATTAAAATACAATATTATTGCAAATTACGTAACAAATGGTAGCATGAAGACTGCATTTACAAGAATATCAATTCTAATGTGCTGGTACAGATTGACATTAAAAACGAACAGAAGTGGATTATACAGCTTCATGCGTTGAAAGGTGAACACAACGTTCGCAGCATATAAAGTCTTGCAGTTTGAAAATAAATATGTGAAAAATTTTAGTTTGGGGAAAAATAATATTGATCACTACATATTGATAATGTGGAAACCAGATAAAGCGAAATGGGGTTGTTAAGGTAACCACAAAGACAAAAACCTCGTACTTACAGAACTGATGCGAAAGATGAGTGTGTCCGGAACTGTAAAAAGACCAGCAACAAGTGTTAGCGAATGTCACGTTTACAAAGTGTCTAGGTGACATGAAATTGAAAAGTAGGGGGAGAGGGAAGTGTATTGGTATGTTGGGGGTCACGTGTGTTGGGAGGTTTCAGATTATAAAGTGGACTAAGTATAGAGCATATCAAAAGTCCGGTAACACTTTCAATATTTTATTACACAAAAACTACTAATGGTAGCACTTTCAAACACACGTCAGTTTAAAGTCAAACTATCAAAGTTCGTTTTACACCTTACAGAGATTCAATGTGTGAACCACGAGTGACTCGGCAGATGTCCAAACGATAATCAAACTCTTCCCATACCCTTTTCAACATATCCTCTGTGACCGTGGCGGCAGCTTCTCGAATTCTGGTTTTTAGTTCCTCTAACTCACGTGGCAAAGGCGGTACAAACACACGGTCCTTTAGTTACCCCCATAGAAAAAAGTCACATCCAGTCATATCGGGTGACCTTGGTGGCCATGTCATGAAACATCTGTCCCTTACTCCAGCACGTCCTATCCAACGATCAGACATCTCCGTATTCAGGTAAGCACGAAATGCATTGTGGAAATGTGGCGGAGCCCCATCTTGCGGAAAGATGAAATCTATATCTATATATGATCTAGCAATGAGTTCGAAAGAGAATATAGAGCGGCCATAGCGCCGCCATGTTTTAAGAAAATTTAACGACCGTCCGCCATTAGCTTAAGCGCCCAAAACAGAGTGGGCGTGGCGATAAGCGAGTGTTGGAATCGTGAAGCTGTCAAAATTTCGTTTGCATAAATCACTTAAACTGAAGTGTAAAAACCTAGTGTTTCGTCAAATACGTGCTAGTAACTTAATCTAAAATAAAGAACTTATGTATGCTATACAGGGATTAAAATGAATTGCCAAGCCCGGAGAAGCGAAGCGAGCATCAAGTCGGCCGTGGTCATGGACTACATTGCGTTAAGATTATTATATCCTAGACAGACGTCAGAAGATACTAGTCAATCAGGGACGTCTCTAAATAAGAACAACAACAACAACTTTGTTGTGACCGGCCGCCATACTTAAACAATAACGTTTCTGTCGAAAATGATATTTATTTAGATTGCAATTAGGAATCGCTGAAAATGAATTCGAAAACAGATGTAAATAGACGGGTTCTTGCTATAAAGGCCAAAAAGAAACGCCATAAACCTGGTAAAAGGAAAGGGAAGAACGAAGAACATGGCTCAACTGCCAACAGAGACACTCGATCATACTCAAACAAGGTAGATCCATGTCATTCCTCTTCGAATGAAACCATTGAGGATGATGAGGACGAATATTTTAGTTCGGATGAAGAAGAACAGGAAGATCCTGCGGATTATTGCAAGGGCGGATATCATCCAGTAAAAATTGGGGACTTCTTCCAAAGCAGATACCATGTTACTAGGAAGTTAGGTTGGGGTCACTTTTCCACAGTGTGGTTATGCTGGGATCTTGTAGACAAGCAGTTTGTTGCTTTGAAAGTAGTTAAAAGCGCATCTCATTTTACGGAAACCGCACTAGACGAAATAAAGCTTCTAAAAACTGTTCGTGACAGTGATGTGAATGATCCAAAGAGAAATAAAACCGTGCAACTTTTAAACGACTTCAAGATAAGCGGTGTCAATGGCACTCACGTGTGTATGGTGTTCGAAGTGCTTGGCCACAACTTACTGAAATTAATCATCAGAAGCAATTACCGTGGCATACCTCGCGCAAATGTAAAATCAATAATCAGGCAAGTCCTAGAAGGGTTAGATTATCTTCATACTAAGTGCAAGATAATTCACACCGATATCAAACCAGAAAATGTTTTGATATGTGTTGATGAGGCATGTATAAGAAGGTTAGCTTCAGAAGCCACAGAACTGCATACAATGGGTCTAAAGCTGCCTGTTTCGTTGATAAGTACTGCGCCAAAAGAATTTCAAGAACCGAACCCAAATGCAAAGATGTCAAAAAACAAAAAGAAAAAATTGAAAAAGAAAGCAAAAAGGCAGACAGAATTGCTGAAGAAACAAATGGAACAAATCGAAGAATTAGAAGAACAAAAGCAGAGAGAGCTTGAGGCAGAAAGTTACCAAAGTCCCATGACAGAAAGTGACTCAACTTCAAAACAGCCAGAGCCAGAGAAATATGACGATGATGAAGAGGGGAAGGATGATGACAGAAGTGACAATAACTCAGGTGAATGCAAGGTTATAAATACAACTTATCAAAATGGCTGCAATAAGACAGAACTCTGTAATAAATCGATAGGGAGTAGTGAAATAGAAGGAAGTGAAGCCATGAATACGCAACAATCATACGAAGAAAAGAGCTGTGAGGAAGGTGGAAGTGACACTATACAATCGGAAGAAGTGAAGATTATTGAAGAATCTCTAGAAAAGAATAAAAAATCGCCTGTATTCCCACGTCCCCCAGTAGCATTTACAGCATTCAACCAAGAATCCAAGACACGTCAACCAGATCCTGCTTTGGAAGAGTGTGATGTGGAGGTGAAAATAGCAGACCTGGGTAATGCTTGTTGGGTGAATAGACATTTTACTGAAGATATACAGACAAGACAGTACCGTTCTCTTGAAGTCCTCTTGGGAACAGGTTATGGAACATCTGCTGATATTTGGAGTACTGCCTGTATGGCCTTCGAACTAGCTACAGGTGACTACTTGTTCGAACCACATTCTGGTGAAGACTACACTCGTGATGAAGATCACTTGGCCCATATCATAGAGCTCCTGGGTGAGATACCTAGGAGGATAGCCATGTCCGGGAAGCATTCTCGTCAGTTCTTCACGAAGAAATGTGAATTGCGACATATAACAGGACTAAAACCTTGGGGACTGTTTGAGGTTTTAACGGAAAAGTATGAATGGGATCATACGGAGGCGCAGGAGTTTACCGCATTTCTGCGCCCAATGTTGGACTTTGATCCTAACCGACGTGCCACAGCAGCAGAGTGCTTAAAACATCCTTGGCTGAACTAGCAAGAACTCAGTGTTGTGTTTAAGAACTGCTAAATCCATAGTTCCAAATTGTCACCAAAATAATTAGTAATCAACCAACATAGCAGTTAAATTTTGCATAGATTATCAATATTGTTGAAAAATGAAACCAAATAGGATGCCCCCATAACATGATTGACTTTTATCTAAACATCTTCACTGCTTTCAGGAGGCATTATGTTAAAACTGTATAGCAAAATTAAGATAGTTCTTCCATATTTATTTCATATCGAGGTTATGTTTTATTATTTATGTTGAGAAAATTTTCGGAGACAGTCTCAAATTTGTCTGCATTGTATTTTAAGTTACTGCACAAGTGGTAGGATATAATGTGCCAGAAGGTGTGGAAGTCAGTGTAACAGAGTTGAATATTATCTCAACTAAAGACTGTTAGGAGAAGACTTCATATAATAGCATATTCATCACAAATAGAGGGTAAGTTGTGCTACTTCTTTTAATTGCTTAGCCCTTATTCGTATGCTGAAAGTGTAAAATTTAGCAAAATATCTTATTCAGAAATATTTATGTATATCATAATGAATTGTTACATGTGGTTGAACATTTATTCTTCTTTCTGAATTAGCAGTATGTGAAGTATGTTTAAGCGAATATATTCAGTATAAAAAAAAAAAGTATTTCTTTACAATTGAGCTACCAAACAAAGGTAGGATACCCTATATTTACGTGCTTGGCTTCTAGTAATCACAGATTTATACCTATCGTAATTGAAAGCATTTCAACAAATGGTTTTATTAACTGAATCCTAAAAATAAATGTCAAGTAATATATGTACCGTAAACAAAGGACAAATTGAGCAGCTACTCCAATTTCGCACTGGAATTAAGAGCTGAAAGTTGCTGTGAAAGTGGTGGCTGGTGCAGAGGCGGCATCGCATGCCTTGCATGTAAGCTTTTTGGTAGGTACACAGAAAGCGAGTTTTCGTAAGGTCGAGTGTCAGTGACAGGTTGGGTGTTAGTTCAGGCTTTTGGTATGCTTTGCATATATGCATTTTAGTTGGAGTGTGGGTATGGATAGATATCCGCTTTTCTTTGGTAAATCAATTGTAAAGAATTGCCAAACAAATTTTACCCTACAAAGAATAAATAAATTGAGTTTGCATATATTATGTAATATATGCATGTTCATTATAGGCATGTTTTAGCTTGCAGTCCGGATATAGACTATAAAAGCTCAGAACAACTTGTATAAAAAACCAATGATGGTGTTATTTCAGTGCTCCATTTACTTTTTGTGAGAGTGCCAGAGTGGAAGGTATACAATATATTTGTATTTAGATGGTTGAAATATATATTTTACATTTAAATATCGCATTATATGAGATAGTACCAGATGGTATTTACGAAACTTTCCATTAAATGCGTTACATGTATAGGAAATAGAAAAAGAAATTCGATATTCAAATAATTTAAAATTTATTATTATTTTAGATATTTATAGAATTATTGCTCAAAAGTATAATTAAAGACCTGAATTGAAAAAGACATCCTAAAGCAAGAAAACTATGTAGGCTTGCCATATAAGAGTACAGTACTGAAATACATATTTGTATATTGCTTGTCTAGGCAGATGACATGAATATGTTAGGAGAAAATCCGGAAATTTTACTTGAAGCAAGTAAAGAAATAGGTTTGGAAGTAAATCCCGAAAAGACAAAGTAGGCCTATATGATTATGTCTCGTGACGAGAATATTATACGAAATGGAAATATAAACATTGGAAATTTATCCTTTAAAGAGGCGGAAAAATTCAAATACCTGGGAGCAACAGTAACAAATATAAATGATACTCGGGAGGAAATTAAACACAGAATAAATTGGGAAATGCCTGTTAATATTGGATTGAGAAGCTTTTATCATCCAGTCTGCTGTCAAAAAATCTGAAAGTTAGAATTTATGAAACAGTTATATTACCGGTTGTTCTTTATGGTTGTGAAACTTGGACCCTCACTTTGAGAGAGGAACAGAGATTAAGGGTGTTTGAGAATAAGGTGATTAGGAAAATATTTGGGGCTAAGAGGGATGAAGTTACAGGAGAATGGAGAAAGTTACACAACACAGAACTGCACGCATTGTATTCTTCACCTGACATAATTAGGAACATTAAATCCAGACGTTTGAGATGGGCAGAGCATGTAGCACATATGGGCGAATCCAGATATGCATATAGAGTGCTAGTTGGGAGGCCGGAGGGAAAAAGACATTTGGGGAGGCCGAGACATAGATGGGAAGATAATATTAAAATGGATTTGAGGGAGGTGGGCTATGTTGGTAGGGACTGGATTAATCTTGCACAGGATAGGGACCAATGGTGGGCTTATGTGAGCGGCAATGAACCTCCGGGTTCCTTAAAAGCCAGTATATGTATGTATATTTAAAAAGCACTGACTTAGAATCGGACTTGGGATATTCTTTTTTTTTTTACAGGATGGTAACCTATGCAAAACAACATACGTCAGATAAAAAGTTAAATTCAGTAAATTTCGGACTACGGATGTTTGTCAAATCAGGTCTTCAATTTACGAACACAGGAAATTTGAAATATTATCAATAACACAGCTGACAAATGAGTTTTTATGTAGATCCTTGGTTCGTCACAATTTTATAAGATGTATCCAAATACTGTAAGTTACTTTTTCTTTTTAATATACAGTACAATAACACATTTTCATGAAGCACCATTTAGATAAATACTCCAGCATCAGTTTCCCATAAATGCAATGATTGTAACCTCTTATTTCTGGCACTTTCATGCATCTTGTAAAATAAAGCAGACATTGTAATAGTTGAAAACAAGAATGTCATATAAATCACACGTAAATGTATCTTGTAACTCCTTGTTATTTATTTGTTTATTTATTTATGAAAATGTAGTTAATTTCTAGTAATTATAAGATTAGGCCTACCAACTGAATTGGATGAAAGTAGTTCACCAACAATAGACAAATGCCCTCCAGTCTGTAGAAACATTTGTAAAAATGATTATACAGGGATATTAATAAAATGTTAACCTGTGATGATTAGATAATTGCAGATACTGATGTGATCAATAATTTATGCTTACAAATGTGACCATTTTCAGTTCAGGGTGTTACGATATGAGGTGTTGCAAATATTATGGGCAAACTCAATCTCAATTGCGAGTTTGCCTCTAATATGTGCAACACGTCATATCTTGTACTGTACTGTAATTTACTTACCCTACCTGAAAGTACAATATGTACATGAAATACAAATCTGTTCTAAAGAAAATTTGTTACAGTACCATTAAATAAGAATTATGGGAATTAAATGTCGTGACATCAAAATAAGTTTCTGATATTTCACATAGATTTTCATTTGAAGATATTAAAAGTATATTATATATTGTTCTGTTACATATATTACTTTAAATCCAACAATACAACATACCTTTCTTAAAATTCCTGAGTCCTGCTCCATAATAAATTCTAGAGAATTGTAGCCACACATTTCTGTGTCATAGTTTTTTAAGATTTGTGAATGTTACTCTGAACCGGTGCGCATCTGTCTAATAGGTGCAAAATATTTTCGTCAGTGCACATTGTTTATAATGAATCCAAATTAGGTTAAAATCATAAAAAAAAGTAACCTTTTATATAGACGTAAATTTCAAGAAAATCAAGCATGGTGCATGTCTGACGAGTCGAGATCATAATTTGTAGATACTGGTAGACATTAATATGATGTGATGCGAGAAAACAGCAGGTGACTTGTGGCCCACTGCTGGTTGGTTTCTGGCCAGTGAGTAACCATTTCTCCGGCACTTCTACAATACATAACAGTACTAACAATAAATGTTCAATAATTTGGACTTATTGCTCACAGTCGTTGCTGAAAACGGTCCCCAATCTTTCACCAATCTCATCTAATTTTTCTTCTGTAAGAACACTACGTTTTCTGTTTAATTTTCGATTGTTCACTGAGCCTGTCTCTAAATTTTTTAACGAATCTTCTACAGTAATTGTTTTGGCAGAAGGCACAGGTCTGTTTGGAAACTCTATTCGAAATTTACATCTTGTTTTCGCACACGACCTTCTACCTTTTATGTATGTATTGTACATACACACACGTTCATACAATGAGAATTTGTTGGTAGGTATTACCTAAATACACAATAATCACTAAACTTTATACACTAACTTTGTACCCTTGAAGAATCAAGATTTTTGTAACATGACTTGTGACTACAGCGAATGCCATATGGTGACTGAAGATTTACTATGCTGCACCTCTAACAGCCCGCGCATGGAGCGAGCCATCAGTAATCCGCCATTTTCTTGCATCACGTCATAATAATGTCTCTGTACATCCTTAAAAAAATTACACTTTAAAGTTCATTAAGCTTATGAGAAAAAATTCTCTCTACACAGAGAGAGAGAGAGAGAGAGAAACAGCTGATAAGCTGTCAGCACAGTGGAGAGAAAGACATTCTCGTCATTCTGGTATCACATCATATGTCCAAGACTGCATTGCATTATATATTATTTTCATATGACAGCTAGTTCGATTAATTAAAATGTATCTCAGTGAAACGTACAGCAGAGTTTGTATAGGTCAGTTTCTGTCGGATGTGTTTCCAATTCACTGCGGGCTAAAGCAAGGAGATGCACTATCACCTTTACTTTTTAACTTTGCACTAGAGTATGCCATTAGGAAAGTCCAGGATAACAGAGAGGGTTTGGAATTGAACGGGTTACATCAGCTGCTTGTCTATGCGGATGACGTGAATATGTTAGGAGAAAATCGACAAGCGATTAGGGAAAACACGGGAATTTTACTGGAAGCAAGTAAAGAGACAGGTTTAGAAGTAAATCCCGAAAAGACAAAGTATATGATTATATCTCGTGACGAGAATATTGTACGAAATGGAAATATAAAAATTGGAAATTTATCTTTTGAAGAGGTGGAGAAGTTCAAATATCTTGGAGCAACAGTAACAAATATAAATGATACTCGGGAGGAAATTAAACACAGAATAAATATGGGAAATGCCTGTTATTTTTCGGTTGAGAAGCTTTTGTCATCCAGTCTGCTGTCAAAAAATCTGAAAGTTAGAATTTATAAAACAGTTATATTACCGGTTGTTCTTTATGGTTGTGAAACTTGGACTGTCACTTTGAGAGAGGAACATAGGTTAAGGTGTTTGAGAATAAGGTGCTTAGGAAAAAATATTTGGTGCTAAGAGGGATGAAGTTCCAGGAGAATGGAGAAAGTTACACAACACAGAACTGCACGCATTGTATTCTTCACCTGACATAATTAGAAACATTAAATCCAGACGTTTGAGATGGGCAGGGCATGTAGCACGTATGAGCGAATCCAGAAATGCATATAGAGCGTTAGTTGGGAGGCCAGAGGGAAAAAGACCTTTAGGGAGGCCTAGACGTAGATGGGAAGATAATATTAAAATAGATTTGAGGGAGGTGGGATATGATGATAGAGAATGGATTAATCTTGCTCAGGATAGGGACCAATGGCAGGTTTATGTTAGGGCAGTAATGAACCTCCGGGTTCCTTAAAAGCCAGTAAGTAAGGTACTCGGTTTTGTGGACGTGATCTGGTTGAAACTTTGCTTATTTGGCAGCATAGTATGCATTAGAGCCATGCAAAATAGTGGTTATATTCGGTCAAGATTTGCTTATCATGGAAAGACTTGAGCCCTCTAATTTTTTCTGAATCACCATGCTCAGTTTACCCCATCTGATTGAGCATGTAATGTGTGTATACTTGCCCTGTTCAAGTGTTCAAACAGTATCTGTCATGACGTCATTTCACCTATTCCAAACCCACCAGCTTTTATCGTGAAACAAGGCCTTAGTAATTTTATATTCCTTTCATTTTGTTCTTAGTAGGGAATGTTAATTAAAAAACTAACTTGAATGTTTCATTGCTAACTTCCTTTGTAATCTTAGTTAGAAAAGTCAATGTTTCTTTGCTAACTTCCTTTGTAACTTTAGTTAGAAAAGTCAAATAACAGTATTTTAACTTGTTGTTCAATCAACTGTCTGAAGACAGATGTGAACCTCACAAGTGATACCAACAAGGCACCACTTATGAGGCAACTAAGCCAGGAGATAATGGGATAGGATGGCTATATTTTAACATCACTATTTAACTATTACATTTACTGTAACCTATGAGGAAGGCATAAGTTATAAATCAATTAAAAGGAGTGCTAATGTTCTAATAACTTGCTTTAAACACAATCATATTAAAAAAAACATTCAAAGATGAAAATACATTTTGTTTTATAATAGATTTAGTCTGCTGAAACAAGATCAGATCACTGGCTTGGAACTGAAGGAGTTGTATAGTTGTTGCTGGTAATTAGTTGATTACTAATGTGGTCTGGATTTAATAGCTAGCTGTTACAGTTTCTTAATAACATACCAGTTTTATTGACATGAATGTTACTTGAGTACACAATATACATCTTGCAACTTGCGATAGCACTGGCAGATCTTCGTCATGATCATTTCATTACTTTAGAGTCGACGGCAATTGGGAAGGCGGTAGTCTGCTAACGTTTGTGTCGAGAGAGACAGACAGATAGAGAGAGCACGGCAGCATACAACATTGCCACATCGTACTTCACGCGAACGTGTAATACAAATAGCCCAGAAGAGAATTTAAATTATCAAAAGACAATAATGACCTTAGCCGTTGATTACTGTAAGCATGACATCAAACATAAACTCTTTCCTTCACTAATAATGTTCTTTGCACGATTCTCAATCCCACACCACATGCTTCTGCAGTCGTTTCTTGCTCATTGGCAACGTTGCAGTCAGCATCAAGATGGCCGGCAGCGTTCTGCTCGTCAACTTTTTAAAATAATTATACACCTTAAACACTATTTTCTGCGCCTGCCTGTGCAATACTTGTCTTTTTACAGTCTCTTCTTCCATTTATTTACCTTACACACACAGTAAATGTTAGTTTTACTTATTCATTGTATTGAAACACTCACACATGAACAAACGAACTCGGGAAGTACTTGTTATAGACTGATTCTGATTGGTTCTACTGTACAAGCTTGTGACGTTATGTTCAACAACAAATGAATAAATAAATAAAAATAAAAAATATCAGAAATGCTACGGCGCATGTAGGAGCTGACCGCCTTCCGAACTGCCGTCTAGTCTAGGAGGTTATTAAAATATAAAAATCTATTTTATCTCTTACAGAGGATATATTTCTCTTTCAATCTTTGAATCGGGCTCTCTTCCTGGGTGGTGATAACAGTGTCATTGAAATTTCTATATTGAAGACAAGAATCAAAGAAAAAAAAATGTATTTTAGAATAAAGATAAAGTAAAACAGCCGACTTGCACCCAACACTGGATTTGAGCGTGACATTTAGACTCGGTCACATCCAACCTTGGAGAGAACTGCATATAGCCTACCCAGCAGGCTGGATTAGGTTTATCTCTTATTGTGTGCTGCAGGACTAGCATGCATATAGCCAACGGAATTTAACTGTTATTTCTCTTGTCTACAACAGCACTTTACAGTTTACCAGATGTCATGATTATTCAAACGCAATATAAAAGTTTCTGAAAATTGTTACTATTTGACATATTATACAGAGTGGAAGTGATATACCGGTAAATGCACACATTGAAGGACACAATAGAATACATTAAAATAAATAAAAATAACCTATTACACGTTTTGTAATTAAGTGCATGATTAATTAGAAAATTAGGCTGAAAGTCTGTGTAGTTGACAACCGCATCATCGGCTTATCTACAGGGGCGAATGCTAGTCACGAAAGTTAGGCTTGCTCTTTTATTCATAGAGGAAGATGGGAGGATATAATAATTTATTTTATAATTATGAAATCATTATGAGTCATGGATCATATTCGCTTATGAGATGTAGAAGTTCGATATAACAAACATGGCCAACAAAACAGTTTATTTAGTTTTCTCGACCCTGCCAACCAATGCATATTGTTGTATAGAGCTGCACTGAACGAGTGCACATATTCTCTATAATGTCTGTCTTGTCTTGAATAGTCCTTCGGGAAAATGGATTTAATAATGTTTCAATAACACACAATTCCGAACTCATTGCATTACTTCAAATTAGTGTTTAAGAATTGATAATACATGCAGGAGCTAACACATGCATTCCGCTCATACAATTACTTGCACTCGGAAATCACAGCACATTCCCGCTGTCAATACTGCTCTGTGTAATGTTAAATAGTCGTTGGTGTAGCTCTCGGACCAGAGCTTCAAACAACACATAACAGACGCATGTGCGCCTAGGACGAACTAAGGAGGAAGGCACTTGCGCACGCATCATATTCTCGCTGTTTCTACGTCTTTGCTGTAGCTCCGAGAAAGGAGCAAGTGTTGCGATACTTGCGGTGTGCAAACTGCGTATGGTATTACACCTATATAATGCAAAAATCAAAATAAATTTTAATGTACGTAATCCCATTTTGAGAAATACACATTGTACGAAAATATTGGGCTTGCACAGCAAGCATAGCATGCCCTGAGAAATCGCCCCTGCTTATCTATAAATACACAAACTCAGGTCTGAATAGCAGTATTCCATCCCTTAGTCACTGCAGCAGGGTTGCCAGACTTCCTAATGGCAGGAAATAGTGATACATGTTATGGTTTTTATTTAATTTGCAAGAAAACTGCCCATTTTATTTGAAAACTGCAATGGGCTAAATCATTGCTTAGTAGTTTCTATAATGACAAGAGTGAAAATCAGAACCATATGGGTGATACTTATCGAGTAAAACAGTGTTAATGCTTAGGGGAAAATTATTTTTTTTTCTGAGAAAAGTATTCATTTGGGATTAATATGGTATTAGAATTTTCTGTTCTATTCTATTCAAGCAATAAGCTATTAAAATCTGCGCAATTATATTACTTCTACCCTGTACATAGTATTCACCAATATAATAATAATAATAATAATAATGGTTTATTTAACCTGGCAGAGTTAAGGCCATACAGCCTTTTCTAACACTCAACCTGGAGTAAAACTGTGTTACAAAAAACATTACACATTTACAAAGTACACTACAATTTTACACACAAAACTGAATAAGATAACAACAATGTAATGTAAACAACAAGTAAGTAGAAATCAGACATAATATATAACATACAGAAAGAAAGGCAAAAGCATAATAAAATGTGAACAGTAGGTCAAAATAAATGAGACATACAAATATAAAAAAAATAAGACAATTATTGATGATAATAATAATAATAGTAATAAGTACAAAGCATACAATGAATACAATATTTTTAGGTACACACAGTAAGGAAAATTATGATTATATATAGCTCAAGTTATCACTTTATAGATATACCATTATCAGAAAATTGAAACAAAAAGAAAAAAACATGTTAAATATCACTAGAACATAGAAAAAAAAAGTGAATATGTGGAAACATGCAATACAACACTTGTCATAATAGTAAGTTAGTTTGGCAACTCGTCATAGGATAATTTTCTATCTTGGATTTGAAAGATTTCAATGTTCGGCAGCCCTTGACTTCAGGTGGTAGAGAGTTCCAGTGACGAGAGGTAGCAACAGTGAAAGATCAGGAATACAGAGATGATGTGTGGAGTGGAATTTCTAGTGTGTTATCGCGTTGTGATCGAAGTATAAGTAGGGAAACTTACAGTTTTAAACACATCAAAAAAATTAATACCAATGAAATTATAACTATTTTATTGCTTTTGCTACATAGTCTACAATAAGTTCTCTACCTGGTATCTGGTTATTTTTAGGCAGTGTTCACTCCTTTGTCACAGAGAAGCACATCTTCATTTGAGGGCATTCATAAACTGTTAAAGGCCTTGAATGCTAGAGCATTAAATGACGTCCTTCAACCTTAGGATAAGATGTAATCACAGTGCAGAGATGCTTTTTCCTTCACATTCGATGTATCCTAATACTGATGGTGTGCTATCGTTATAAATGTTCACACCCCTACAGAAGAGAAAGACGACCATATAAAGACTAGCTTCTATGAGGAACTGGAACACACTTTTGATAAGTTATCTAGATATCACATGAAAATTTTACTGGAGGATTTCAATGCTAAACTATGATGGGAGGATTTTTTAAACAGACTATTGGAAAAAAGAGCCTACACGTAACTAGTAATAATAATGTAGTTAGGTTAGTAAACTTTGCCACATCAAAAAATTTAATTGTCAAAAGTACAACATTCCCCCATAAGAATATACATAAATATACTTGGACTTCTCCAGATGGATTGACACACAACCAAATAGATCACATCTTGATAGATAAACGAAGACATACTGATATAGTAGATATTCGAACCTTCAGAGGGGCAGACTGTAATTCTGACCATTATTTGGTAATTGGAGCCAAGCAAGTAGAGCAAACAATTTAATATTAGGAGATTCAATATTCCGAAATTAAAAGATGCAGAAACTGAGCAACATTATCAGGTTGAAATTTTTTCAAATAGGTTTGCTGCTTTAGGAAGTTCTGACGAAGTTGAGAAGGAGTTAGATATTAATAGCATGTGGGAAAATATTAGAGATAACATCAAAATTGCAGCTGAGCAGAGCATAGGTATTATGAAACTAAGACAAAGAAACCAGGTTTGATGAAGATTGTTGCATGGTAGTAGAAAGAAAGAAACAATCAAAATTGAAATTCTTACAGGATCCAGTGCAGGCGAATAGAGATAATTATTTCAATGAAAGCCGGGAAGCAAGTCGTACACTTAGGAATAAAAAGAGAGGTTACTTGAAGGAAAAACTGAATGAGGTAGAAACAAATAGTAAGAATAAAAACATTAGAGATTTATATAAGGGCGTAAAGGAATTTAAGAAAGGATATCAGATAAGGATAAATGCGATCAAGGATGAGAATGGTGACTTACTTGCAGACTCTCATTCCTTCCTGAACAGATGGAAAAACTATTTTGGGCAACTACTAAATGTACATCTAGGCCAAATAGAAATGATCAGTATGAAATTCAAATACAAACTGTTGAGCTATTTATACCTGAACCCACACTTTCTGAAGTCGAAATTGCAGTAGAACAGCTTAAAAAGTACAAGTCTCCAGGTATTGACCAAATTCCAGCAGAATTAACACAAGAGATTGGAAGCACATTACCTAGCGAAATTTATAAGCTTGTACTTGCTATTTGGGAAAAGGAAATTGTACCAGAACAATGGAAGGAGTCCATAATTGTGCCTATCTTTAAGAAGGAGGAAAAAACTAACTGATAACTTTCGAGGAATATTGCTTTTGTTGACATTGTACAAAATTTTGTCCAATATTCTTTTGAGAAGATTAACTCCATATGTAGATGAAATTATTGGGGATCATCAGTGTGGTTTTAGGCTTAATAGATCGACTATTGATCAGATTTTTTGTATTCGATAGATATTGGAGAAAAAATGGGAGTATAAGGGTACAGTACATCAGTTATTCATAAATTTCAAAAAGACATAACACTCGGTTAAGAGAGATGTTATATAATGTTCTTATTGAATTTAGCATTTTCAAGAAACTAATCCGATTAATTAAAATGTGTCTCAGTGAAACATACAGCAGAGTCCGTATAGGCAGTTTTTATCTCATACTTTTCCAATTCACTGCGGACTAAAACAAGGAGATGCATTTTTTAACTTTGCTCTAAAATATTAGGAAACTCTAGGATAACAGAGAGGGTTTGGAATTGAATGGGTTACATTAACTGCTTGTTTATGTGGATGACGTGAATATGTTAGGAGAAAATCCACAAATGTTTAGGGAAAACACGGGAATTTTACTTGAAGCAAGTAAGGAAAAGTTGTAAGTAAATTCCGAAAAGACAAAGTATATGATTATGTCTCGTGACCAGAACATAGTATGAAATGGAAATATAAAAATCGGAAATTTATTCTTTGAAGAGGTGGAAAAATTCAAATATCTTGAAGCAACAGTAACAACTATAAATGACATTTGGGAGGAAATTAAACAATAATGGAAATATATGTTATTATTCAGTTGAGAAGCTTTTGTCATCCAGTCTGCTCTCAAAAAAGCTGAAAGTTATAATTTATAAAACAGTTATATTACCGGTTCTGTATGGTTGTGAAACTTGGACTCTCACTTTGAGAGAGGAACAGAGATTAAGAGTGTTTGAGAATAAGGTATTTAGGAAAATATTTGGGGCTAAGAGAAATGAAGTTACATGAGAAGGGAGAAAGTTACACAACGCAGAACTGCACTCACCTGACATAATTAGGAACATTAAATCCAGACGTAGATAGGCAGGACGTATGTTGCACGTATGGGCGAATCCAGAAATGCATGCTGAGCAAGAACTTACACTAAACTGTAGAAATTAAGTACTATAAAATTACAATAGAGGAACAAAAAAAAAATTTCAATCAAGAAATAAATTGCTTTAATCACACCTGAGGTACTTATGCATGTTAACGGGAATTTCTACACAGATGTCGAGAATATGTTGCTGCTGAGGGATATCATTTTCAGCAATCATTGTAACACAGGTTAGTGCTCAGTTTTAAATATCAACTTACGCTTTCAGGAACAAAAGCATTACATTGCGCACTGTTATATGGGGATTCTATGGTTTTGCTTTGCCCCCCCCCCCCCCCCGCGGAAACGTTTCTCTCTCCACCTATGCTTCACTTGTTGCTGTTACTGAACATCCACTGTGGGGGGTCATCAGCCACACACTCGCCTATGTTTAAATAGCGCCGCCCATTTTTTCATAGTCGAAAATGCTGGAGCGGATTCCCCCCAGCGTAGCATCCATGTCCGCTTTAATTTCTATTGGACTCATTCCCTTTTTTACGAAATATTTAATGTCAGCACAAAGGTCGATATTTTCTATGTTTGCCAATCTGTTTGGCGCACTAACTTCAAAATTAAACTACACAAAATGTAGTCAACTGAACAATGGCAGCATTGTTGGCATGTTTTCAATGTCATCTTTGTGTCAAATCACGAACTTTTCAAACGCACTTTGTATCATCATCTTTTAAGAATTGGCTCTTTGTTGGCAATATGAACCAGCTTTAGACATTCACTTCCTGATGATGTCATGATTGCGTAATGCAACATTTCAAAGCAACTCTGAACAAATACAAAATATGAGAGAGATATTTCCATATCAGAGTCCTACCAGAGAATTTGGTAATCAAATACCAGTGAAAGTTCGCATTATGCAAACATTTCATTATGAAATTCTAATACAAGAGATAATTCAAAGAGGAAAATTATGATAGACGAATATTACATAAAACTTTAATTCAGATAAAGAATAAAGCAGCTTTTGTACTACGATCATAAATGATACATAAGTTTGTGATATTCACATATGTTTTCACTGCAGTATAGACTGCAACCACACATTTGCTCTGATGTCAGTTACATTTCTTTCTGATTCGTGGTTTATAACGGATTCTTTCATACTTCTGCTTCTGGTTATCCAATGCTATTGGTTCTGAGGTTCGTAGGTTCAGACCCAGGCAAGGACAATACACTTAAGGCAATAAAGACAAAGCTATGCGGGTTTTAGGCTCTTATGGTGAATGTGATCAGAATAACCATGTTTGCTGGTCTCAAGGATATACCTTTTTTTTTTTTTTTTTTTTACTAAATGTTTGTCTTAAAATTGGAGTGCATTCCATATAACGAAAGATGAAATTATCATTTATTTACTTATTTATTTATTTATTTAACCTGGTAGAGATAAGGCCATCAGGCCTTCTCTTCCCCTCTACCATGGGATTACAACTACAATATTAAGACTATAATTACAATTATAATTACAATTAATATTGAATTTACAAATACAATAAAAATCAAAGTACTAAAAGATTAACAGACTAATAAAAGCTAGACAGTTCATTGTAAAAATTAAGAAGAGAGAAATTTTTTTTTTTTATTAACTAAGTAAAAATTAAACCTACTCCACGCAGTAAGAAAATGCTTAATAAGTTTGCTTTTGAACGCTACTAAATTCCGACAGTCTCTGATGTCACTGGGTAGGGTATTCCACAAGCACGAGAGCGAGATTGTGTATGACGATGAATACGATGATGTCTTATGTGTTGGTATGGCTAGTATGAGGCTATTTTGCGTGCATGTGAAGAGGTTATGATATGATGACAGGTAACTGAAACGGGAGGCAAGGTAGGTAGGTGTAGAGGTGTGAAGGACTTGTAAAAGGAGAACAAGAGAATGAAAATTTCTACGTTTGTTAAGCCATAGCCAGTTTAGAGTTTGGAAGGATGGGGTAATGTGGTCACCGCGATGGACATCGCAGATGAAGCGAACACAAGAATTATGAACACGTAATCTTTGCAACTGGTTGACATTGAGGTCGGTCAGTAGAGAATCACAATAATCGAAGTGGGGCATTACTAGTGTTTCCACTAGTATTTTCTTGAGTAACTTATTGTAGACTTTTGGATTTTCCGTAGTGTCTTGGAATGCAAATGTCAAGTTCCAGAACACAGTGGGAAAATCAAAAGTATGATTCTGAAAATAAAGCTGCTCGGCCATTATCGAAGTTACAGCACGTAAAATAGCCCTATTCCTAAGTAGAATAGCTGCAGGAAAAATGTATTAGTCATTTATCAGCCATGTTAAAATTTAACTGTGGAAGTAGCACAATGGGTCTGTATGAATGGCTTCAAAATGTATGGGTTTGTCCAGCCTCCATCTTTAATCCATTCATCCATCCTGCTTATAAAATTATGAGACATCAGATAAGATAAGAGCGAAGTGCCAATACTTCCTTCCCTGTGCCTCCTTTCCCCATTTCATCAACATTAAAATATTACATTTCCGCAATTGACCTCTTCCTGTCTTTCAAATTTCCTGTCTCTTAGGTAGATAGAATTCGTCATGATAAAATTATGAATGTTAAAAATAGATAGTACATGCATGAAGTAAGAGCAACTATATTTGATGGAATTTCACTGATCAGAAGAATTATCTTATATAAAACTATGAATGCTAAAAATAGATAGTACAGACGTGAACAAATTATTAGCAAAATTTACGACTTTTATGGTATAATTTTATACAATTTGACTTTTCAATTTAGACTACAGTTGATATTTTTACACATTTCTGAGTACTACAATCATAAAAATGTCAACAGTAAGTTAGTCTAAGTTGAAAAGTCAAATTTTATAAAAATATGTTACAAAAATCGTCAATTTTGCTAATAATTTGTCCACGTCTGTACATGCATGAAGTGACAACTATATTTGTGGAATTTCACTGATCTTTTTTTATTCATTCATTATTCATTCATTTTATTCCATAGATCTTACATGAACAATGAAGCTTTTAGATGTGGAACATGTCAACATTTTACAATATTATAATTGCAATTTTTACAAATTTTTATAGTTTTACAATTTAGTAATTTTCTACAATTTTTACAATTTTGTACAATTTTTTTACATTTTGGCGAGATGTAGTGAGATGAGGTCCGAGGATTCGCCAAAATATTACCCGGAATTTGCCTTTTCGGTGGGGGAAACCTCGGAAAAACCCAACCAGGTAATCAAATCAAAGGGGGTAATCAAATCAAAGGGGTTGATGCCAAGGACTCGCCATAGACCATCCGGCTTCAGTCCCACGGCTGGGGAAAACCTCCGAAGAAACCAAAGTCCAAAGGGGGATCTGAAGAATTATCATATATAAAACTATGAATGCTAAAAATAGATAGTACAGACGTAAACAAATTATTAGCAAAATTGACGATTTTTTTATGGTATAATTTTACAAAATTTGACTTTTCAATTTAGACTACAGTTGATATTTTTACACATTTCTGAGTACTACAATCATAAAAATGTCAACAATAAGTTAGCCTAAATTGAAAAGTCAAATTTTGTAAAAATATGTTACAAAAATCGTCCACTTTGCTAATAATTTGTCCACATCTGTACATGCATGAAGTAAGAGAAACTATATTTGATGGAATTTCACTGATCTGAACAATTATCATATATAAAATTTTGGATGCTAAAAATAGATAGTACAGACGTGAACAAATTATAGCAAAATTGACGATTTTTTATGGTATAATTTTACAAAATTTGACTTTTCAATTTAGACTACAGTTGATATTTTTACACATTTCTGAGTACTACAATCATAAAAATGTCTCACAGTAGTCTAAATTGAAAAGTCAAATTTTGTAAAAATATGTTACAAAAATCGTCAATAATTTGTCCATGTCTGTACATGCATGAAGTAAGAGACAACTATATTTGTGGAATATCACTGATCTGAAGAATTATCATATGCTCTCCACATGAAAATGTAGACTGGTTCCAGAGAATTTTAAATCAACCTATTTGTTGAATGAGAATGAAATATAGCAAAGGAGGAAGTAACGCAAAGAAGAGCAGCACTGATACTTACAGACCTGTTACTAAATCTACATGTTACTCTGTGATAAGATTTGTGGACGGTCATTTGTATAAATATATGATCAGATGAAGCATTAAATTACTCGCACATTTTAATTTATTTTGGAACGTCAGCACTAAATAAAAGGGCCATCTGAAAATAAATAACTAAATAAAAATAATAACACATGACCTGAGAGACCCCCCAGATATCAAATTGTTTCGACATTGGACGACATGAGATTTCTCACCACCTTCTGCCTCCTCTCCAATAAGCCTACTTTTAGGGATGATATAAAAAAATTCCTAAAAAATGTTTAACACAAATTGTAGAAAGTAACCATTACTTTAAGTTTTAAAACTCCATTTCGACTATTTCAAAAGATATTAGTGAATTTTGAAAACTTTCAACCACCCCCCTTTTTCTCTCCTCTTCACTCTCTTAGGGGATACAATAAAATAAAGAAAAAAAAAAGATCTCAAAAGTCTAATCCAGTTCTAAAAAGAAGCCTTTGTTTCCAATTTGAAGGTTGTATGTCTGTAGGTTCAAGAGATAAATCAGTGAATTTTGATCATTACAATCGCCCATTTTTCATCCACTTAATGTTCGTGCCTTATCTCTTGAATAAAGGTTAACAGAAACATATACATAAGGGTTAAGGAGATTCAAGGTGTTGAGTCAATCAGTTTATTGATAATAGAATACTTTTTTATTTATATAGATTGTCTTTATACTTTATAGTAACAAGGAAAAGATTATGCAGCAAGAACTGGTCCCTTTTCGCCTTCGAATTACTTACTTACTGGCTTTTAAGGAACCCGGAGGTTCATTGCCACCCTCACATAAGCCCACCATAGGTCCCCATCCTGAGCAAGATCAATCCAGTCTCTATCATCATATCCCACCTCCCTCAAATCCATTTTAATATTATCCTCCCATCTATGTCTCGGCCTCCCCAAAGGTCTTTTTCCCTTCGGCCTCCCAACTAACATTCTACATGCACTTCTGGATTCGCCCATACGTGCTACATCCCCTGCCCATCTCAAACATCTGGATTTAATGTTCCTAATTATGTCACGTGAAGAATACAATGCGTGCAGTTCTGTGTTGTGTAACTTTCCCCATTCTCCTGTAACTTCATCCCTCTTAGCCCCAAATATTTTCCTAAGCACCTTATTCTCAAACACCCTTAACCTATGTTCCTCTCTCAAAGTGAGAGTCCAAGTTTCACAACCATAAAGAACAACCGGTAATATAACTGTTTTATAAATTCTAACTTTCAGATTTTTTGACAGCAGACTGGATGATAAAAGCTTTTCAACCGAATAATAACAGGTATTTCCCATATTTATTCTGTGTTTAATTTCCTCCCGAGTATCATTTATATTTGTTACTGTTGCTCCCAGGTATTTTAATTTTTCCACATCTACAAAGGATAAATTTCCAATTTTTATATTTCCATTTCGTTTTCGTCTTCGAATTAAATATAAGTTTCCAATGTTCCAACATACCTGCCATATTGGAATTTATACTATGGTTAATTTACACATAGAAGAAGAAGAAAAATAAAAAAACGAAAATTGCAAAATTTCACCCATTTTTCTCCATTAGCAATTACCTCGAAAACTGTATACCAGGAACTGGTCCCTTTTCATATGCACGCACACATATTATGTTATGTAGATCTGTATGTGCAGTTTAAGGGGAGGTTTCGAAAATTACTCAAATGCTTTTACAGTTTTGAAATTGGAGCTTTTTTTCAAACCCTAACGTCATATATCATAATAATATGGCACTGAAGTACTGCTAGTCAAATCAGTGTCTTATCAGTAGTTGGCTGACAGCCAGATTAGTATATTATTAAAAATAAGATTACTCTTTGTGAACACTATTACTTTGTGCAATATAACTGTTATGCATATTCTCTGTGCATCTCAATTTACATATTATCAAAGTTTATCAATAGTTAGGCAATAATATCAAGATGAGTTAATGGTTATATAACCATTCATGTTGATTTGGACATTGGATTTATTTGGCAAGGCTAATAATTATCAAATGATACTTGAAAATCATCTTGAGATAAAATGAGGAGGAATAAACTCTTTCAGTTCAACATTAGAAAAGGAACATAAAAGTAAGTTCTAGAAGATTGATCGCTGTTACCAGTATCATGTAAGATAATAATTATATGTTAATTAATACTTACTATTAAACCAAATAGAACGAAACAAGGTTTACTTTAAATTACATTCATAGATGAAAAACACGTTTAACGATATTACTTCATAACATAATATGCATTGCTCTCACTGTACAAAATATAAAAAAATGTTGAAACGAATGAAAAAATTTCTTTGAGGTTGTATTTGCACATGTTGTAATTATGTGAACTGTATGCTGAGAGAGAAGTTTTATATAATATTCTTATTGAATTTGGTATTCCCAAGAAACTGGTTCAATTAAATTAAAATGTGTCTCAGTGAAACTTACAGCAGAGTCCATATAAGCAAGTTTTATCTGATGCTTTTCCAATTCACTGTGGGGTAAAGCAAGGAGCTGCAATATCACCTTTACTTTTTAACTTCACTCTAGAATATGCCATTAGGAAAGTTCAGGATAACAGACAGGGTTTGGAATTGAACGGGTTACATCAGCTTCTTGTCTATGCGGTTGACGTGAATATGTTAGGAGAAAATCCACAGGAAAACATGGAAATCTTACTTGAAGCAAGTAAAGCGATAGATTTGGAAATAGTCAAGAATATACAGTAAAACCCCGATAAGACATTGTTTAAGGGACCGCCTATTAACTGCGATCACGTATTAGGCAGGTATACTAATTTTGACTTATATACAGTATCTATTAGCATTTTTCTTTATTGAAATACATGATTCATGAAAGGTAATACAGTGTTACTCTATTATGTAATTACTACGTCAAAGACATTTACAACACAGTATGTACTGTACTTATTTCTTTCGAAAAAAAGTAATTTATAGTTGTTTGCCATGTGCGTGTTCTCCAAGTCCTCATGTTTACCACACTTCAGTTTCCTGTGCTTACATCCTCCCGACGTTGCAGCTGCAGTGTGATTGAGTCGCGATTTTTTATTATCGTCCTTAATATTGATGATGGGATTCCTAATGAATCAGAGTTGTTTCTGATTAATAGTACTGTTTTCATCGTACTTTCGTAATTCAACTGTTGCCCTAGAAATTGAATGTAATATTCAACCACTCAGACACTATATATTACAAAAGGATCTAAAAATACATTTAAAATTGCAAGCCTCATCCAGATCTCAGATGTTCTTCAAACTTTCAGGTGATATCCTGTGTAATTTCTATAAAATAAAAAAAGAAGAAATACCAATCTATATCACAAACACACTCATTGCTAAAACTCCAGTTGTGGACGAAATTCCTCCATGGAAATGGGTGATTCCAGAACACAGCATAGAAATTCCAGGAAATCATTCCAAAAATGATCCTCCATACATTCTTAAGTTAGATTCCATAGAACTACTCTGCAGTACATATAAGGATCATCTTCAAATTTATACAGATGGATCTCTAAGTCCTAATAATGGGACATCAGGTGCAGGGTATTATATTCCAAAATATCAAGAAAGTTATTTCCTACCATGTTCATCCTCCTCCAGTCTTGACACTGAATTGCTAGCTATTGATACTGCTCTTCAGTGTGTTACTTAAATTTCTGAAAAATCTATTTGCATACTTACCGACTCCAAGGGGACTATATTTAATATAATTAAATATGTACCAAATTTATATGCACATAGAATTATTCCAATTCAAAAACAACTAAGTAAACTAAAAGAACTCCACAAGGAAATAACATTTCGATGGATACGTAGTCATTGTGGTATACCTGGAAACGAGAAAGTCGATAATATTGCCAAACAGGCAACATATTTGCAACCAAGACCTCTTCAAGTGATATCTCTATCCAATGCTTTTGCTTCAGTAAAGTCTCATTTTACAAACCTATGGATCAACATTGGCTCTCTTCTGACAAAGGAAAAATTTTACAGTCTGTACAAAAGAAACCAAATGACCTGGAAACGCACAAAAACTTGCCCAGACATGTTCAAACATTTTTAACAAGAGCAGAACAGGTCACATTGTCACACAATTGTACCTACACCGATTTCACATTTCTGATAATCCTACTTGTCTGTGGTGTAATAATCATGATGAAGATCTGGAACACATTCTTCTATACTGTCCAGCCATAAACCACAAAACAAGTAAATTAAAATCATCAGTACCAGTTGCAGAAGACACAGGCCTGCAGTATATATTGACTACACCCCACCTCTGGCTACTAGCAACAGGCATCTGTAATGAACACCGATCAAAATACCCCTCATTTCTCGTGAAAAACAACAACTGAATAGACTACAGTGGACTATAGTGGACTTTATGTTGTCGGCAAACAGCTGGATATATTAAGAAGATTGATCATATTTTCGTAAGATTTCCAATTTTTCCAACACAGAAAGCACTTTTTGTTTAACACACATTGTAATCACACTCATTGTAATCACACTCACAGACACTTCAATACACTAAAGGACAACAAACTGACTAGCAAAAATTTCCAGAATTTTATTACAGCCGAGTGAGAAATGTTGTTTGAGAGAGAGGGTTAGCAAGAGGGTGGGATATTGTAACTGTATGTAGGCTTTAAGCATGCAGGTAAAGAGTCGAATAAGAGAGCGTAACAAGAGGGTTGGGTATTGTACAATATGAAGGTTTAAGTGCACAGGTAAAGGGTTGAATACCAGTATTTTTCAGGTTAATGACACCAGTAAGTTCAATGGCCAAAATGTTTCATTGCTGTTACAGTACATTACTGAAAATTCATCGAAAATATTCCACAAAAATAGTGATTATGCGGGACTTAAGCGCAACAAACGAGGTATTTTATCCTTCTTCTTCTTCTTCCGTTCAAGTATTAGGTCAAATGGCCTGTTACGATCTCACAGTTGAATTTTCAATCCAGCGCTTCTTTGGACGACCAAGAGATCTCTTCCCGTTTGGACGATAGTGGAGCATGACTTTTGGGATTCTATCTCTATGCATGCTATACAGATGATTTATCCAGTTGTTCTGATAATGTTTTACGTGATTAATTACAGGTTCTAGTTGTAATTCTTCCATTACATCTTCATTGCGTTTGTGATCCCATTTCGTATATCCCGCTGTATATCTCATAAATTTCATTTCATTAGCTGTTATTCTGCTTTCGTCTTTCTTCCTCAATGTCCATGCCTCACTGCCGTAACAAAGTACAGATCTCGCCAAGGTCTTGTAAAGGCGAATTCGAGTATGCCTTTGTACTAGGGAAGGTTTCATAATGATATTAATTATCCCCATTGTTTTGGTGTATTTAGAAATTTTCTGTGAAATGTCTACTTCATTGAAAAAAGATAATGTGTATCCGAGATATGTAAAATAATTGATCCTTTCTAATATTTTTGAATCTAAACATATTTTGCTAGGCACAGGGTATTTTCTGCAGAAGGCCATAATTTTAGCTTTTTCTTGATTGATTTTCATATCATATTTAATTTCAATTTTGTTAAAATTAAAAATTGAACGTTGTAATTCATGTCTTACTCCTGTATGAATTTCTGTTCAATGCGATAATTTGTCACACCTTACTGCAATTAGATTTGTTTTATAGATATTATATATGTTTGCTATAAGTTGTTGTGGAACATGGTCCGTGGCTAATACATTTAATAATTTATTTCTATTCACCCTATCAAATGCTTTTTCCAAATCAATGAAAGCAATATGTGTTTATAAGTTGAATTCCCGGTGTTTTTCCATCAATAATTTTAATGTAAAATATCCATATACTGTATTTTACATTTTTATTTTCCTTCAGCAGAAACTGTGTACTACAGTCTGCATCACCGTTTTTGGCGTGTGAAATAAGTAATGGGGACGTTAAGTGCGAGTGTTTTACATTTTCCGCAGTCAGTCTGACAACTGTGTTTGACAAATGGCTGATGTGTCGTGAATAGGAAGTGGCACCATTCTCAGCTGCACTAGCAACATGCTCACAAACGGGCACTATATATCTACGACACAAGCCAAAAACGCTGGCGCCAGCTGTACCGATGATTCCATGAATACTTGTAATCCCTACGGCTAATAAAAATCTAATCTAATCTAATTCATGTAGATCGTAAAGATGAAAACGATATCCTCTTTCAACGTATAACTTTTGTAAGAACAAACTGCACACCATGTGTATTATTTCAGCTGTCAGCTTGTGGCCTGCACATACCTTGGAGTGCTGCTGTTGCTAAGGATGGGTGTATTGCGTGTGGGTGTGCTGGGAGCAGGAGTTGTTGGAGTTACAACTGCTACAGAACTGCAGACAGAGTTCCCAACAGCTAACATCACCATAATTGCCGATAAATTCAACCAAGACACTACAAGTGAAGTTGCTGCTGGCATTTTTCGACCGAGCACCAGCTTTTCTGGAACTTCACCAGAAATTACAAGGTTGTCTTTCAAACAAAGATTGAATAATATATTTAGATTATTTACTGTTGGGTGAGCAGATTATCTGTCAAACCTGAGCATAGCATGGAATTCACGGGCTGTAGAGTGTATGCTCCTAGCCAGCAACAAGATTTCACGGCACTAGTGAGACTGTCTAACAAAATACAACTTATTTGTATTTTTTAAAGTTATGTACTCGCCCATGTCAAGGAAAGAGATTCTGGAACTGTCTACCTTGATTTCCACACATTTCTTGCTTATTAACATAGCCATTTAAGTGGAACCAAGCTTCATCCAAAAACAAAATGAAATTAGGGTCAATTTCTCCATCTTGCACTTTACTCAAAATCCATTCACAAAATCTACTCTTATGTACTGGGTTTAAAGTCTTATATCACAGTAATTTTATACTGTTTCAACTTAGTAACTTTGTAGCCTTTATTACAGAAATGTAGAGAATATCTGTTTGCTGAAGATGCCAAAGAGATTTTAGGCGAATTTTTGAGCCGGTGTCCAATGTCATCCAGAGTTTCTTTTGTGAACACTACATCTTTTTTTTTTTTTCTTATCTTGAACACTTTCCGTTTCACGAACACCTGGGAATTTCTCGAAATATCTTTTGACAGCACGAGGAGATTCAGTACAAGAGTCGACCTGGTTGGCGAGTTGGTATAGCGTTGGCCTTTTATGCCCAAGGTTGCGGGTCCGATCCCGGGCCAGGTCGATGGCATTTAAGTGTGCTTATGTCAGTAGATTTACTGGCATGTAAAAGAACTCCTGCGGGACAAAATTCCGGCACATCCGGCGATCCTGATATAACCTCTGCAGTTGCGAGCGTCGTTAAATAAAACATAACATTTAACATTCAGTACAAGAGACTATGAAGTTAGTTAAGTTAGAATCAGGTGACCCAGTACTTAGAAGTAGATTTTGTGAATTTATTTTAAGCAAAGTGCATGACGGAGAAATTGACCCTAATCTCATTTTGTTTTTGGACGAAGTTTGGTTCCCTTATATGGCCATGTTAATATGCTAGAGTCCACACCTGTGGAGTAATGGTTAACGCGTCTGGGCGCAAAACCAGATGGCCCAGGTTCGAATTCTGGTCGGGACAAGTTACCTGGTTAGGTTTTTTCTGGAGTTTTCTCTCAACCCAATATGAGCAAATGCTGGGTAACTATCGGTGCTGGACCCCGGACTCATTTCACCGGCACTGTCACCTTCATCTCATTCAGACACTAAATAATCTGAGATATTGATATAGTGTCGTAAAATAACCTACTTAAAAAAAATGTGCAAGAAATGTGTGGAAAATAAAGGTAAACAATTCCAGCCTTTCCTTGCATGACATGGGTGAGCATTTAACTTTTTAAAAATAAAAATAATTAGTATTTTGTCACACAGTCACTCTACTGCTGCTTGTTTAACTGCAAAATCTTGTTGCCACTCAGCTGCAGAGCATAGGTAATCCACTCTGTAACATAAGTGACAGTTCTATGAAAAATCATAAATCTAATCTTTTATCAGTATTACTGAAGAGATACAAATTATGTAAGCCTAGATAATGATCTTCTATCATAGCTTTCACAAGAAAGTATAGTTGAAGTTGTTTCGAAAAGGATGATTAAAAATCACTAACTTTTTTTGTAAGATTTAATAATACTAATATTTCGCATGATTTAAACCATATGTTCATATGATAATGAGTTTGCTTACCATAATTTTAAATTTCGATTGTAGATTTAATGCATTGGATTTTTTTATCTTTATTTTGTTAAATTGTGCTTAAAAAAATGCACTACCGGTACCGTAAAGCGGGGTAATTTCGATCAAAATTTTCAGTTTTCTAATCATTAACCTTATAAGGTTACATCCTACAGAAGCTCGATTTAATTTTATAATCTTATAATTTGTTAGACAATGTGAATTTCCTCCATTGTTTTCAACTTAATTTTTTTTTTTTAACTTTTATTGTTGATTGATGTCACCTCAATACGATGGGTGAATCCGATCACACATGTTTTTATCATTTTTAAATCAGATACATACAATTGAATTGTGAAAACGATCACGAATTGAAGTTCTAAAAAAAGTTTTTAAAAAATATTTCAATATTTATGACAAAATATAATTATAACAAAAACATAAATGACTTAATATTGTAGAATTCAATATTAAAGAATGTGTATTTCTCATGTCGCAAGGTTTGTTGCACCACCTTTGAAAATATCTGCCCTTCTTCTACTTCAATGGAAGGATATATAAAAAATGTATCACCCTCCCCACCTTTTTTATGAGAAATTTCTTCTCTTACAAGTCCTCTCCTATTTTTCTATCCACTCTGCCAATGAAATACTATAATCTTTTCTTAATGGGGAATCTAATAATAACGAAATTATTTTCTAATAGCTCAATTTATCATTCAGTAACATGTAATGAACTCCATTTTCTTCCGAAGCCTTTCTAATGCTTTCTAATTTTAAAGCTTTCACCACGTTACAAAGGTACATTGAGTTGTAATTAGACTTTCTTCTTGGTCCTAGCTTCTTTGCACATACCCACATTGTTGAATTTAAACAACAACGTAACGAAAATTAAGTAAAGGAGCATAACTTAGTAACAAAATTAATTCCAATCATGAATTACCAGCTTCTTCCTTATATATGCGCATGATCGGACTCGCCTTGCAAAATACCAACACTACATTAAAAAGGACATAAAATAAAAAGAAAAATAATTTTATCTCTACCAACCCTTAGGGGACTCCTATGAACTTGAATATTGTGTTACTTACTCTATTAACAAAATATGTAGTGAAGTACAGTACAAGTTTTCCACAATAATTTTCCAGCACAAGAATGTGTGCACTTCAGAATCCTTCTCGCTACTCGACACAGTGAGTTGGCCATGATTTAAATATCAATTGTTGCTGACAAATTACCTTTCTTAGAAACATGAGTACATGTACAATGCTTTCAAATTACTTGCGACGTCTGTGCACCATTGTTTGTTAAAAAAAAAAAGTAACTGATCGGTTTCACCACCCTATATCGTAGTCACCCTGCTTTATGTTACCTCTTTTCGTAAGGTTGCCTTTTTAAATAATAATGTTGTAATCTGTTCTAAATAACGAAACATAACATGTGCTTTCAAAGATTAGTGGATAATGGAGGATACAAAAGCGAGTGGGAAGAAATTCCACAGAGTACAGAACTCCTGACTATAGTTTTTGTATACCGTATTGCAAATGTAAAGTATTGTATGTACCTTGTATTACTCGACCGAGGCCAGTGGAGTCCTGCAGCCTGGAGCGCCACTTGTACTACTCCTGCATTCATATAGCGTCATCACTATAGTTCACATTACGCCCACTTGCCTCAATCGAGTAATATATATATCTTACATTACTTACATTCGTGATATGAAAACTGTATTTTTCACCAAGAATTTTCTTTTCCAGTCAGTGGATTCGAGATTCATACGAATATTACGATGTGTTGCGATGTTCAGAACAGTCTTCAAGGGCTGGGGTGAGCCAAATATCTGGTTATATGTTCTCCCGTATTGATCCTTCAATTGTCCAAGTAAGTTATCTGAAAATTAAAACAGTGTATGTCATAATTAAGTTTTATATTTATTTATAAGACTAATGATCTAAACAATATTTTTCTATATAATATTTAGCCTATTATATACAGTGTGATTATTTTCATGATGTGTGACTATCAGAGTGCGGCATTGGAGTTAAATCGCTCGCTTGAACTCGGTCGAGTGTCGCACCTTCGAGTGAGATACGATCGGTCGTGATACGTTCGTAATAAATAGAAGCACAGTACAAGGTCATCTCACCGACATGTCTTATCTTGTATGGAAGGCGACAGATAAGGTACACATATGTTTTGCTGACATGGTAAAAATAAGGCTTTATTTTCTGCGTTTGTGACAAACGTTTAATGGAACAGTCAATGGAACGTACCAAAACAGGAACATGAAGTTATAAATAAAATAGTATGAAAAACTTCGATATACAATTATTATTGCTAATTAATAATTATTCAATATTTGGTACCACATATATAATATGATAGGTCCATACATAGTGTTCTGCCTATATATGTACTGCGACAATGTAGAAACGTTTTGCAAAATATTATTGATATAGGAGTAGTTTAATAACAATATTAGTACAGAGATAACGTCACAGAAAATATAATAAAACGAATAATCATGCTGCACAACTGTTACAGACACAAAGATTGATATACTAATTATTATTATTATTATTATTATTATTATTATTACTAGAAAACTTGATACAATTCTAGCATTATCGTGATTGTGTTCTCCGTTTATAATAATTACTGTACATTTACATCCAATAACATCTATCAGATGTGGCAAAAACAAAATCACTCCCGTGTGGAAAAAAAAAACATTTACCTACAACATTTATATTACATTTTAAAGCAAGTTCTGTAGTTGTATTATGGAGAGGTTAGTTAAACACTGCGAAGTTTTGAAATGATAAACATCTATGATGTTACTACACTGTTCATCACTGTAACAAGAACGAATGTCTAACGCTCGGCTTATACCGTTCGAGGATTTATCGCTCGTGACAATTTTACCCATCATGCATGTGCGCTACCTATCGGATTATGCTATGAACTACTTGGCGCTCGAGCGAAAACGTCCGATGCAGACCTCTGGTGACTATCAACAATCAACAACTTTTTTGCGGCATTAGACTCAGTCACATTCCCTAGTGCAACAGCTGCATGGGTCCAGTAAGTAGAGCAAATATAAAATACAACCTTTGGCCAAGTTGTAAGCTGCTTTAGAAATGAAAAAACGACACTTTCCCATAATGCTGCACATTTATAGATAAATATTTTTTATACCTTCATAATAAATTATTGTTCACACAGCAAAATTTGTCATTTGAGATTGATGCTTTTCCCTCTGAATATTGTCTTTCAGTTCCTCTATTATGCGAGGATTATTTATTTATTTTTTTTTTCTGGAGGAGTGCCCATAGGCAAGCACCATAGCCTTAAGTTTACTGTGCAACTTCCTTGTTTGGGATGATTTTGAAGTCCTTTGGACCACTCTTCAAGCAAGTGATTCACTGCTCGGTGCCATCATATTGATTCGACTATGTCATCCATTCTGATAAACGTGAACAGCAATGTCTCTCCTTCCCTGTTAATATGCCACCTCTTCTGCTGCTTCATTTGACCAGAAGGCTGTTCGATACCCAGCCCCGGAACAATTTTCCCCTAGAAATTATTCAAGTCAACTTCAGGAAGCTATACCTGAAAGCAGATTTGCAGATGCAGAAATAGTTGCACAAGTAATGGAATTTGAATATCAATAAAAGAATTGTATTCCAATGGATACCATCCCATTGTGGAATCCTGGGAAACGAGAATGCGGATGTCTTAGCAAAGAAGGGCAGCACTGCTACTTACAGACCTGTTACTAAATCTACGTATTACTCTGTGAAAAGATTTATTAAATCTACATACTTAGACTTCAACAAACAAAATTTGATAACACAATCTCAAGGGAAAAAATGGAACTCTCTGCATCAAAATCCACAGTTAATTCCCGATTTACCACGAAAATCGTCTGTAGCTGCATTTAGGTTGGCAATAGGCCATGATTGTTTGGCCAAACACCTGCATAGAATTGGAATATATCAGTCCCCTAACTGTCCATTGTGCAACTCAAACCAAGAAATGGATTCGGAACACCTCAAAATCTGTGCTTCAGTGGCTGACCATGATAATATCTTTGAAAAATATTGGAGTGCAAGAGGTCAAATGACTTTATTGTCAAACGCCTGGCATTAGAAAACAACAACAACATATCTAAGAGCCTCAGTGTCATCTTAACTGTAAACTAGACAAAGAGGTTAGACAACAACTCATCAAAGCAAATCGAATGGCTAGATGTTTAAGAGATGAAACAAATATTTACAAGGAGAAATAAAACTCGAATTTATAAAGCTATTGTAAAATCCATTATAGCCTATAGGAAACAAAGAGGAAGGCAGAAAATAGGAAAGACTGGACAAAGCTGGGTTTGGAGTGAAAGACCTGCCCTTCGGCAGAACACTAAATGAATGAATGAATGAATGAATGAATGAATAGCCTATTCAGCAGAAACGAGACCGGATACAAAAAAAAATTGGGAAAAAACAGAAATGAAAATTTTAAGACATATCGATGGAAATACATTAAGAGATAGAGTAAGAAACCAAGACATAAGAGATACAATATCAAAAATATAACTGAATGGTTAAAAGAAGAAGAATAGAATGGAATGAGCATATTGATAAGATGAGAAACAGCAGAATGGTTAGAATAGCTAGAGACAGAATGCCCAAAGGGAAAAGATCAATTGGTTGCCCACGGAGACAATGGTGTGAATGACATAGAGTAACCGAGAAACATTGAAGAAAAACAGGCAATATTGCCTACTGTATATAAGAGAATAAAAATAAGAAGAAATTGTTGATAATCTTAGCAATTTTACTGTCTCCATGAATTAACAACAGTTCAGCCTTAGTTCTCGAGTGAAGTTCAATGAATTATTTATGCAGATGATTTAACTTTTTTTATCATATCATAATGACTTAATGAAATATAAAAAGGGACCGAGAACTGAGCTCTGAGGTACTCCAATACAATAGGAAGGGATTTTTCCTTTCTCTCTTAGTTCATTTGTAATCTTAAAATAATAATACAGTATTATGCTGTTTGTTACCGTATCTTTAAATACGTCATGCTGCAAGACTATTCCATCACTAGTTATAATTGCTTGATTATAATATTTATCCAGCTGTTTTCCGCACGAGAACAAAATATTTCTAGAATATTGTTGAACCCAGTTCATATGAAGACAATTTATTACCAGAGTGATATGACTTCTCTGGCTGTTATGTATATCTGTTATTAGTCCACACCTGTGGAGTAATGGTCAGCACATCTGGCCGCGAAACCAGGTGGCCCAGGTTCAAATCCCGGTCGGGGCACGTTAACTGGTTGAGGTTTTTCCGGGTTTTCCCTCAACTCAATACAAGCAAATGCTGGATAACTATCGGTGATGGACCCCAGACTCATTTCACTGGCATTATCACCTTCATATCATTCAGACGCTAAGTAACCTGAGATGTTGATACAGCGTCGTAAAATAACCCACTAAATAATCTATTATTAGGCAGTACATCTCACTTGACGATATGTCAGAGGAAGAACAATAAAATTGTTGTTTGTATACATCTGAAGTCTGATTAGTGTAGCATGTAGCTAATCGGCGATATATGCAATGGAAGGGGAAATGAACTGGCCAACTTACCCCATTATCTCCTAGTCTAGTTGGCTCATAAGTGGTGTCAGACCTGTCTTCGGACAGTTGACTAAACAGTAATATGACTGAAATTCTAATATTTAAGTTTCCTTCTAAATCATCTCGTAAATTCTGAATCAAAATAAAAAAGAACTATGCAATAATTAAGGCACATAAACTCCATTCTTTAACTGCTGTGCATTCCTTATTAATACTATTTAGTGGTATTTTCCTAATATTTTGATAGAATGTGTTGTAATTTGCATGTCTCTCATGTTATTCATTTCGTTTTTATTAAAACATAGTTTTTCTTTCTTATTAGAACAGTCTACTCGATGGAATTGTTCCACTTTATCGAAGAGCTACAGAAGAAGAGTTGGGATTATGTCCTGGAAATTGGAAATATGGTTCATATTTTACAACACTTCTAACAGAATGCACAAAGTTTCTGCCTTGGTCGCTGGAAAGGTAAATTTTGTTAATGTATTCCCTAATACAAGGTCGTGCATAAGTAGGTATACAGTAATACAATATAGTTTTATTAAGTACAAATGAGGATTACAGTTGATAACGTATCAATCAGGCAGTTAAATTGATGTCGATTGATGACATTGTAACTACGAGGCGCGTCCATAAAGTAACTTTCCCACTCGTCCCACAGCTAGCAAACCATATGTTGCGCAAAGCGACTGTGTGTACATTATAGAGTAATGTCCTGGCATGGCGCATGCGCTAGCGGAACTTCCCGAGTGCTCCCAGTAGCTTCGTTGCATCGATTGAAGATGGACGTTCCTATTCCAGCTCCCGCCACGTGTGAAGTGCGGTCAGTGATAAAGTTTTTGAATGCACAGGACATAGTGCCGAACGTCAGCTGTGCCAGGTCTATGGACCTAATGTCATGAGCAAGCAGATGGTGCGTTGCTCCACAAGGTTGTCTGTGATGATGGTTGACCTTCCACTGTGCTCCTCGTCATGCACATTTTGGCGTCCTGCTGAAAACTGTCTACAGCACTCGGGAAGTTCTGCTAGCACATGCGCCATGCCAGAACATTACTCTATACCATGGATGGGCATCGTGCCTCACTTGAGAAATAATACCTCACTGACCTTCATAGAGCTTATCGCTCTGAGTGACATCATCTTCACAGTCCCCGTCCCTCCCTCATGCAGCTCCTAGGCGTGGGCAGGTTCTATATCAGTTTCATAAGCAATATCAGTGGTGACATAATGGCATTATCAAAGCAGCGTGTACGCGTTAGAAAACGATTATTTCATGAGATATGGGAGGAAGAGTTTTTTGCTGTTTTGAAGGGGATGTATGTTATGCTCGAAAATCCTATTAGGCATTAATAAATTTAATATACAACGACATTACTCCTTATGTCATAAAGAACATGTTGAATTAGAAGGTAAGACAAATTAAATGTTATTTTTTGTACTATTCCGAAGAAAATTTATGATCTTAACATTTGCATAGTATACTAAATACGACATTATACCTTAAACACGCTGCATTAAAAGGTACGAGGAATTAAATGTTGTTTGTACGTATTATTTCCAAAAAGAAATTAAAAAAAATATCAAATGTGCGTAGAAAACGAAATATGATTTTCTGAAATTATTTTAGGTCGAGAATGTGCAAATCTATTAGTTATCTTGAGAAACGCCAGAATATTCAAGAAAATAAATGTAGACAACGTGATGGAATATTATTGGCAAGTTACGAAATTTCTCGCCTGTGATTTGAATCAATTCAATGATGGAGAAATAGTAAAGAGGTTTATGATTAAAGCTGCCGAATTAATTTGCCAAATTGAATAAAAGTTTTCGAGTCTCTCATGTTAACCAAGCGCTTTCCTAATAATTCACCACTGACCGCCTTAGCGATTACGATAAGGTGACGCAGGTCCCAGCAGTTTATATTTCCCATCCTACTCTGCAGTCTCCTCTCCTAGTAAACAAACTATTTCAAATCGAGTGCCTCACATAACCGAAAATTGTGCTCATGTATGCTCTATACAGTACACCCAGTCACTTTGCGCAACATATGGTTTGCTAGCTGTGGGACGAGTGGGAAAGTTTCTTTATGGACGTGCCTTGTAGAAGTGATAATGTAATCCTCATTTGTACTTAATAGAACTACTGGGTGTTCATTTCAAAGTGTGTCATGACGTCACTGTTGTTGGGTCACCGATTTGAAGCGAGTTTCAGCTTATATGTTAGAGAAGTTGCCTATTATTTAAGGCGTTCTTCAATTTGAACTTGAGAACATGTACGGTATAACTTGAACGTCGTAGCAACAGATGGCGGTCTGTACGGTCTGTGTGCTACCATAACCTCTTTCGAACTGTGTTTTGCGCCGGCAAGTCGTACACAGGGTATTTGTTATCATCGGTTGCATACTGTAACATTCCACAACACAAATCAAATGCTCCATGTCCATGTTGACCGTCGAAGTTAATGTCAACAAAAACGTAAGTAATCGTTTTAACCCTCTCCCCATATCCCGACAGTACGTATTTCCAAACAGTTCACATTCGTGCCACTACCAGTGTTACCGTACGTATTGGTATGTACTCTTCAGAATGAACGCCGTACTTGCTAGGCAACTTCTCTGCCTCATAGGTTATACACCTCTGCGGAAGTGTAGGAAGATTGAATTCTCTAGGCTCATCGGCTAGCCACATGACGGCATACAGCGAGCCATGACACACTTTGAACTGAACACCCAGTATATTATATTACTGTATATCTACTTATGCACCATTCTGTATGTTAAGCTGTGTTGTGTGTTTCATTGTGTTATATTACATTATTATTATTATTATTATTATTATTATTATTATTATTATTATTATTATTATTATTATATTATTTCGAATAAGATAATATCTATGAAACAACATCCAATAATGTATTAAATTGTGTTAATATTAGGTATATCTGTGTGGAGCTGTATTTTTGAGGTTTGCATATGATCCAGGTAATAAAATCTATTGCAAATTTATCTTTATAAAAGTAATAGAGTCGAGTGTCCACTCTTATCCACGATGTTAAAAAATACCATTACAAATTTGCAGAAATGACTTATTAGACAGCAGTGGCGGCTCCTGCATATTTCTTAAGAGGAGGAAAGAAGTTAACTGCACAAAGTGACACCTTCTTGAGAGAAACAAGCTACAAATTAGCCTACATGCATACATGTAAGACCAGATAGTATTCGGGTTGGGTTCACTTTTGTGTAGCAATAATCTGTTCTTGTAAACTGAGTTTCCTAAATAATTGTCCATAATATATTGTTTTCACTTCCACTCATTGTTGAATAATTGCACAAATTAACCGTTACAAGGAAATTCACAACCTCGCAGCATTTTCGTGTACACTACAGCATCACATGTGTTGGAAGAGACCAGCTACTAACACCTAACCAGAACCGTTTTACGGAAATGGGAATGGAAAATAATCTGAGGAAAGCAAGAGCACTGCACCCACCCACGTGGTCTGTGTTGCCACATGTACATTTTACATGTTCAGTATCACATACTTTTGAAGAATGTCAGTTCTTGTAAAGTCATACTACCATTATTTTTCAAAGCTGCCCTTTACCAATTAATTTTTTTTAAGTTAAAAATAATTTAGTGTGGAGTACTTTCAATTTCAAATACATTTGTACAAAACTGACAACTTGGCTGTTGTCCTGTCTAGTAGACAATGAATGGAAGTGAATTTCAGTGGCCAAAATGATCTACGATACTAACGTAGAACTACTTCCTCTTTGTTTTATACAAACCCAACTTCAACTTTCAAATATCCTCGAAAGTTTCAAACCATGAATATAGCTTATATAAAGTGCAATGAATAATATATTTTCATTTATAATTTTAAAAAAGTTTATATGGTGTCTTATAACTTTGCGTTAAAACTGTTTTTATTGTGCCTCCTCCAAGATGTGTTAGTCTGGTTGAATGCAACATCGTTAGATGGCAGCGGTAGCGAGCTTGCTGCACGACCAGTCGGTTTCTATTTCCCGCCCATGCGCTGATTCAGAGGAGGATCTCCTCCCTCTCCGTTCATTTACTTGCTTTAAACTCTGCTTCTTTCTCTGGCCACTAGTGCGATGTTGTCTATGTGTGTTAACTGCAGTAAAGGAGGAATGGATTAGCTTTTTTCCACACAAACAATCTCGCATCCTCACAGTTTTCTACAGAACATGAGCACGCGTCGTTTAAAACTCGATCGACCAAGGTTTACTTATAGCTGTGAACTTAAAAATTATCGAATCTTACTCGAATTTTAAGGCACATATTTTATTTGGTATTTACTTTCAGAAGAAGAAAAATGTGAGGAGAACGTTCCTCCCTTCCCTCTCCTGAGGAACCGCTACTGTTAGACAGAAATGCATAAGAAGATTCCTATACACCCATGTTCCACAACGAAAGGTTACAGTTACAGACACCTGATATCACTTCAGTAGATGTTCAAAATGCATCTCACCCATATTCATACAAGCTTACGCTAGAGGGGGGGGGGGGGGTGAACATCTCTATCATTTCCCAAAATATGTTACACATCTCTTCAGTACGTTTTCGCAAGACACCCACATCAGATACTGGGGTCGAATACCCTACACAATTCAAGTAGTCCCACAAAAAATAATCTAGTGGGTTGAAGTATGGTGACTGGGGGGGATAGCCATGTGATAGGTCATCACGTCCTATACAATGACAAGGAAAAACATGCTCCAGGTGGTGTTGTACATTGTGCTGGAAATAGGCAGATGTCCCGTCATTCATGAACCACATGATCTGTCATATCAAGAATCATTAAATATTACGTCTGTTTTTAATGTATCTTTCTATTCCAGATTTGAGAGAGCAGGTGGTAAAGTGGTCAAGAAAACAGTCACAGATTTCCGGGAGTTGGAACACCATTTCGACATAGTGGTAAACTGTGCTGGAATTGGAGCCAAGTTCCTATGTTCTGACAATAAGTTGGTTCCAATAAGAGGACAAGTTATTAAGGTCAGCTATATTAATTTGCTTTATATTTGAAGCGTGCATTTCCATAACGTTGTAAGTGCCGAAACCGGGAGAATCTATTTTTTCACATATATCAGTTGCAGGTGCCATGTTTGACAATATTACGAAAGGTTATGAAGAAAGTGCTGCTCCAAGTAATGAAGTAGTGCACTTTCAGGTTGTGCAAGTTACAACGTTGTATGTACCGGTACTGTATAAAACTATTTTTGCTCCTACTGTAAACTTTACAAATTGGCACTTAAAACGTTCTGAAAATGCACACTTCATTTATATTAAAGTTCATAAAATTTGCTAATGGTCATTTATCCATTTATAACTCCTACACTGTTCATATACAACTCTCTAGAAATATAAATTTTTCCTCGCACTAAATTGTTTTGGAAATACAGGGTTCGACCGAATGATCTCCCTGATTTGAAACATACCGGTAAATAAAAAGAACAATATAATAATAATAATAATAATAATAATAATAATAATAATTCTTTATTTATACTGGCAGAGTTAAGGCCATAGGGCCTTCTCTTACACTCTACCAGGTCATAAAGTATTCAAGCAGTTAAAATTTAACAAAAAGTTACAGAACAGAATACTAACATATTACAAAGAGAAATAATAATAGCATAATAAAATCGATACTAAACAACATGGAAATAATACCATAATAGAAAAAAAAAAAAGAAAGTAAAATATATTGGAATATAGCAAAAGCAACTCATTTAGCACAAATGGTTAATATGGAAACCGTAAGGAAGGCTATAACAAAATAGAATATAATAAAATAATAAAAAAAAGGTAAAGATATCCCCGTAACATGCCATGAAGGCATTTGGGGGGCATGGAGGTAGAGCCCCATGCTTTCCATGACCTCGGCACTAGAATGAGGTGGTGTGGTCGGCACCACGCTCTGGCCGCCTTTTACCCCCGGGAAAGACCCGGTACTCAATTTTATAGGAGGCTGAAAGAAAAAAAAAATTAAATTAAATAAAATTCACAATAGAAGGCTACGATAATAAATTCGTCAGCTGATAAAGGGAACAAAAAGGGGAAAGGAAGGAAAAGAAATATATAGCCTATATGTTTACATAACTATCGCAGAGAAAAGGGCTTGTAACTGGAAGGAATCTGAGTTGAAAAAGTGCAATTTTAATTTATTTTTGAAACTAGACAGTGTCCGACAGTCTCTGACATGTTGTGGTAGAGAATTCCAGAGATGAGCTGCGGAGACGGTGAAAGATGAGTAGAAGGATGTTCTGTGTTTAGGAATGGAGAGTGTGATATGGTATTGTGAGCGAGTATCTATTTCGTGATATGAGGACAAATGTTGAAATGTCCTATTCAGAATTTTAATTTACCATCTTACAGAAGAACGCTTACCATTTTGACATCACTTTTTTCTAAAGATAATATCATCCAAATGGTTGGCCTGACGAGCTATACATTCCTGAAACAGTGACTGTGCGTCCTTCTTCCTTGCTGGCAAAAGAGCAGTTTGTGTCGAAATTATCGTCTTCTTGGCACAGCATATCGTCTTCTGTTCCATCCAATGAATCGGTAATCCCACACTTCATAAAGCTACAAATGCTATCGCTTCAAGATCAGGGAACCAACCTTGCTGCAAATAATACCCGAACCCCAATTTTTGCAAAAAATGTGCGGAGATTATTTGAGTATATACGGTACTAGGGCAATAGAGTATTTCCCTAATAATTTGTCCTGGATCTCTCACATGCTATGTTGTTAATTAGTAATAAGTGGGGGAGATTTATAACAGCACATTAGAATAAACAGGTAAGTATCAAACGATTTTTATGTTGAAAGCCTAGATCATATATACCCAGATAGGTCGACCTTATAGGCTTTGAGGTTAACAACTTTTGTCAGGTTTACTATGCTGCCATCCACATACGGAGTCACGTCATAATTCCCATTTGAATTGCATTAGCGACTGTACTGCCATCTCGTGTTCGTTTACGGCAGACGGGTGGCGATCCTGGCGGTTGTTCTCTTCAAAGTGCTGCCGATTTTAACATAACGATGAGTTATCTGTTAAATATATGATCTAGGTTAAAAGTATTGTAGCTGCAAACTAAAATAATGTGTTTATACATCTTGATTACACAACTTTTAACACAATGTCACTTCGGAATATATATTATATGTCTTTCTCGTGTTAAATTCTATCGTACCTGGTTAACATGTTTCGGTCTGTTATGGGCCTTGTTCAGAACTGGTTGTTGCTGGTCTTGGCGCCTTTTGTTTTGTTTCCTGTGGGGGTGTGTTTGTGTAGTGTAATGTGGAGTCAAAGAGTGTGTGTTCTGAAATTGAGTTGTGTGTTGAGAATTTCATTTGGATGTATTTTTGTGTGTCTGTATGTGTTTATCACTATATAGGCCTACACCACATAGAAGCTGTGAAGCAAAAGAAAATTGTGCCTTCTTTGGTGTAGCTTTTCTCGAAAAATACCATTTTTTTTATAGATGGTTCTGGATTCCAGCATTGCAGAGGTGGACCGTTTATGTTTGTGAACATCAAAAGAGAACAGCAAGAAATGATTAAGATCAGTACAGATTTCCATATACACCCATACACCCAGTGGCGGCTCGTGATAAAATATTATATGTGTTCACAATTTTGTGTTCCAAAATCGAAGAGAATTTGAAATCGTACGTTTTTAGCCTAATATGAAATGTCATGATTCCAATGTTTCACTGTCGAAAAAACTGTATATAAATTCAAAACAACATATAATAATAATAATAATAATAATAATAATAATAATAATAATAATGAAACCTAGTCTTTTTATTTCCAATTTTTCCTGGAAAGCCAGTTTACCCAGTTCTTTACTCTTCAAAATTACTTGAACAGAGTTCATTGTTTACGTTTGTTAAAAATTAATACATAAAACAATTTACAAAAGCGTGTGTTCAGTAATATATTTTGATTCACAACACACTGATACAATATAGCCTATACCAGTATACTGTAATCCCATTCGCATAGATTGATTACTATACATACATGCCAGTAAATATTATTCTTAAATAATATATACCACCATACAGATATTTAAATTCATACACCATCACATTCAGCCAGCACGTCTCTGAAAGACAAACTATGCTATATGCCGACACTGAAGTATAGTAATTTAAAAACTACACTCTCATAGCAGCACTGTACACACATCCACATGAAGTAAACATTCCGACAGTGAGATGCTGGCATCTGCAGGCTAAAATACAGACTAATTAAATTTTCTCCTCGATATATAGCACGTAAATGATAGGCATCGATGCACCTGACATCTGTAGGATAGATTCACTGTTCACTTAATGCTTTGTGCTCTTGACGAGTCATAAGCAGGAGCGAAAGACAATTTTCTCCCGCGCATGCGTGAAATTCCTGTAACCTTCTTGAAAAGACAATTCTGTCTGACGTCGGGGTTGTATCCAGTGTGGCTTAGTGGATAAAGCATCAGCACGTAGAGCTGAAAACCCGGGTTCAAATCCCGGCGCCGGAGAGAATTTTTCTCCGTTCCATTACTCTTTCATTCTTGAAAAGAGCACGGCTTGTACGTGAACGGATGTTGCCAAGTTCACATAAGAAGTTTATGCAAAATGCGGGAAGTTTAAAATACTCGATTCTGATATTATACATCCCCACTACGCCAATACGGTATTAAATAATAAAACTAGTCGTGCATTAATGGAAACAAGGTGTTCACGTGCTCTTGTGCTCTTATTGACGCACCGCCACTGCATACACCATATGGGCGAAGTTTTCTCTTCCTCATAGTTCATTAAAAATTCTAGGTTCCCATATTATGCTGTATGGCCCTCAAGACAGCATTGGTCACGACATATTTTATTATCACATCTTGCCTGTGAATGTTGCAGATGCGTGCTCCTTGGATCAAGACTTTCTTCTATGCTGAACAAGATACATATGTGATTCCACGCTCTGATGGAGTAATAATGGGTGGATGTCGTCATTACGACAGCTATGACGTCAGTCTCAGCCCTTATGATAGTGCAGCTATAAGGGAAAGGTGCTTCAAGCTCATCCCAAGTCTCCAGAAAGCTTCATTTATAAAAGAACGTGCTGGACTTCGCCCTCATCGCAGCATCGTTAGAGTGGAACCAGAGGTTCTGAACACAGGTCTTGGGAAATTGAAGGTAACAGTAAACAATAAAAAAAACTCACATAATCTAGATGTATATAATCAGGGCTGGGCAGTATTTGAAATACATTTGTATTTTGTAATTTGTAAGGATTTTCGAAAGTATTTTGTATTTAAATACATAAAATTGATGTATTTTGTATTTCAAATACTCAAAATACTTTTTTTTATTCTTCTTGTTCTTCAAGATTTGGATTTGAAGAATGAACTTTTGTCTTATTTGCCTACCCATTTCAGTTGTGCTAGCCATACACTTAGTTTTCTTGCCACAACTGATTTCCTTAATGCCATAAAGAAATCTCTAACAGCATCAAGGATCCATCACCCAACACTTGCTAAATGTTCAGCATTATGGAATGTGTCTAGGAGATTCAAATACTCAGAAATTATATCAGATGTCTTGAAATATTCATTAAAGTTTCCTTGCCCAACTCGATGGAATTCTCTTTATGACTCATGCCCACGTGCATCAACATCAGTTAGTGTAACCACCGGTTAAAATTGTCACCTAACCTCTGGTTAAGCATTTTTACAGTGGATCGACCTCGGTTACGACTTAAATAGGAGGTTAACCACAGTAATCTCTAACCGGCCATATTCGAGCGGTTAAAAGAGATAACCAGTGATTAGTAGACCAAGTAAAGCAAAATGGCGGCCAGAGCCACAGATGTTTATTTCGAAGACGATTATTATTATACAGTACTTGAATTACTTGGACAGAGCGTGAGCGTGAAGTTTCTATAGTGGAAAGAGAGAATTCTTACGAGGAATTAGGTGACAGAAAATTTCAGGAGGGATTTCGTTTATCAAAATCTACAAATGGATCACTTGAAATAACACAAAAAGTCATATTTCTCCTATGGTTCGGCTGCTTGTATTACGATTCTATGTAACTGATATTTTCTGTATTTTGAGAGGGAATACTCGAATATCTCTTTCTCTATGTCACTGGCTGAACAAAGAGAGGTTATTTATGGATCTTAGGATAATGAACAGTTCTCTCGTGTAAATGAGGTGCTTGATCGTATACACATTCCTATTAATCTTCTGCATCCTTTTCCTTTATAGATATTCCATCTTTTTATATAATATATTTAAATTCTAGTAATTAAGTCTAGCGACACTTCAACCACACATTGGGATATAATCATTTTTGCATTTAATTTTCTATTTTGTACGATTTTAACCTAACAGTAAAGAAATGCAACTCGCAAATATAACAGCGCCCAAAGGCAAACAAATGCAAAGCGAAAATGTAGGACACGTTCATTTCGATGTAGAACTGAGTGAGCGCAGTCATTTTTAGACGTTGACTATTATCTTTACAGTGGTATGGATGCTTTCCTTTAGTCATTTTGTAGAAACAGTACACCAGCATAGACTTTACTCTGGTTAAATGAGATGTCAACTAGCCATGTTTAAGTAATCTGTGATTATGAATGGTGCACACAAATTACATTTTAACCACTGTTACTGTTTAACCGTCGTTTCATAATCTACGATTACTGCGTTTTTAACCGATGTTGATACACTTCGCCATCAATCTCTCAAATATTGCAATTCAAACATGATATAACCAGTATAATATGTGAAAAACTGGGATTGCCAACCTTCAAAGATGTTGAGTTTCAGTACCTTGAAGAATATTGTGCAGTTCTGAAACCCATTGCCGTAGCCCTTTATTTAATGCAAATGAGAAGACGTGCTATTACTGCCAACTTTTGTCCACTTTAATTTCCCTTAAAAACAGATTACATATTCTGTTACCTAGTAATCTATGCCATCTATTCCAAGTAACTCCAATCCTAATATGTTCACTTTCATCAAGATTTAAAGTGATGTTTGATCTGATCCCAGAAGAAAATTGAGCTATTTTGGCAGCTTGCTCCACCCATCATTGAAGATGAGATGGCTACCTGACACTGCCTCACTAAATGATAAGAAGAGGACACAGAATATGTGTGTGAAATCAGCTGAGCAGTTGTCTGCTACATCTTTGGTCAGTTCAGATGATGAAGACGATGAAAACAATTTTTATGTTTTCAAGTCAAGTAAAACAGACTTTGAAAAGCAAAAAGAAAAGAGCTTGTCTGCTGTGGAGTATGAGTTCATACAATTCTTCAATGGCAAAGGGACAACCCTGTGCACTCTAGAGAATTACCCAACAGTGAAACAAGCTTTTATAAATATAATACAAGTTTGTGTTCCTCTACGCCTGTAGAAAGACTGTTCTGTTTTGCAGGATTTATTCATTCCCAAGCAAGGGGATCCTTATCTTATGAACATTTGAGGAACTAGTTGTTTTGAAAGAGAGCAGTAATTATCCATATGTAGCATAATTTCATTGATGACTGGGAAAAGGAAGAATATTCAGTTACAGTGTTTATATAAAACTTCGAGGTAAAAATACTTTTAATGTTAATATAATATTTTAGATTTTCAGTACGGTAATATTCTTATTTCTTTAGGCCTATATATTGTATTGAGTATTTGAAATACAAACGTATTTTGGTTAATTTTTTTAAAGTATTTTGTATTGTATTTCAAATACAATTATTTGAAGTATTTTGTATCTGTATTTGAAATACTTGGATGTCAATATTTTGCCCAGCCCTGTATATAATGAACTATGTTCAAAGTAAATATAGAGATATAAACCATACATATAAAAATTTGCTTTATACGCAAGCTGTAAAATAATAATAATAATAATAATAATAATAATAATAATAATAATAATAATAATAATAATAATAATAATAATAATAATAATAATCCTTTAGAGGAATGAGTTGAGGATCTAGAAACAAGGGAAATAGTTTATTTAAACGCATGATAGGTCTTCATTAGTTCTCGAATTTCAATTACTTTTATGTTTCATATTAATATGTAATCAACTGATCATGAACTAGTAAATATTTACAAACGAATGTTGTATTAGAATGCTGTGAAGATTGTTATTATGTTGTTGATCGAGCTGAAGATGTAGACCAGCGGTCGTCAGCACAGAGCACCCTGGGGCTAGCGTCTCTTACCTCCAGAGAACACAGTGCACCTTGGTGCACTCGTAGCTGCTAGCGGGTATGCTCTCTACCTCTTCATGCTGCACGACGGGGCACACGGGACGGCTCCGCTTACCCTTTGCACATTTCAGCGAATGCTGACGACCACTGATGTAGACTATTCAAATTGATTGGACCTTTCATTTTGACTGAAAGATTGACAAGAAAATCAATCATACTGTGATATTTTGACCCAACATCTTAATGGCTTACTGAAAGAAATTCCATTTGGTACTATACACCATATGTGGTTCATGCATGATTGAGCACCGACTTAATTTTGTGTTGCTGCTAGAAACATAAATCAACGTACCTAAAACTAATGGATAAGTCCTGACCTCTTCATTCTGACTTTTACATATGGAGTCATTTGAAACCCCATTATATTACATTCAAAATTATTAGCAGCATTGAAATACTTTGCGAACATGTTGAACAAAAATGTCTACAGACATAACAAAATCTCGGTCATTTGAGAGTGGGATAGTCCATGATAAAGTATTTAGAAGCTGCAAGAGCTGTGATGTGAATTTTGAATTTTTTCTCTAAAGACAAACATGAGAACGGAAATGTTTTTAAAATAAATGTATTTAAATGTGAGCATTCACAATTAACGAGAAGCTTGCTGGAGCCCAGGAACGGGAATGGAGAGTTGGCCAAGTTTTAACTTTGCCTTTCTCGTTTCCAATTCACAGCCTACTAGATTTATTCTGCTGTCATCAAAAAGCTATTTGGTCGTCGTATATTTTGTAGCAAGGAGCCCGTGACATAATTTCTTGTCCATTCATTGCTTGTAAATTCAGTAGAATCACTTTCCATATATGCTACTGTATATGTGTCCAGACTACCACGTGAACTGAATTCTTAAATATTTCGTGTCTTAAATTTCAAAGTTTGTTTACCCGTGTTTATGCTGGCTGGCTTGTACTCATGAGAGAATGCCATTGGTCAGGCGTACACAAATATCAGAATGCTTAATATCGACTTCGCATATTGAAGTCTGCTGAGTTAGCTCTGTGGTAGCGTGTCTGCCTCCAGACTAGCCAGCCCGGGTTCGATTCCCAGCGGGGTCAGAAATTTTCTTGTAAAATTTCTACCTCAGGACTAGGAAAGATGGCGGTGTACAACTTTTGATCACTAAATTGTGCACCAATATGCCTGGGTTAAATCCCAAATCTCTCCGCAGTGCATATGAAGAGGAGGCATATGTTACTGTTGATAGTGATTCATCCATCAGCTGGGGATGTTAAGCTTGGTGCTATTCCACAAGAGTAGGCTACATGCCGGCACCGGGTTTCCCCTTCTCCCTTCCTCACCTTCATCATCATTCTCACCCATTCCCTACACTACACTTACACGAACACTTAACATACACTCAGCCTAATACACAACATAATTCTTCACAGATACACATCATGCATAACGTGGCCCACTGAAGTGGTGTGCAATTTGAAAATGGGTCACAGTCCTGCCACTGTCCACAGTATGCGAAACTCGAATCACGCAAAGTGAAGTGGGTAGGCATTAGACACACATACACACTCACACTTTACATATATTTACTGATACACGTATCGATATGCATAATCGTTTCTGTTTTCGGTTTATTGTGAATCAAAAATCTTTACGTTCATGTTCTTTGCTTCCTATTCTCGTTCTGGTTCTCGATCCTGGTTTATTGTGGACTAGCCATCAGTTATTCATAGATTTCAAAAAGGCATATGACTCGGTTAAGAGGGAAGTATTATATGATATTCTTATTGAATTTGGTATTCCCAAGAAACTAGTTCGATTAATTAAAATGTGTCTCAGTGAAACATACAGCAGAGTCCGTATAGGTCAGTTTCTATCTGATGCTTTTCCAATTCACTGCGGGCTAAAGCAGGGAGATGCACTATCACCTTTACTTTTTAACTTCGCTCTAGAATATGCCATTAGGAAAGCAGGGTTTGGAATTGAACGGGTTACATCAGCTTCTTGTCTATGCAGATGACATGAATATGTTAGGAGAAAATACAGAAACGATTAGGGAAAACATGGAAATTTTACTTGAAGCAAGTAAAGCGGTCGGTTTGGAAGTAAATCCCAAAAAGACAAAGTATATGATTATGTCTCGTGACCAGAATATTGTACGAAATGGAAATATAAAAATTGGAGATTTATCCTTCGAAGAGGTGGAAAAATTAAAATATCTTGGAGCAACAGTAACAAATATAAATGGCACTCGGGAGGAAATTAAACGCAGAATAAATATGGGAAATGTGTGTTATTCGGTTGAGAAGCTCTTATCATCCAGTCTGCTGTCCAAAAATCTGAAAGTTAGAATTTATAAAACAGTTATATTACCGGTTCTTCTGTATGGTTGTGAAACTTGGACTCTCACTCTGAGAGAGGAACATAGGTTAAGGGTGTTTGAGAATAAGTTGCTTAGGAAAATATTTGGGGCTAAGCGGGATGAAGTTACAGGAGAATGGAGAAAGTTACACAACACAGAACTGCACGCATTGTATTCTTCACCTAACATAATCAGGAACTTAAAATCCAGACGTTTGAGATGGGCACATATAGGCGAATTCAGAAATGCATATAGAGTGTTAGTTGGGAGACTGGAGGGAAAAAGACCTTTAGGGAGGCCGAGATGTAGATGGGAGGATAATATTAAAATGGATATGAGGGAGGTGGGGTGTGATGATAGAGACTGAATTAATCTTGCACAGGATAGGGACCGATGGCGGGCTTATGTGAGGGCGGCAATGAACCTTCGGGTTCCTTAAAAGCCATTTGTAAGTAAGTAAGCCTTAAATATAAAATTGGCTCTCTGTACTTCTATGCAGGTGTAAGACTTGAACAATGAGATGATTGCAATGGGACACAAACATTAGAATTGAAATTTCTTAAAACCATTAAGACCTAGAGAAAAACATGCCTTTGAACTTATATTAATATAAATGAACTTGCAGTATATGTAATTAATTTCCAATTCAGACTTTAAGAAAGTGTCACATATTTATTTTGCAGATTGTACACAATTATGGGCATGGAGGTTACGGTGTAACATCTGCACCAGGAACTGCCAAGCATGCTGTGAAGCTGGTGCGGGAACTCCACTCATCTACCTTCAGTCATAGCAAGTTGTAACTCTTCCTGATAGGTTTCGTTCTTGTCATTGCCCTTTCAGATTCTTTTAGTTCAGCGTTCTCATCTCTGAAACTTATACTTTGTAGAAAAGTTTCCTTTTCACACTCTAAAAATGTATCGAGCCAATGGGTTGATGAAGTATAGATACTTCGTTTTTTTAAGTATCCAGGTACTTCCATTTTACAGAAATCAAGTTCAGCTCATAAAAAAAAGTCAAAACTTACCGAGAACTTTCTTAGTGCTAGAGTTGTTATACTGTAAAATATTTAGGAAACTCGTGTCCTGAAAGAAGGAATTACTTTAAGTAATAAAGATATTGAAAGATATTAATTTTTGTTAATGGTATGTTTTAAGTTACATATTTTCAAATGATTCATTTTATTCCATGCAGTAAGGCCACTGTTTTGTTTTGAAGTTATTTAATAGTATTTCGGAATTTTAATAAAAATGTATGTGGTAGAGATGTCTTCCTTTAGTTTCCCGCATTCTATTTGTACAATATGAAGTACCTTAATAAAACAAATTCACCCGACTTTACAGAAGTTTTGTGTATGTTTCTGTCTAATCCATTTCATCAAAATCTATGCTTGCTTTGCATAAATATACGTTTCACCTACTGAATAAAATTTGAAACTTACATTTTACAGAAATTGTTCCTTATAGTTTAAACATTAGTTATGCGATCAACGTTAATATTTAGAAAGTCATACGTATAGCAGAACATCAAAGCTAGCAAATTTTCTATGTTTAGTTATTCTTAGATCTGTTGTGTGTGCATTACTCTCATGTTTATTTACTATTCTGGACATAGTCAGTACTTCCGTAAGCCAGACAGTATGTTCAAGTAGATCTGAATTAGTATAGTGTAAAAATGTATAGAACTTGTAACATATTGACTATTTCAATATTATCGGTCTTACTAATAAAAACTCTATATACAGACGTTTAACTGGCTTATACTTATACAATGAGTAGCTCGTTTATAAGTCGTGTGTAAATTCCTTACTAATAATCAGTACATACGTCGTGTATAACAGTACAACTGTTACACAGATACAACATAGTTTCGTCATTACTTCGTTATGAAAGGTAATAGAATATCTGAGGTTCTCTATTGCATCCGGTAGAGCGCTGTAGTGTGGCGTTTTAAATATCGATAGTACAACTGGCTCTAATCGATTACCACACTACATTTTGGTCAAAGAGTACAAGCTACAGCAATATTATTCTAATAATTCTATGTTCTTTGGTTTGTTCTTCTGTGGTTACAAGGTAACCATCATCATAAAATGACAGTCGATACGAACAGCTGTTAGAGGGGCGGCCATTTTTTCGCTATATACAACGCTTAAACAAGGGGTTTCGTGTATATAACTACCGCAAAGCAATTCCCATTGTATAGTTACAGCCTGTTTATACGTCCATAGCTTATTCAAGGTTTATTAGTAACGTTTTCTGTCTCAACTCTGGATAAGTCTGGTATAAAAACTATACACGGTTTATTAGTAAGACTGTTCATGTACAAAAAGTATAGCACATTATCCATTCATCATGAATCATACACACACTGCCATCTATTGTAAGCTTGCTCTGTCACCACTGATGCACCGATACCAATATCAGGTAGCTATACATAGATAGAAGAGAGAACTCCAACTGCTTTGCTTATAAAACACTGTACAGTTAAATTCCATTTCCTAATACATAATTCAGTAAATATTGAACATAATGGCTCCAAAGCAAAGTGTGAAGATAGGGGAAAAAAAACGGAACTAAATAAATATGTTACTTTGTTATCAACACAGACTAAGAAAGCTGCATCATAATTTTGGATATGCTGTGTTAATAAACAAAAAATTACTTTCTTGTTATTAGCAAGTGAACATTTCTGACCATCATGCAATAATACTTTGCTGTATTTCTTTTAGTGATATTTGTAAGAGAACATGAAGTTCCTGATAGTTCTTCCATCACACATGAATGTTGCTAATAACAAGAAATGATATGAAATTCAGTGTTATATGAAATTTAAGCAAGTAAGTAAAGAAAATAATAAAATTCGTAGAAGTAAAAAATAACCTAAAGAAGTCAATGTATATTAAACATTTATTTTATGAGAATATCTACTGTCGGGTAAATATGTTAGCATGGGCTATTCCATATGAAATCGATCAGTAAAAAAACCTCGCATTTTTTTAATACTCTAATTTTTTCCCTATTTATACAAGGTGCTGAGGAGAGTGCATTTTCAAAAATATACTATCGAAAGTCAAACGGTTTTCGTACTATTGAGCGACAAATTTTGCGTATTTTATAAAAACAAGCCTCTTTCAGCGCTCAGAACTCTGGAACCATTTACTGCAGAACATTGAACGAGAGCTCATTTTGAAGTTGACATTTAGTAGGTTATCATAAGAAGTAACACTTTTATTGTATACAGAGAGACAGATAATCTGATTTTACTTACTTTTAGGCTTTTTGCCCATTTGTAAAAATGTAAAAAATATTGAGAAAAAATCTTGCATTATTAAGAGGGATTCGGCGTTGTTTGCTTAGTGGTTCGGCAATAAGTTTCAAGGGTATTAAATAAATTGGTAATTTCCTAGAAGACGGGCAAAATCCAACATGGCTGACGAAAACTACCAAAAACGTTCTGCCAACTATGAAGTCCAAATGTCACCAAACATCGCAAAATCAAAGATGAAAAATCAAATATACGTTCATATTTTTAAAGAAGAACAAGCCCTTCAAAAAAATTAAAATATATTTAATTTTTCGCCTTTGATTTGTTTGGCGTTTAGTGGCATTCGAACTTCATAGTTGGTAGTACTTTTCTGGCAGTTTTCGTCCGCACTTTACCCCCAAAAATCACCAAAACACAAAACAAAACATAATAATTTATCAACTTATCAAATAAAATTCAATTCTCATTGACGTCTTCACAGTATAAATGACACAGGCTTTAAGGCAATCTAACCTTAAACCATTCAGCCAACAAAGAACTAAACCAACACTTTGTCGTACAGTCAACTTTGCATAAATAAACCACGTCTTTACACTAAATGAAATTCTCTTCGAACACTTATTACACCTTAACATCTACAGAAAATTCAGTAAATAATTCCTTTAAACCACAGGAAAACAGTGTTCTCCTCAACATTCAACACAATCGTTATTCACCAGCGAAAGAAGAAAACCAAAATCGACACAAAATTTAATAAATAATTTCAGAATAAGGATTCCTTCCTTTCCCTCTTAATTCAAAATTCCAACCTCGTGCACACAAAATAAATTATTGACACTGAGAAGTGCCTTTTCGTAAGCATGACGATGCGCATTCGACAAATGCAGACAAATCTACAATGTAACACCACTCACGTCAAACAACCAAGAACAACTGACGTCATTATCCATTCAAAATTAATGAAAATTCTAGAATAAATTACAACTATAACCAATCAAATCGAAAGAAAACCACAAAAATCATAAAATGACAAACTTTCAATAGCTTTAACCATTAGACACAACATAACACCACTCACGTCAAACAACCAAGAACAACTGATAACGTCATTATCCATTCAAAATTCATGAAAACTCTAGAATAAATTACAACTATAACCAATCAAATCGAAAGGAAACCACAAAAATCATAAAATGACAAACTTTCAATGGCTTTAGCCATTAGACACAACATAACACCACTCACGTCAAACAACTAAGAACAACTGATAAAGTCATTATCCATTCAAAATTAACGAAAATTCTAGAACAAATGACAACTATAACCAATAAAATTAAAAGAAAATCACGGCAACACCTATTATAAAATCCTAGAACTAACATGTAAAAGTCACTAAAAGATCACTAACATTTAACTCTGAAATAAAAAAAGTTGGTAATACTTACTATATTCAACCAAGTGCCCGTCTTCTATGAAATTACCAATAAATTATTTTCACACGCCTGGACTTGAACGGCGCAGTACCCCACACACTGGCCGAGAGCTGAAGATAAGCGAGAAGCGAGCATTGGGCGTCATTTTACTCCTGTGTTTATGAAAACTTGTGATAAAGCTAGCCCAGCCATGACTGCTTGACGACACATCACGTGTTTGTCTCCTGGCCTTGCTTGTCTCGACTACCTACAGTCAGCTGGTTAGTTCACGAGCATACTATTTTCTTTATTTGATATTTTCAATACTTTCTTATCAACATACCATCAGTAAAAAATAAGTGTTTATTTCTACTTTCAATGCGGAATCTAACCATATATTTTAAAAATATTTTTTCGTGGGCAAATGCGTCTTAATGAAGAAAAATCTAAATTTCTCCATTTCCATAAAAAGTGAGAAAAACTGTTTACATGTCAATATAAACTATAATTTCTCAGCATCAAAATAAACCATGATTTGATCATTGGGTGAAAGGGTTTCGGAGCCACAACAGTTTAAAGTTGCTAATTTTATGAAAATACGATAAATTTTAATATTTTTAATTTAAACACTATGAAGTTCTGATGCCTCAAACTGTGCACAAAGCATTGTATCACAGTTGTCAAAGGACAGAAAAAGTTTCATTGTATTTAAAAATTGCAAGATCAATTTTCTCTATATTTCGGTCGATTTGAGATGGAATAGCCCTTATATAAAAAAATGCCAATAATATTTTAACTACTGAGTTTGTGTTTTGTTGAGCAGTGTTCATTCTACACTAGTGAAATCAACATTAAAAATTTGTTACTCTGTAACAGTGATCAACATAGCAATCAGTCATCCATGAAATGCTTTTTGATAATTACAATGGAAAAGGTAAAATGATGGATTATACTGGTTGCCTCTTGCATTCTACGCATTAACTTGCAGCCTTGAATTCAACATGTTTTTTAAACTTCAGCAGTCAGTACATCACGCTTTTGAATTACAGTTCACTTTCTGATCTTACTTTATTTATAATACTTCATTGACTTCGCTCTTTTCTGCCACACTTACTTGTAGATGTCTTTCATCGGTACCTTACAGAATTGTCTTATGAGTGACACAGACAGTATTGACTTTATTTTTTATGTCAAATGTGAACCTGAAAGTTTTTCAAATATTGTACAAATGAGGGACATTCCTAAAATATAAACTTGGAAAAAAAATCAGTAAATGTGAATCACCCCACCTCCCTCTCTCTGTTATCAGCGAACTTTTGAATCCAATAAGATAAATGTTAATGCCGAAGGTGCCAAGCTGTATTATTAATGAAGAGTGTTTTAGTTTAATAATATTCATTAAAATATTTTATATTATGCAGTGTAGCTTTTGGGTGTTCTAACCATATGGCAAACTCAAAGTTTTAAACATTTCAGAACTATGTACATACTCCATTTTTGGTAACACATCATATATAGAGGTATTCAAAGAAAAAGGATTACAGAATTTTACAATTTGATAGTATTCGTCAAAATAAAAAAAAAAAACTTGCAATAAACATTGATCCAAAAAACAATACGCTCCAAGTTATAGATTATTTTACGTGAATATGTCTTTGTTAGAGGTACAAATGATGAGAAAACCTAACATTTTGAATGTAACACGAAGTTCAAGAAATCTCCACTAGATGCTGCTTATTCCAAAGCACATGAATGCTGCCATCTGCTGAGTGTTGTGCAATCTACTTGCAAATGAACAAGCAACTATAGTCCCGTCGCTCTTATTTCCGGCAGCCAATCGCAGTGCAGGTCGGCTACATTTAAATGTGTGCGTCTTGTGATTCACTGATGAAGACGTTATTCATTTCTTAAGGCTCGATAAATACTTAATATAATCGCCCGCCATGCTGGGTAACTTTCGGTGCTGGACCCCAGATTCATTTCACCGACATTATCACCTTCATATCATTCAAACGCTAAATAACCTAGATGTTGATACAGCGTCGTAAAATAACCCAATAAAATAAAAAAAAATAAAAATCGCCCGCCATTTTGGCTCTTTCATTGGCGTTCGCAGAAAGCACACGAAGACGTTATTTGCCGCTCAATTATTTGCTCAATTACAGTGCGTTTGATTTATTATCATAGGAGCTATGACATGATAATGTTTAACGGTGTGGCAAATAGATTCCTCGTATGGTAGCTCGGCAACGAAAGAACAAAAATGGCGAACGATACTACCTACCTAGACTTTATAGAGCCTTGACTTCCTAAGACGTAAGCAAAGAGGAGGAGTCACGCCGGGAATAACAGCGTCGCGACTATAGTGTGATATGCACATAATCAGGTATTGTCAACAAAGTTATTTATAACATCTCTTTCAAATCCATCAGTGTATTCTGATTCTCATCAGACTTCTGGGGCATGATGCATCGGAAAATGGACAGAACAGCTGGCCAACCGTTCAGAGCGCCACTATTCTGTGGCTGTGGTTGTGTCTGAAGGTCTCTATTTAAATCCATTATTCACAAATGGCAGCGCTTCTATAAGTGGTCTCGTCTGAAATGGCTTTAAAACATCTCATTTTAATGTGTTTGCATCTAACACTATGGTCAGAGAAAGTCATTTGATGCTCTAGTATTCAAGGCCAAGCAATGACTTTGAGACATTACATCAACAGATTGTCAATATTCGTGAGCAGACGCATAAGCAACCAGGGATTTTTTTAATGAATGCATGATTTATACTACTCAACAACTACCATACAGAATGCTCGCTATAGCAGTAACTATAGTTTCGTAGTTTTTTAGGTACTGGTTTTTGGACCTATTTTTAATACAAGTTTTTACGTGTTTTGATGAATGCTATGTGCTGTTAAAGTTTTTTTAAATCCTGTTTATCGTAAATACAGTAAAACCTCGTTAATTCGGATCCCGATAAACCGGACTTCACTTAATCTGGACAGGCCAAAAACGATGAGTTTGGAAAAATTAAAGAAACTTGTTTTAAGACTTACTTTTATACATTAAAACTATGGAAATACAGTAATTTCAATATTACATACATACTGCATTGTATGTATTACTTTACATTTTACTGTACTCTTGGATGGAACAACAAGTTTGATGGAGAAATCGTTACAATAAGTGAAAGTCTCAGGAATCTTCTATTTCACATCAATAAATTTAGGAATGCAGTTATATTGTCAGACTCCAAAGCAGCTATTCTATCAATAGTCTCTAAACACACACCTTCATCTCAAACAGCAGAAATAACTAAAATGCTCTCTCAATTAATATCACTCAATAAAAGAATTGTATTCCAATGGATACCATCCCATTGTGGAATCCTGGGAAGCGAGAATGCGGATGCTTTAGCAAAGAAGGGCAGCACTGCTACTTACAGACCTGTTACTAAATCTACGTATTACTCTGTGAAAAGATTTATTAAATCTACATACTTAGACTTCAACAAACAAAATTTGATAACACAATCTCAAGGGAAAAAATGGAACTCTCTGCATCAAAATCCACAGTTAATTCCCGATTCACCTCGAAAATCGTCTGTAGTAGCTGCATTTAGATTGGCAACAGGCCATGATTGTTTGGCCAAACACCTGCATAGAATTGGAATATATCAGTCCCCTAACTGCCCATTGTGCAACTCAAACCAAGAAATGGATTCGGAACATCTCAAAATCTGTGCTTCAGTGGCTAGTCATGATAATATCTTTGAAAAATATTGGAATGCAAGAGATCAAATGACTTTATTGTCAAACGCCTGGCATTAGAAAACAACAACAACATTTTACTATACTGTGTAGCGTATTTAGACGTATGTCCTTTAAATACATCATAATAAAAAACGTGTTTTGTTGCTATAAACGGAGTTTTAATGCATTTTCTACTGTTCTTTTAGGTTATTTCAGTTAATCCGGATTTTAATTAAACCAGTCAACTTATCCCTCCAATTAGTCCGGATTAACGAGGTTTTACTGTGTTTGTAGTTACTTAGGAAGGACCCTATGCTAAAATAAGAAGTTTATGCACTCGAAAGCTACACTACAAAGAAACCAACTTTAAAGTGTCAAATTTCGTACTTTATACTACATCTAATACTGCAGTGCTTTCTACATAATTCATCCTTCCCCGAGTAGTTTTGGTGGGGTGACAAAAGATGGTGGATTTCTTACGAATATTTTATGCCATAATTTTTTAGTGCCATAGTTTCTAATGTTTATGCATATAGATTTAGCCTAATGATAACCCCAATACAAATGTTACGTCATGTTTATTTATTTTGATCAGCTGCTCGCGAGAATACTCCCAGTCATTCCATCAGTAAACTAGGAGATTATAAAATGTAATTCCTAAAGTAATAAACTATTAATAACTCAAAACTTAAGTGTAGATGTACAGACTTGTTAGATGTTCTTTGTATAATAGGCCTGAAGTAACCCTCCTACATGCTACGAAGTATTGCTTAAGAATATTTACTACAATAATTAGAACTTAAGCCAGATAATTTTCCCATGTGAAGTCTAAGACTTAGTTCATAAATTTATGTTCTAATCATTACAGAACTACTTCCACACTTATTCTAACAGTGCAGTCAGCACATTTGTGAACATCTTCATATAAACACAAATGTACAAAATTTATGACAACATTTTGCATTATAAATGACTATGCAGGGATTGCAAAATTGTAGACACTGCAGCTTCATTGATGATGAATATTTGTGATTTTAGTGGTACAATGGAAGAGAAATATAACTTAATAATGGAAGCGTGATCAGGGCCGCTGTGCCTTAAGATGAAATTTGTTTGTATGACATTTTCAATATGTTTGAGTAAAAATATGTGGGAATACGAATTTTCAAAATGTTTACACAAATATAAATTGTAAAATTCTCCATTTTAATTAACATTTTTATGAAAGATACAAGAAACTCCAGAACTAAATAAATATTATATTGAAATGATGCAGTGAAAATTTGTCACATTCCTTTTTTCATGTAACATCAACAAGAATAAATCTTCAGTACATAATTTTTGTCTTCATTTCTCCTGAAGCCTTCACGTCAGGCAAATGCCAAATTATTTATGAATAGCTTCACTGAAACAGCTGTGTAAGATCATAATCGAGTAGAATTAGTGGACAAAAAACTTTTCGAGGCATATGTTTTGTCTGAAACCATTGAGAAGTGCCATATTTCAGAACAACTACTAGATGGAGTATCTCAACATAAGAGGTTATAAACAGTGCATTGACTGAGATATACCCAAAATGAGCAGAGAGTATGCTATGGAAGATATAATCATATACAAGTTCTGCTTGTTGAACCTATAACCTGCTTCATTATAGAACAAAATACAGTGAAACCTCAATTCATAGTTTTCGTCATGAAGCCTTAGAAGGAAAATGAAGAATGACGTTAAAAATTTGCCTGTATGTACAGTCATTAAAATATACAGGGTGTTTAAAAAATACGGGGCATAATTTCAGGTATGTATTTCCCACATGTAGACAATCAAAATAGTTCATTACAACATGTGTCCGGAAATGCTTCATTTCTGAGTTATGGCCTTCACAACATTGAAATTCACCAGAACGTTTTTCTTTCCGCAGGTCGTTGCCGTCAAAGGAGACATTAAGAGGGCACTCTGACAGTTCATTCCGAGGCGAAGGTTACATTCAGTGTTGTGTAGGCGTTAGACTGTGCGACATGTATTCAAATCAAGAGCTGGCAGAGATACACTTCATGTACGGTAAGGCGGACGGCAATGCTACACTGGCTCGTCGTTTGTACCAGGAGAGGTACCCACAGCGACAATATCCAGATCGGAAGACATTTGTACGTCTCCATTACCGTCTGTGCGAGTATGGAAAATTTAACTCTCCTGGTTTGGGAAGGGGACGACCAAGATCTACAACTCCAGATGTACAGGAGGAGATTCTGGAGGCTGTGAACATGACTCCTTCTATCAGCACACGAAGGATAGCGTTGCAAGTCAGTGTTCCTCATACGACTATGTGAAGACTGTTGAAAGAGTATCAATTATATCCTTATCATTTGCAACGCGTACAGACCCTGTCACCAGCAGATTACCCTGCACGAGTTAGGTTCTGTCAGTGATTCTTGCAGCAGTGTGGTGTAAATCCGAACTTTCCTGCCTTAGTATTATTTACTGATGAAGCACAGTTCACACGAGATGGCATAACAAATTTCCACAATCAGCATGTATGGGCATATGAAAACCCACGTGCAACTGTTCCATTTCATTACCAGGTGTGGTTCTCCCTCAACATGTGGGCCAGTATCATTGGTGATCGATTAATTGGACCCCATGTACTTGTAAACAGACTTACGGGGCAGGCGTACACAAACTTCCTGGAAAACACCATACCTCATGTTTTAGAAGACACTCCACTGATCAATCGTCAACACATTCACTTCTTGCATGATGGCGCTCCTGCACACTTCAGTCGTACAGTTCGCCGGTACTTGGATCAAAGGTTTCCTGATCGATGGATAGGTAGAGGTGGCCCAATTGCTTGGCCTCCACGCTCACCTGATCTGAACCCTCTCGGTTTCTACTTGTGGGGCCATTTAAAATCATTGGTTTATTCATCTCCAGTGCCTGATTTGGAATCCCTTCGGCATCGAACTGTGGCATATTCTGAGGACATACGCAATACTCCTGGAGTTTGGGAGCGTGTTCGCAGGTCAATGAGACATCGATGTGAGGTCTGTATTCAAGCAGGAGGTGGACATTTTGAACATCTTCTGTAATGACAACGACCTGCGGAAAGAAAAACGTTCCGGTGAATTTCAATGTTGTGAAGGCCTAACTCGGAAATGAAGCATTTCCGGACACATGTTGTAATGAACTATTTTGATTGTCTACATGTGGGAAATACATACCTGAAATTATGCCCCGTATTTTTTAAACACCCTGTATAACTGCCGCATATACAGCATGTGTCCTGGGGAAATGACACTGTATTGGCCCATAGACGCATTACACATTCTTTCCTACTCTACCTCTCTTGAGTTCTTTCTCCATTTCTTTATTCCACAATTTCTTCTTTTCTTTCTTCATTTTTCCTTTCTTTCTCTATTTCTTCTTTTCTCTTTTGGTGTTTCTTTTCTTTTTTCAGTTCATTTCTCATTTTCCTCTTTTCTTCATTTCTCTGTTTCTTCTTTTCTTTTTTCATTTCTCCTTTCTTGCTCCATTTCTTAATTTCTCTATTTATTCTTTTCTTCCCTTCTCCATTTCTTGATTGCTCTATTTCTTCTTTTCTTTTTTTTTTTTTTTCCTAACTGGTCGAATCTAAACCCATGGTAAGCGCTATTTTGCAGCTTTCTGGTTCTTACTATATGTTATGGCGCACACAATCATTTGGTTTCACGAGATAACAAATGACCTATACAACTGCAGATAAAGAGATACACTGTTTTGTTTTTTTAATACTATATAATTTTTTTGCAAACCAAAATGCTATTTTTTTAAAATGATATAAACATTCATTACCTATAATTTTGTTTTTTGGTTAATTGAGTTACATTCACTTGTTCCGGAGATATAGCCCTTAACAGATAACACCACACCCATTTCTGGACGTTGCCGCCATTTTGTTACTGCACAATTTTAATGAATGAAACCCGCACACGATCTAGTACTTGAAGATACCTTCCTAACGATATAAATAACTCAATAACTGAGTTACGTTCACTTGTTCCAGAGATATAGCCCTTAACAGATAACACCACACCCATTTCTGGACGTTGCCGCCATTTTGTTACTGCACAATTTTAACGAATGAAACCCGCGCACGATCTAGTACTTGAAGATACCTTCCTAACGATATAAATAACTCAATAACTAATTGAGTTACGTTCACTTGTTCCAGAGATATAGCCCTTAACAGATAACACCACACCCATTTCTGGAGGTTGCCGCCATTTTGTTACTGCACAATTTTAACGAATGAAACCCGCGCACGATCTAGTACTTGAAGATACCTTCCTAACGATATAAATAACTCAATAACTAATTGAGTTACGTTCACTTGTTCCAGAGATATAGCCCTTAACAGATAACACCACACCCATTTCTGGACGTTGCCGCCATTTTGTTACTGCACAATTTTAACGAATGAAACCCGCGCACGATCTAGTACTTGAAGATACCTTCCTAACGATATAAATAACTCAATAACTAATTGAGTTACATTCACTTGTTCCGGAGATATAGCCCTTAACAGATAACACCACACCCATTTCTGGACGTTGCCGCCATTTTGTTACTGCATAATTTTAACGAATGAAACCCGCGCACGATCTAGTACTTGAAGATACCTTCCTAACGATATAAATAACTCAATAACTAATTGAGTTACGTTCACTTGTTCCAGAGATATAGCCCTTAACAGATAACACCACACCCATTTCTGGAGGTTGCCGACATTTTGTTACTGCACAATTTTAACGAATGAAACCCACGCACGATCTAGTACTTGAAGAGACCTTCCAAGCGATATAAATAACTAATCCCCAATCTCTCTCGTTTCGACCAGGAAATCATGGTAACAAGATTTCATCACACTCACTGGCCAGTGTGTACCCTGGTATACCTGTCACATGACCTGAACAATAAGACGTAATTTTACGTGAAAATTGTCACTAACAGGAGCAGGAAAATTATAAATTGAGGAATGATTAATACGAATTTTATTTCATTAGTTGTTGAGAGACCATAAGAAACTGAATGGTAGATCTGGAATAACAATACATGCAGGAATGATAGGTCAAGGTTTCACTGTATATATTTTGCCAAGGAAAGAACCCAGGAGTCATGTGTCTTACTGTATCAGTTTTACCGCAGTCTCCATATCTGCTATTGCAGTATAGGGTATTATTTCTCGATTACAGAAAATTAATTTTAATTCTCGACATCTGCATAATTATTTTGCTACTCACGTCAATTAGCAATTTATTTCTTCTGTAAAATATCTATATCAACATCAACGTTATTAAGCACAGTGTTAAGTAAAGTTATTCTTCATTCTTGAATACACTCTTTTAACACTTGCATAATCACTGATGAATTATTAAGTTATTTAAATTAAATAAATAACGACTTCACTGTGTTAACATTTTAAATTATGGTGTTATTCTACCTGATTGACTATTTTTAGTAGGTTATTTTATGACACTTTATCAACATCTTAGGTTATTTAGCATCTGAATGAGATGAAGGTGATAATGCCAGTGAAATGAATCCGGGGTCCAACTGATTGACTAATTTTGATGTTATTTTCATCATCTTCTAAGTCCTAATGAGTTCCAGTGCTATCTTCTGGTTTTCTGTTACGGTGGAATGTGTTCATGATTGTATCGAAAAGGGTGTGTGTTCTGAAATTCAATTGAATGTTGAGGATGTGTTTGAAATGTTTACACAGCATGTTGGTTATATCTACCGTGTCAGATGTTAAAGATGAATAAGGATTTGACCAATATAGCTCGGTGGAAACGAGCAGAAATAAACCAACGTTGGATATAATTAAATAGAAAATACATACAAGTATAAATATGGTATATAATAATACAGACGTGGACAAATTATTAACAAAATTAAAGATATTTATGGTAATTCTCTTTATAAAATTTGACTTTTCAATTTAGACTACAGTTGACAATTTCGCATATTTCTATCATTACAGTAGATAGAAATATGCAAAAATTTACCTGTAGTAAATATTGAAGAGTCAAATTATGAAAAATGTCAACTCCAGTCTAAATTGAAGAGACAGATTTTGTAAAAATATATAATACAAATCTTCAAGTTTCCTATTAATTTGTAAATATGCAATGTCAACTCCGGTTTAAATTGAAGTCAGATTTTGTAAAAATATATAATAAAAATCTTTAGTTTTGCTAGTAATTTGGAAATATCCAAACTATCAACTGCAGTCCAAATTGAAGATTCATATTTTGTAAAAATATATAAGAAAAATCTTCAGTTTTGCTAATAATTTGTAAATATGCAAAAATAACAATTATAGTCTAAATTGAAGAGTCATATTTTCTAAAAATATACTATATAAATCTTCAGTTTGCTAATAATTTGGAAATACGCAAAAATATCAAGTGTAGTCCAAATTGAAGATTCATATTTTGTAAAAATTTATAATAAAAATCTTCAATTTTGCTAATAATTTGTCCACGTCTGTATAATGGTAATAATTAAGTGAACAATATTTAAGAAAGTGAATATAAATTACAACGTAATAATGGCTGATCTACACAGAACTTTCCTGAAGATACATTCAACCATGTCAAATACAATACAAAAATCTTACTGTTGGCTTTTAATCAAGAAAGATATAATCATGTACAATATTACAAAATTTTGTAAACGAAAAGAGGAGTCTTTCTATTAAGTTCTAGTACTAATATCTATACATTACTGGATGAATCCAAAGTTACGATACCCTATACTTACGAGTATGTTCCTACTCTGGAACATTCAAACTGAACAACTCCCTTCGGATATTCTCTCACTTCCGAGTGCCTGTAGCTTAAAATATAGCTCTCCCTCCCTCCTCGCTTACTTATGTACCCATGCTGCTATGACATAACATATACGAATGGAAATTACCATAAATATGCAGCTGAAAAAGATGGTGTCATTGGATGTGACCCGACCTTGTTGACAGGGCTCATGTTGTGGGTGTGTTTTGTGTATCTATAAATTTCGTATTGTTCTAGAGTATCGAGTTTCTGGTTGACTGTGTAGTATTTTCATGTCAATGTCTATGTTGTTATAGTAGTGGTTGGAGTTTGTGATGTGTTCTGTGTGAGTTGAATTGTTGGTGTGGTTCACGATGGAAATAACCTCGAAATAGTCAATCAGGTAAAATAACATAATAGTGAAGTCGTTATTCATTTAATTTAAATAACTTAATAATTCATAAGTAAAGTTATTACATTTTTCTTCATAGACAAACATTATCATGTGTCTTTTCGATGTGGCGCAGTTAACCAATTCTTTTTTAAAATACAGTGAAACCTCGGTAAGACGCTCTTCAAGGGACAGCATAAAAATAGCGTATTAAACGGGAACACGTATTAGCGAGAGTGGGTCATTTTTGGATTTTTTTTTTAATTTTAACACAAAGATATGAATCAACATAAACATTTGTTGAAGAAATTTAAGTATTAAATATTGTAATTATACAGAATAAAAGATTATTTTATTTTCTTTCCTTTCAGAAAATGTCAGAACAAATACAATGTCTTATCAATTAAAGTGCTCCTTTATTAAAAAAGTCAAATATTGTTTTCTGTCTTGCACTTGATCCAGTAGGTATGAATAAATTTCAATTTCCACATGATTTAAATCGGAAGTGACATCAGTAATTTGACTATTAAAAACATTAACGAATCTACGAATAACAGACACCGTGGCAAGGGCTTCATTGCGAGAAGGATTTGGAATGTCTACAGCTTCCACTTTCTCTTCGTCAAGTCTTTACTGACAATGAGATTTAAAACTGCCACCAAGAAGGACAGACTCTAAATACAGTAGTCTTGCAAGTACAGATACTCAAGGGTCGTATTGACCAAATAGAGACTCCTACAAATTTTTTAATATGCGGGCGCTAGCAGTAAATTTAGAAGTCCAGGCAAATTTTCTCAGTATCCTTTAAAGTACGATATTTTAGAATTTTCAGCAGACGAAAGGGTGAATTAAACGGGATGGTGAGAATATTAAGCGGTGGATTTTGCATGGTTTTATATAGGGATGTCAAGGGATCGGACGAAAAGAGCGTATAATGCGGGATAGCGTAGCAAACGGGCGTGTGTTATCAGGGTTTCACTGTAGTAACAAACATTACAATTTAGTTCACACTTTCATTCGAACTAATTCTCACATCCACATTTAAATATTATTCGAATACTGATTTCTCTAGTCTATAATATATTTATTCGAACAAAAGCAGTCTTTTTCTTGTCATGTTAAAACTGTTCCTTCCTTTTTGTGGCAACATATCATAATATTGTCACAGCATATAATACCGGTATCAAGTAAGTATAGATTTCTGTCTCCTTTCCTGTACGGTAAGAAAGAGATTTATTTTATCTTATTATAATACAAGTTATTCTATGATTTTATTTAGTACGGTATCTGAATGTAAAATATTGTTTCGAACTTTGTACATCAAACACTTTAATTAATTATGTAGGATATCATACAATACTTTCTTTCTTTATTTAGATCAGAAAAGTTTTCAATTAATTTTTTTAATGGCACTACATATGAAATCGCTGAATGCAACATGAATTGACTGATATCAAACTGCGGGCTATACTACATGGGTGACAGAGTAATAAAGACAAAAGTCACTGATTTTGGGGGGAAATAAGTACTACAATAGAAAGAAATCAAGGAATTTTATACCATGTTTAAAAGAAAAGTAAAATAATTCTTACATTAATAAATTCATGTATATTAATTATGAAATTAGTGATAGCACTAGAATTAGATAAATGTAAACAGTATGGCAAGGATGATACAAGCTAAAAAAAATGTTGTTAGTTACAATTCTTGAGCACTGTATATAAAAAATATATGTATAATGGCTTAGGAAACTTGAAAAAGCAATAATGTCTGTAATGTCAGAAAAAGAAATAACTTAGCAATCTTAAGGTCATCATTTGGGTACTATTACGTTTTTAATGTGTTAAAATAACAACCATCTCCACCTCAAAATAAAAAGAAGGTTATGGAACTCTTAACACACTATGTAATTACTGTAACTGCAGTGTTTTTTAATGGTTAAATATCAGTCTGATTACTGTAATGCTACTTACAGTATGTATAAAGAGATAATCAAATTCTACTACCTTATATGCAAAATAGCAGAAGTATGTATTACGTAAAAATGTATTATGCCAAAATGAAATTGCATTGTTGGACAACCGCAGCTCGTGGTATTACATTTTGGGAAGGCTCTGATGTACCATAGAGGGGACATAAATAGGCAGTGGCATAATGTTGACAAAATGAACATACTACAGTGTGTCCCAAAAATAAATGGCATAACTTCAGGAATGTGTTCCTCATAATATGTAAACAAAAATAGTTTATATGTACGGGCTATTCCATATGAAATCGATCAGTAAAAAACCTCGCACTTTTTTACACTCTAATTTTTTCCCTATTTATACAAGGTGCTGAGGAGAGTGCATTTTCAAAAATATACTATTGAAAGTCAAACGGTTTTCGTATTATTGAGCGACAAATTTAGCGTAATTTATGAAAACAAGCCTTTTTCAGTGCTTAGAACTCTGGAACCATTTACTGCAGAACATTGAACGAGAGCTTATTTTGAAGCTGACATTTGGTAGGTTATGTTAAGAAGTAATCCTTATTTTTATTGTACACAGAGAGACAGATAATCTGATTTTACTTACTTTTAGGCTTTTTGCCAATTTGTAAAAATGTAAAAAAAAATATTGAGAAAAAACCTTGCATTATTAAGAGGGATTCGGCATTGTTTGCTTAGTGGCACGGCAATAAGTTTCGAGGGTATTAAATAAATTATTTTCACATGCCTGGACTTGAACGGCGCAGTACCGCACGCACTGGCTGAGAGCTGAAGATAAGTGAGCGTTGGGCGTCATTTTACTCCTGTGTTTATGAAAACTTGTGATAAAGCTAGCACAGCCATGTGCTGCTAGACGACACATCACGTGTTTGTCTTGTAGCCTTGCTTGCCTCGGCTATCTCCTACCTCACAGTCAGCTGGTTAGTTCACGTGCGTACTATTTATTTTCTTTATTTGATATTTTCAATACTTTCTTATCAACGTGCCAACAGTAAAAAATATGTTTATTTGTACTTTCAATGCTGAATCTAACTATATATTTTTTTAATATTTTTTCCTTGGCAAAGGTGTCTTAATAAGGAAAAATCTAAATTTCTCCATTTCCATAAAAAGTAAGAAAATCTGTTTTATATGTTAATATAAATTTTAATTTCTCTGCATCAAAATAAACCATGATTTTGATCATTGGGTAAAAGGGTTTCGGAGCTACAACAGTTTAAAGTTGCTAATTTTATGAAAATACGATAAATTTAAATATTTTTAATTTAAACACTATGAAGTTCTGATGCCTCAAACTTTGCACAAAGCACAGTTCTCTACGTACAAAAAACATTTTATTGTATTTAGAAATTGTAAGGTCAATTTTTTCTATATTTCGGTCGATTTGAGATTGAATAGCTCGTACATTGGTCTGAAAATACTGTTTGGTTTCTGCGTTTTAGGCTTTCACAACACGTGTTAATCAGAATGTCTTCATCTTTCGCTGGTTATCTATGAAACTTAGTTCCTCGCAGTACGATGGAGATGTTCAAAATGTTCACCTTCTGCCTTAATACAGGCCACACATTGACATCTCACAAACCCGCAAAGATGCTAATTCCTGACATGTTTGTATTGTCTCACAACCTACTATAATTCAATTGCGAAAACCCCACAAGCAGAAAACTAAGGGGTTTAAATCGGGTGAGTGTGGAGGCCAGATAATTGGTCCATCTCTGCTGATCCACCAACCTGGGTATCTTCAATTCAGGTACCTGTGGGTAAGAGAACTAAAGTGGCACTGGAGTGCCATCATGCATGTAGTGTGTGTGTTGACGAATTTTCAATGGAATATGGACCAAAAATACAGGCAAGGTGTTTGTCACAAAATATCTGTATGCTGGCACAGTAAGTCTGTTTGGGAGTATATGGAGTCTGAATAACATATCAAAAACACAGGCCCAAATATTGAGGAACTGAAAGGCAAACTGTATGAAAAGTCAATGAAGACTACAATAATGGAAAGAATAACAACATTGAAGCACTTTATTGGGAATCTAGAGGAAGAATGATGCAAATCAACTTTTAATTGCCATTCGACGACTACGACGACGACAACAACGACAACAACAACAGCAGCAGCTTATTGAGAGAGAACCACACTTGATGATGCGATGGAATAATTACCCATAACTCAGAAACCAAGCATTCCCGGGCCTATGTACATAGAAACTATTTTCATTGTCTATGTATGAGGAACACATTCCTGTAGTAATGAAGCTTACTTTTTGATACACTCTGTATACAAGCGTAGTTTTTTTTTTTTTTTTTTTTTTTGCAAATAAAGTCAGCCCTTCTCTCTTTCTGTGCTGCAAAGTAGTCCGTGACAAATTCACTGAAGTTCAGTGATGATGTAAACAGCTGCTTTCAATCGAACACGCTGCAAGTGCACAAATTCTGCCTTCTTTCATTGCCTTATACGTGAATGTTTTCACTCTTTTCAAAGTGGAGAAACATCGTTCTGCTTCTTCAAAAGTTTGATAGTCTCCAGTAAGATATTCACCGAATCGTTTTCATAAATACAATTTAGCAAGATTAATAAATGCCTGATGCATTTTGCAGGATCTGTTCGGTTGTGAGATACATGGGTTGGATAAAAAGTAATGGCAACAGTTCGATATTTCTGACATGGCTTTATTCACAGGGATACAACATTTACGTACCTTCTATATAGTCGCCCCCCTTATTTATCACCTTTTGCCAAATGTTTGGAAGGCGTCGTACACCATCAGCACATCCATCTTTGTTCATGTTCCGTATTGACCGCCCTATAGCATGGATAAGTTCATCTCTGGTATTGTACCGGGTCCCTCGCAGTGGTTCTTTCACTTTGGCGAAGAGATTGTAATCGCATGGACTCATATCGGGTGAGTATGGAGAGGATGTTCCAGAATCTCCCATTGCCAGCGACGCAAGATGTCCTTGACAGCAGCAGCGGTATGACTCTTTGCATTATCATGAAGAATGGTGGGGTTCTGTATCCCCAAGTATCGTCGTTTTCTCCTGAGGGCTGGATGAAGGTGGTGCTGCAGGAACCTGCAATAGTAGTCCGCATTTACCGTCTGCCTTGGAGGTACAGCGTGGTGCAGTATTACCTCATCAAGTCATACGCCACAATGAACATCACCTTCACAGCACTTCCAACAAGGCCTTCCCGGAACTCTTTAACCCATCGTGCCACTGTGCGATATGGCAACGCTGCATCGCCACATGCTTCACGCACTCCCTGAAAACATTCTTATGCACTACGACCTCGTGCCACTTCAATTTTGATCCAGGAACGTTGCTCTAGTTTTGTAAACATGATCTTAGTGCGCTCGCACTATCTCTATCAAAGTCAACATTCTACACACTGCAGTAGATTGACAGAGTACTGTCGCTGCTGGCTACACTAACTCATCTAACAGTCCTTGTTCATGTCCATACAGTTGGCAACTCTCGAACGCACCATCGTCACGTGACAGTAGTGTTGCCATTACTTCTTATCCAACCTATGTACATTCTGTTTATGATGACTTCAACTATGAGTTCAGTTTAAATAAGTCGACAGCTGTTTGAATTCACTTTCAGGGAAAATAGTGTCAACAACATCCCAGCAAAACCTGTCTTACTAAAGTATGAGAGAGAGTGCCCAGTGGCAATAGTCGAAGATCCTTATATCCATTTAGAAAGCAGTGACATCTTCCACCCCTCTCAGACTGGTAGAATCTCCAACTGTCCATTCTCAATACCTACTTTACAAGAACTCGCATAAACTTATTACAATTCTTAGGAACAGCTTCACAGTCCGTAGTCTTATCAACAATTCCAAACATATTTACTACCATTACCGATTACATAATGCAAGAATTAATGGAATTTTATGACTCATGATATTGCGGTAAATATGTGTAGCTGCACATCAGAGCCTTCATTTACGAGCCACGGTTGCTATTGGATAAGTAACTACATGGCGAAGTGTACAACTGTTACAATATGCACTGGGTACTAAAGACATCTGACAGAGAATATTTTTTTATCAATAGTTACTTTAATTGTAAGTATCATTCTTCAGTAACCTTAATGTAAATTTATAGTACGTATGTTATGTATATTCATGGTGTGTCGCTAGAAAAATATAATATGTACAATTAAATTGTCCCTGGTGATTTGTCATAATGACTGAAAGTATAGAAGGAGCACAAAAATAGAGACTGACCTATTTTGTAAGTCTAGCAAGATAAGAATGTGATTAGTTAAAAATCATGCTCCTACTATGTTACCTCAAAGAAAAGAATTTATTGTTAATTAAACGTAAAGGGAAATAATATCATGTTATCAAACAAGCTGCTTTCTAGTTCAACTAGTTGGTTACCCCCTTCACTAACAATGACTTTGGGTAGCCCAAATCTAGAAAAACAAGAATGAAGAATTTTTATGGTACTCTCAGCATTAATGCAACTCATATGAAAGACTTTAATCCATGTAGAATGGGCATCAGTTATCACCAAGTAAAACTTGTTGATTTTTCCTAAGAAATCCATATGAATGCATTCCAATGGTTTGCTAGGTCATTTCCAAGAATTTAAAGATGCTTTAAAGTGAGATTTCGGAAAATGTTTGCAAGTTTCACAATTATTAATATATTTAGTGATACCGGTTGTTCTGTATGGTTGTGAAACTTGGACTCTCACTTTGAGAGAGGAACAGAGATTAAGGGTGTTTGAGAATAAGGTTCTTAGAAAAATATTTGGGGCTAAGAGGGATGAAGTTACAGGAGAATGGAGAAAGTTACACAACGCAGAGCTGCACGCATTGTATACTTCACCTGACATAATTAGGAACATAAAATCCAGACGTTTGAGATGGGCAGGACATGTAGCAAGTATGGGCGAATCCAGAAATGCATATAGTGTGTTAGTTGGGAGGCCGGAGGGAAAAAGATCTTTGGGGAGGCCGAGACGTAGATGGGAAGATATTAAAATGGATTTGAGGGAGGTGGGATATGATGGTAGAGACTGGATTAATCTTGCTCAGGATAGGGACCAATGGCAGGCTTATGTGAGGGTGGCAATGAACCTCCGGCTTCCTTAAAAGCCAGTAAGTAAGTATCCATGTTCATTTCAGGCCACCAAAAATTATGATCTGGCTGAACTTTTTGTTTTTACAATTCCAATGTGAGAACTATGATGCTCATTTAGGACATATTGTTGTAAACTACTTGAAACGATCTGGCTGAACTTTTTGTTTTTACAATTCCAATGTGAGAACTATGATGCTCATTTAGGACATATTGTTGTAAACTACTTGAAACGATCTGGCTGAACTTTTTGTTTTTACAATTCCAATGTGAGAACTATGATGCTCATTTAGGACATATTGTTGTAAACTACTTGAAACGATCTGGCTGAACTTTTTGTTTTTACAATTACAATATGAGAACTATGACGCTCATTTAGGACATATTGTTGTAAACTATTTGAAACCACTATTCTGTGATTAATTCGTAGACAGTTATCATTAACAACATGTAATTAATTCCTAATTGCATAGTAACCTTTTAATTCTTAATATTTTATTTTCTGTACTATGGGTGTAGCACATTTATTGTATGAAATAGGTGAAATAATGTCCTATCTGACTGTCAAGTTCATTTTCAAAACTTTAGCCTTAATACTAATGGGCACAAGTCTAGGTTTAAGGCTATGGATTGGTAAAATTCCTAACTTGTATAATTTTACTGGTACTGGTACACCAATCAGTCCGAAACTTTACCACATATTTTTTATAATGTGGACATGCAATACTCAAATTTTCACTCTGTCATTCCAATTAGTTTAGCCTACTTATAATTAATTTTTTGTTGTTGTTTTTTTTAATACTGAATTACAATTGTCCTAATTTTAAAAGTTTACATAATATTTCTTTAAATTTATATTTAATTTATTCCTGATAGGTGTAAGTAAAATATGACGCATTCTTTCATACTCTTTCAATTACTTTTTAAGAAAAAAAAATGTATTCTTTTAGTTCTTAATTTTTCAGTTTTTTAAAACTTATCACATCCTCAACACATACTGATTTGAATACTTTCAATAGCAGAAGAAAACACATGTGTCAGTTTACTTCACATGCTTTTGTGGACGTCTGTGCAAAATTTCACTGAGATTGGAGAAAAACTGCATTCATTAGAGCAGCGTTTCTCAAACTATGGTCCGTGGACCACCTGTGGTCCTCGAGGTCTGCCCTTGTGGTCCTTCAAAAAGGTCAGAAGAAAAAAATAAAATTGAAACGAATTGCGTATCACACTATAGCTGAAAATCGCAGAGTTTGGAAATGACACATGGCAATTGCTTTTCACTTTTCCTCTCAGCACTGACATTTTATGAAATTTCTTACCCTACCTGTCTACCGATTTCCCACTCTACTCTCAGCAACAAAAGAGGGATTTAAAGCACTATGAATGTGGTGTTTCTCGCTATCTTTTCCCTGCACAACAGCTGATGACATGTGGCTAAATCTATTTGGCATATATTTCAGATGTATTCTCAAAACTAAACGAACTCAATCTCTCTCTATAAGGTTATTCTTTGACTGTTCTCAATGCGCATGAGAAAATAAAGATGTTCGAGAGGAAACTTGGTTTGCGGGTCAGTTCCATAAAACAGAGCATTTGTTTACTATTTTCAACCCTAGAGTCTTTTTTTTTTTTTTGAAGATGATTTCGTTATTGGAAAAGAATTGTGCAATGACATGTTCGCATCTCGAAACTCTGAGGTCAGAATTTGAAACTTATTTTCCAAGTAAATGTAACAAATTTTCATGGGTTCGTGATCCCTTTCATTGCGATATTGAAACTAACAAACTTTCATTGAGTGAAAGAGAACAGTTAATTGAATTCTCGAATGACACCGGACTTAAAATAAAATTCCAAGCGGAAGGTATGGTTAATTTCTGGACCTAATCACACGTGAAAGAGAACATAGAGAATTGTACAATGCTTTACAGATTATAATTCTGTTTGCTTTTAGGTATCTGTGTGAGAAAGGGCTTTCATCACTAACTCTAATAAAAACGAAGTACTGAAATTGACTCGATGTATGTGACGATCTCTGACTTAAGCTTACCAGCATACATCCAAATATAGAACAACTGTGCAAGAATCGGCAGGCTTATCCATCTCATTAATGTGGGAACCAACATTTATTTATTTTGTTTAGTTAATAAGTTAAAGATTATCCAAACTCTAATAGCCTTGATTTATTAAAGAACGAAAATGATTTTTTTTCTATTAACACTAACTTAATTAGTTAATATTAATATGAAATTAAATTAATTAAATTAATTTTAATTAATTGTCTTTAAATATAAGTATACTGGTATTAAAATATGCCACAAACTGATAAATTTGCTTTCGAAGGGAACAAGAGTAAGGTGGTCCACGGAACAGTTCTGACTTAAAAAAGTGGTCCCCACTTCAAAAAAGTTTGAGAAACGCTGCATTAGAGCACTCTGAATGTTACAAAATGTTGCAAATTGTAAAGTCGAGAAAACTTCGTTCATAGGTTTTGTATAAATATTCTTAAAAATTTCAATGACCTTTACATAACTACTACATTCACTTATGTATTCATATACGGAAGAAGAAATAAAATTGGTAAGTACTTTCAGTTTGTCAGTTTCTTTTATTTTTGCTGAAAAAATGTTTTCGAAAGTCGTAAACCAATGAATCCATTCTTTAGATGCATTTATTTCTTCAGGACTGAGACTGGATCTTTCAGGATGTAGAATGTGTTCCATGAAAAATATTTAGTTTAATAAATTGTTATAAAAAGGGAATGTTTAGCCTGACTTCTAGGCTTTATGAAACTAAATAGAACTCTACTCTCATGTTATACATTTAAATTTATCACAAGAATGAAAACAAAGAAATCTCAATAATGTTGTTGTTGTTTTCTAATGCCAGGCGTTTGACAATAAAGTCATTTGACCTCTTGCACTCCAATATTTTTCAAAGATATTATCATGGTCAGCCACTGAAGCACAGACTTTGAGGTGTTCTGAGTTGCACAATGGGCAGTTAGGGGACTGATATATTCCAATTCTATGCAGGTGTTTGGCCAAACAATCATGGCCTGTTGCCAATCTAAATGCAGCTACAGACGATTTTCGTGGTAAATCAGGAATTAACTGTGGATTATGATGCAGAGAGTTCCATTTTTTCCCCTTGAGATTGTGCTATCAAATTTTGTTTGTTGAAGTCTAAGTATGTAGATTTAATAAATCTTTTCACAGAGTAATATGTAGATTTAGTAACAGGTCTGTAAGTAGCAGTGCTGCCCTTCTTTGCTAGTGCATCCACATTCTCGTTTCCCAGGATTCCACAATGGGATGGTATCCATTGGAATACAATTCTTTTATTGAGTGATATTAATTGAGAGAGCATTTTAGTTATTTCTGCTGTTTGAGATGAAGGTGTGTGTTTAGAGACTATTGATAGAATAGCTGCTTTGGAGTCTGACAATATAACTGCATTCTTAAATTTATTGATGTGAAATAGAAGATTCCTGAGACTTTCACTTATTGCAACGATTTCTCCATCAAAACTTGTTGTTCCATATCCAAGAGATCTATAAAGTGAGAAGAGACAGCACGTAACACCTGCACCGGCACCTTGTTCTCTGGAGATCAAGGATCCGTCAGTGTATAAATGAAGCCAGTTTTGTGGAGGGTACCTAATATTAATTGTCTCTAAAGACAATTGTTTTAGTATTTCAATGTTTACTTCTGATTTCAGTATTTCTTCTGTTAAATTTAGATTATATTCCATATTTAATAGAGTTAAAGGGTTTGGTTTAATTTGTAGGTTTTCTTTTAAATTCGGGATATTGATTTTCTGTTTTAATTCTTGAACAATGGATATGAAACTTTTTTGAGTTTTCAATCTACAGAGAGGACTGTATGAATGCCAATTGTTTCCTAGTAATCTGACATGTTTTTCATATTGAATCAGTGCTTTTTCTTCTATTGTCATTTTTATGCTGTTAATATTAGTGAGGAATCTCATAGAATCTATTGGAGTTGTTTTCATTCCACCAGTAATGAGTCTGAGAGCTTGGTTTTGAACATATTCTATTTCGTTTATGAAAGGTGAAGTAATTAAAATTTCTCCGCAGTATGTCAGCACTGGCTGTATAAACATTTTGTATGTAGTATTCAAAGTATTCCTAGAGCATCCCCATTTCTTTCCTGCTAGTCTTTTTAGAAGGGAGAATCTCTTACGAGCTTTTTCAGAAATGTATTTCAAATGGTTGCTCCATGTTAACTTACTATCGAAAATAACTCCAAGATATTTGGATTCATGTCCTAGGAAGGTGGTGGCCATTGTATTGGATATTGAATTCTCTTTCTTTTTTACCAAGTGAAAATATTTGGTAGTTACTTTTGCTTAAATTGAGTGTCATCAAATTTGATGTATTCCATTCATGTAGTTGATTTAGAGCTTTAAGAGCAGAATTTTGAATTTTGTCTCTATGTCTGTAAGATCCGGAAGTCCACAAAACTATATCATCTGCAAATAGTGCTGTTTTCATGTTTGATTCCTCTAATAGGGAGGGTGCTATCTGGACAAAAATGATCGTATTTTAATATTCTATCTTCATAGTGTATCCAGCTATTTGCTGACAACACGTGTTCCACTATGTTCCACTATGAATTTCCTCTTCTTACAAATGAAGGGTAAAAAGCACGATGCTGGTTGTATCGTATTTTAATAAAATTATTTAAATACAGTTGCATGTTAAGCGGATTATCCTTGAACCAAAAAGGAAGTTCTCTGGACCAAATGATTATAGTTTAATTATTTCATTACTACATAAACATACTCTCAAAATTGTAGTACGCCATTCCAGGGACACTGTGAAAGCTGCTGTAAACCCATCCAAAATATCTTCGTTTCTTATATACCCGACAGAAAATTTTTTCTCCGACAGTTTCACACACATAATTACACAACCCAGTGGTACCTACATTTTGCACTAGGAGGGAAAGAGAAATGTTATCTATTAACTTAAACAGTCATGTCAGGCATACCTAAAAAAATCCTTAACAAACCAAACCTAACCTGTCACTGATCCTCAACCATGCGAAAACTTGGATTTCTATCTATATATCTTCCTACCTACCAGAAATGTATATGCAAGGCATATCAAGAGCCCGAACAATCCAAACTTAACCTGTCAGTAATCTTTGGTCTTACGAAAAACTTATTTCAGCTACCTACCAAAAATGTGTAGATGCAAGGCATACCAAAAGCTCGAACAAACCAAACCTAACCTGTCACTGATTTTTAGCCTAACGAAAACTCAGCCTTCTATCTACCTACCTATTTACCTACCAAAAAGCGTATTTGCAAAACAAACCAAAAGCCTAAACAAACCAAACATAACCTGTCATTGATTGTTTATTTGAATCCTATAGATTCAAAATCCCCTATATCCACTTTCATGAATTTTGACAGTAATTGGCAGCAAATATAGGGAATTTTCATCCTAAATCTGACTTTTAACAAAGTTTTGTTTTTAATTTAGTAGCTCTTTGAATTCAAACTACATAAATCATTTGAATTCATTCTTAGCAAGCAATATGTGGCATAACTCAATTATGAACAAAATGGTCTTTAGGGGGTTTTCAATCTAGAGGATTCATTTCTCTGTTTAGATATTGACAGCACTGCTATACCCCATACCAGTACAATATTATTATGCAGCTGCACACTTTCCTTTTACTCTTGTCGCAACCATGACAATGCGATAAAACAATATCCAACTTCTGCAAGTATTTTAAAAACAAATTTCACTGTAAAATGAAAATGAAAAAAGGAAGAGAGAGAGAGAGAATGCTGCCCCCTGGAAATTACTGCTCTAGCAACTGCCTAGGTTGCCTAAAATCCGGTACTGTTGAGGGGTTAAGCAACAATCAGCAGTCAACAAGTTAAACTGGAAAAATTCGTGAGTGTAATTGAGTGAAGAGAGAAAATTCACAATGTCAGGGCATATGCATCGCAAACAAGGGCGGGAGTATAAGCAATGGGTAGCAAAAGAGAGATCACAATTGTTACTATAGCAACCAACATGTTATTTTTTTTTTTAACCTTAGGAGAAGGGCGTGTAGGCAAGCACCGCAGCCTTAACCTTACTGTGCAACCTCCTTACGTTGGAATGATTGTTGAAGTCCATTTAGGATTGCTCTTCGATGCAATGGCACCATGCATGATTCACCGCATGGTACCATCATATCAACTCAGGCACAGCATTCAGTTCTGACTGGAGACCATTCCTCCGCCTGCTTGTGATGTTATTCTGCAGTCTCCTCAAATCGATGACATCTGTTCGCAATTCATGTTCTTGAATCTGCTGCATTCTCAACCAGAAGAATATACAGCCATCGATTCCACGACTCACCAAGGCACCATCTATCCGAGGGAGCTACACTCCCCCAGTCACCCACAGTCCGCTTATTAAAGCCCCTGTGGCTTCTCTGGATATGTGCAGTTCCTGCAGACAAATGCCATCTGTAGGTGGATCCTGGAACCATGTTCGCCATGTCCTCCTGGTCAACCTATAATTATTAAAAAATGATACTAATGAAGATAAAATACTCGCGTATGTGGTACCTAAGAGGTTACGTCCATTTTCAGTTTTCCCCTTCAAAATTTTCTAGAGCTCCTTCAGTGGAGCAGTGTAACCCGGAGTGAGACTAGTGGCCAACAGGCTTGGAGCTCACATATTTAGTTTCTTACAGCCCCCAACCCCTTGCAAGGACGCGTTTTGCGTACCTTTAAATTTTTCCTCCCAATTATCCCCTTTCGATTTTTCGATAAAATAAGTCTGAAGTCCAACGCTGAAAGTTACCCAGCAATTCTGCTTTGAGTGGTTGAGGGAAAACCTCGGAAAAAACCCCAACCAGGTAACTTGTCCCGGGCTTGCTCATTTCACGATCAGGAAGGCTAACCATTAATCCACAGCAATGGACAACCAACATGTTTACTCTCAATGCATACAAAATGGCGTCCTTTGATAAATAAAATTATACCCGACTACTTAATGTGAGTGCATTTCTTCATTCATATACCTTATATTCAACATCCCATCCCAAGAGACATATTCATGCATAAAACTTGTGGCTATCTCTCTGATACAGCCTACTCCAATTTCTTTTCGGTTTCACAGGGAGTACTTTTCGTAGGTCACAAAATCTTGCAGCAATTGAAAATATGCCTTTAGTAATACTAAATACTTCCATAATGGGTTTTCCTTTTTTCAATGATAACAAATATTACACTACTTCAATGATAACAAATATTACACTACTAACAGTATTTATCCAAAATTCTTAAATAAATTTGTACAGAATTCCTACTAGTATCGTAAGAAAGAACTATATTAATGTCTTTCAGCACTACAGCACTTGTTTTTTTCAAAGAAAACTTCAATATTAACATAACAACAATATTGCAAATATAATTTTCTTTAATGGGAAAAAGTACATAAATTCTACACATAATGAAGAACAATTTGTAGGTTTAAAATCTTAAAATGGTTAATAAAAAAATTATTACGTTTAGGGAACAGTGAAAAGACACTGGTCATTGACATCAGTAACAAAGGAAAGGGAAATATTTTGCAGTGAATTTGGAGTAGGATTTTTTAGTAAAATGAATAAAGGCGTGGTGGAATCAGCTGATATCTCAATTTTGTCACAAATTTAATGCGATTCTACAGGACCAAAAATATATAATTACCATTACTGTATCTGGTAAAAACAATACAAGAACTTCTTGTGATTAATGGTAGTCACATCTTTCTATTTTATAATATGACGTTCATTTTTAGTCATTACCGAGAGCTGTGATCAGAACTTATGCTTAATGAAAACAGAAGCAACTTACCTACATTGTAAAACACAATGAAAAGTTTAGTCTGTGTATTCTCTCTCACTCAAAACTTTTCTTTGTCTTCCTGTCATTTCCTCTTCTTTCCTTCATTAAGCTTATATGTAGTAAAGATTTACAATTTTAAAAAAATTCTTTAAAACGATTTTAAGTAAACCAGAATGTATCTGAATACATTATAAATGAACATACAATTATTTCATAAGGCATATCGAATGTATATGCCATTAGGAAAGTCCGAGATAACAAAGAGGGTTTGGAATTGAATGGGTTACATCAGCTGCTTGTTTATGTGGATGACGTGCATATGTTAGGATACAATCCATAAACTATTAGGGAAAACACGGAAATTTTACTTGAAGCAAATAAAGAGATAGGTTTGGAAGTAAATCCCGAAAAGACGAAATATATGATTACGTCTCGTGACCAGAATATTGAACGAAATGGAAATATAAAAATTGGAAATTTATCATTTGAAGGGGTGGAAAAATTAAACGCAGAATAAACATGAAAAATGTCTGTTATTATTCGGTTGAGAAGCTTTTGTCATCCAATCTGTTCTCAAAAAAGCTGAAAGTTAGAATTTATAAGACAATTATATTACTGGTTGTTCTGTATGGTTGTGAAACTCGGACTCTCACTTTGAGAGAGGAACAGAGGTTAAGGGTGTTTGTGAATAAGGTTCTTAGGAAAATATTTGGGGCTAAGAGGAATGAAGTTGCAGGAGAATGGAGAAAGTTACACAACACAGAACTGCATGCATTGTATTCTTCACCTGACATAATTAGGAACATTAAATTCAGATGTTTGAGATGGGCAGGGCATGTAGCAAGTATGGACGAATCCAGAAATGTATATAGTATGTAAGTTGAGAGGCCGGAGGGAAAAATACCTTTGGGGAGGCAGAGACGTAGATGGGAGGATAATATTTAAATGGATTTGAAGGAGGTGGGATATAATGGTAGAGAGTGGGTTAATCTTGCTCAGGATAGAGACCGATGGCAGGCTTATGTGAGAGAGGCAATGAACCTCAGAGTTCTCTAAAAGCCATTTGTAAGTACATAAGTAATATATATGGAATGTAAGAAAAGAGCATTATTTTTAATATACTTATTTCAATAAATATTCCATAAAAAAGCTATGTTCAGAAGTCGTAATGTAATCAAATCTGTTACGAAATAGATTGTTAAATTTCAGGTATTAACATGAAAATATAAATTCATTTGTAAAGAGATTAATGCATTTCTTTTGCTAAAATAGTATTATTAAACTTCAAACAACAAAGAAAAGAATAATAATACCAAGAATACGGTAGACTTAACTTTTCAACTTCCCTCAATGTTCTAAATTCGATTATGTACAAATTATTTTTTTGTCTGTAATCATAAAGATTAGAAAGTTCAATTTACAATATTTATTTTTCAAAACTTTGGAAAATAACATCATTCAGCACCATTCAAAATAGAATGCAAGTAACTTGTTATATTAATACCTTATAAAATCTGACTTTAAAACAGTACAGTACAATATATACAAAATAATACTACCTAGTTTCACATATCGTGTCAAAATATTACAACTGGAAATAATTGCAATATAATACAAATCACAACCATGGAATTTCTTTTCACAAAAAATCCACTAAGAAACACCATTGTTTTCAGATCTATGTAGTATATATATGCTAAGTAGAAATTTTCTAGGGCTGCCCTTTTCCATTTCAGTAGTACCACATGCATCAGAAATGACATTACACAGACTGGAAGTGGATTTAACAGTCCAAAGCAATGATATTTGCTTAATATACTTATCACCAGGATAGCATCATGTGAGCAATAGAGGCCCGCAAAGTTTTGTTTAGTGTTGTTTTTCCTATGACACTATGATATTCTAAATGTACCGTAGAAGAAGGTAAAGTCGATCAAAATTTTGCAATTTTTTAATGATATTGAGGTTATGCAATGGAGCGAAGTTTCTCAGAAAATAGCATTTTGTCGTCATATCCTTCATTTATGAAGGCACGTTACAAGAATTGAATTACAATCTATAAAAAACTGATTTTTTTATTTGACTTGTGATCGAAGTTACCTACTTAAATAGGGTAAAGTCGATCACCACTGAATTTTTAGTTTAAGACCGATTTTAAAATATTGCGGAGTAAAGTCGATCACTGTTCATGTTTTTAAAAAACAAATTAAGTGTATTACACATATTTTATTTGTTATAAGGGGTGTAAAAACAATAAAATCTTCAATATATGCCTATAGCATTATATAGTGTATCTTTTGTTACTATGATCATACTATTCGTTACAATTAGGCCTATAGGTCTCCACTGTACAATCGTGACTATGATTGCCAACTTATAAAACATAAAAACACATTTTAATACTTCACATACCAACAAACAAAGATTTAAGAATTCAAAATTTACATTGAAATACCACCCTTCAATTATAATCTAAAATGCAATTCAACATTGCTTAGGTTTATATCAGATGTTATTTGAAATCTTCCCCTCCTCATATCACTTTAGAAACTATGTTATTCCCATAGTCAGGTACAGAGGGGTGTACAAAATATGTTCCTTTGGCAGTGCTTCTCTAATACAAGAAATTCACCATAATTTCGTCTTCCTCTTTCCCCACTATTCCATCAATATAAGCTATACTATGACACTTTTCTGTTTATAAGTGTTAGTTGGAGGTATTTCGGTGAACAATTTATTCTTCCTGCTGGTCCTATCTGCTTCTAGTAGGTCGTTGGCATGATCGACTTAACCCTACAAAGGTACAAGTTTTCTTAAAATAACAAGTTTCAATACTAACATTTACGAACTGCAAAACTATTATTTCAGGATACAATCTCAACGAAAAGTACTTACGTATACTTCCTGTCTCCTTTCACTGCTGACTATAATTTAGAGTTTGTAACACTTTGTTTTCGTTTAAGAGAAAAAGTTGAGAATAACCATTTTCACTTCAACGGTAATTACACAGTGTTCCCATTGTTGGCATTCGCAGGCTTTTTGTTGTCCTTCTCGCTTACATTTGCAATGTCAGGCAATGAAGTCAGCATAACGAAATTTTAGCAAGTAAATGAGAAAATATATAATTTTCAATAAAAATCGCAAATGATCGATTTTACACCCTCTGATTGACTTTACCCACTTCCACGGTACCGTACTTACCGTATTGGCCCGAGTGTAAGCCGCACCCGAGTATAAGCCGCACCCTTAATTTTAGGGGGAAAGGAGAAAAAAAAAAAGAAAAATTGAGAGCAGAATGAGAAAAAAAGGAAAATTGAGTGCAGTGAAATTTACCTGTCACATTATCCAGTTACAAAACTGTTTACACTATTTAAACACTTTTTCTTCAATTACGGTATTACGTGGGTAAATCACCAAAAATACCGGTACAACTAATCACCGTCTTCTCCAATGTCACTGCTGACTTCACTACTACCGGTACCGGTATTTGTTTCATCACTGTCACTTTGTTCATCACTCTCCGCCCAAAGTACGTCGTCCTCACTGCCATCCATAGCATTAGACACACAGCATTTCTTGAAGCCTTTGATGATTGAATCTGGTGATATCGTGTGCCATGAAGAGAGAATCCACTCACACATAAGGCTGACAGATGGCTTCTTGATCTTCCCAGATGGAGTGAATGCATGACCCCCTTCTAGAAGCCAATCCGAATACTGTTTTCGGAGATGGTCTTTAAAAGGCTTGTTCACGACGACATCAAGCACCTGCAATTTTGATGTCATACCTTCAGGTATGACGACTAGGTCTGTCTTCAATGCAGTAATTTTCTTCTTTACTTCGGGTGTGAGGTGACCTTTAAAGGCATCCAATACTAACATAGTCCTCTTACAGAGCAGCGCACCTGGTCTGCGATTCCAAACCATAGCTAGCCAGTCCACCATTAGTTCGGTTGTCATCCATCCTTTCTCTTGGCAACGAATCACTAATCCCTTAGGTAAATTCTCCTTGGGCATAGTTTTACGCTTCAGAATAATGTACGGAGGCAGTTTTCCTCCATCTGCCGTAACCGCCAGCATCACAGTGATTCTTTGTTTTTCATTTCCAGTTGTTCTCAATGATATGCTTTTCGCCCCTTTATTGTCAACTGTCATATTGCTCGGCATGTCCCAAAATACGGGCGTCTCGTCGGCATTGCCGATCTGGTGTAATGGGTAAGAGTGGCGCTGACGCAATTCAATGACGTGCCTCTGGAAGTTGATGAGTTTCTCAGTAAAATCCTCTGGCAGTCTCTGTGCTAATGAAGTGCTTCGTCGGAGAACAAGGCCACTTCTACGCATAAACCTGCGGCACCAACCTATACTCCCATGGAATTCTGTCTGTGGAATGTTTAGGGTCTTCGCTATTTCCAACGATTTTACCTGGATTACTTGTCGAGAGATAGGCATCCCTTCTTTCCTTTTGTCTTGTACAAAGGAAAGGACCCTACGTTCTAGTTCAGGGTATTTCCCAGCCTTGGGTCCTCTGAAAGATTTTCTGGTTGTATTGGCATTTTTCAGTTTATCCTCCGAGGAGATCCAGCGCCGCACATTAGACTCATCCACACTAAACTTTTTGCCGGCTTCTCTATTAGACGTACTCCTAGCATGACGAATAACTGCAAGTTTGAAACTAGCGTCATAACTGCGCCGAATTCCCAAGCTTGTTGAAGCTTTTCTTTCTACGTTTCCACTCATGGCTGAACCCGTAGCTACGTACAAACTGTTTTAATCTGTCCTATCATACAAAAGAGTACGATCACTGTAATATGAAGACTGGTACATTGTTGCGTCATATACCATACGACTGCTGACAATTTCAAACACGAGCGCGTGGCATTGTTGCTCCATTTCAAAATTATAAAATTACCGGTAGCAACATGCGCCACATTTCAAGTTTAAATTTATCGGCCGCGCAAATAAGCCGCACCCAAACTTTTCGAGTTTGAAATTTGAATAAAAAGTGCGGCTTATATTCGGACCAATACGGTAATTGATACAGAGAATGGACTTAATTTTAATGAGAACGGTAAAGGCAGCCAAGTCTATTCCAATTTAATTTATAACTATCAATGTCAATACAATCTGTTACACTTCCACACAAACACAAAACTGGTCCATTGATATATCACGTAGTACAATCGAAATTTGGATCTTCATGAAGATAATGACATGCCGTACAGAAGTGAAATCTTCTCTCCCGTCTCAGTAACTCAAATGGCTCAGATATATGTATGGCATGCGGAAGGGAGCAAGGCTTGAGCCTCATTTCTATGAATTTTTTTTTTTTTTTACTAAATAACGTTAAAATTGAGTTTTACAGGGTCTTGGAACTGATGTTTCAGTCTATCTAACAAAAAGAGGAAGTGGAATAATTACTGTCCAACTTCTATCATCAGTTATTTTTAGTCTTCACCTGACCCAAAAAAAGAAGAAGATAGTTTTTGTCCTCCCCAAACAAAATAAAGATAACCGAACACAATTATGAAAAAAAAAAGTCTCTAAAATTCCTTTGTAACATCATTCTGATCATAAACTAATCTCCCACCGTAACTTAGTTTTCTGTCTATTCGTACTTCCTAATAATGCCTCAACTTTTTTGTATCCTAGATTTTCTGCTGTTCCCTTTAAGCATTTTCCTAGGAAATTCTCCTGCTGGGACCAGGTGTTAGGACAAGAAACTGGTGATTCACAAGGTCTAATTCCATTTACCACGTTTTTCGGGAAAGTTACAGTATAATTCAACTACTCCCTGTTCTTAGCTATAACTTTCCTAAGAGTTTGATTACTTTAAGTAAATTCTCTTTAAACACGATATATAAATTGTCAATAATATTCCTTATAATAACAATGTCATCAGTACAGTTCATTAAATCTAGTTTCTTCAGTATGTAGCTAAGAACTTGTTCTTTCCTTTCAGAAAAACCACTTTGTCCTCGCTAGATATCTAATAGCTCCCTCCGAGTAGGCTAATCTGTGCTTAAACCTGAAAATAAATACATATCTGAAAGTGGCGAAAAGAGACAGCTGAATTTTCTACTGCTCAATAAGGATCTTCCAGCTATCTTTTACCTTTTCACTCTTGTAACATTACTTCAAGGTCAAGCCATAAGAGTTGGGCAGTAATTATTATTCCCCTTCTTTTTTCAAGCAAACTGAAACATTGGTCCTAAGACTTTAAAACACCAAAAAAAAAAAAAATCTCTCTCTCTCTGTTGGATGAGGCTCCACATGACAGATGGCTGAGCATCTGAGCTACAAAAGGCCATGCTTCTGAGCAGCATGTCAATCTGCTTATCAACGTTTGTGTGAATCACGTTATGAAATAACCTCCAAGAGTTGGCCCATTACTTCTTTCTGGTACTGTACACTGAACAGAACTGTGCACCAAGCCCAGGGCGAATACGTACCTCTGACAACTTTGTCTCTGATGTACGTGTGTAAAATTGGTCATACATTTACTTAAAAATTAATCACTCAGCCTCCTATAAAATTGAGTACTGGGTCTTTCCCGGGGGTAAAAGGCGGTCAGAGCGTGGTGCCAACCACACCACCTCATTCTAGTGCCGAGGTCATGGAAAGCATGGGGCTCTACCTCCATGCCCCCCAAGTGCCTTCATGGCATATTACGGGAATACCTTTACCTTTTTTTTTTTTTTTTTACAGGATATATCTGTTATGGTAACAATGATTATTACAGGAGAAAAATTTGCTCCGGCGCTGGGGATCGAACCTGGGTTCTTGGTTTTAGAGGAGGGGGATTCGATCCAGTGGATTGAACTTCGGTGTAGCGCAGTGGTTAGAGCACTTGGTACGTAAAACCAAGGACCTGGGTTCGATCCCAGGCACCGGAGCAAATTAATAATCATTATTACCATTATTCTGTAGAACCAAAAATTAATCTTTACGTAGATTCTTCGCCCAACAGTGCATATTATTGTGGAATCCCAGCCACCAAGTCACTCAGTTGAGTGCGCTCCTTGTATAATGGCAGTTGACTTAATATATCGATGGCTGAGAACCAGAATGTTCTAAGTCCAACTTTTTGTAAGAAAGAAATCTGTTTCATTGTGTTTCAGTTCTTGTCTGCATATATGAATCAAACAAAATTGTAAATATTCCTCTCCATTAGGTTGCTATGAAGCTATTCCCAGTTTTTTCTTGAAGCTTTGAATGTCAGGAGCTTAAAATAGCTCTCTTGAAAAAAAAAAATAGTAAAATGGACTTGGAACAGTCTGGTTCTGAGCCATCGATATGTCAACATATCGACCCTCACATGTATTAACATTGTAACTCACTTTCTTCCATTTTTCAGGAGAAGCAAATGAAGTTTTAAAATGATCGTGTAAATCAGTGTATACAGATAGTAACAATAAGATTTTACATACGATTGGGAAGGTTTAGAGCTACAATGATGTTACTGGAAGAAAAAGAAACAATTTAAGATCATATTAACTAGCATAACTCAAAACCATAAAAAATTGAGTTACAATGTTAGTATTTGGGAGGGTCGATATATGTCGAACTTGCAGTCAGAACACAAAAGGAAAAAAAACACTAAAGGAGGGGGATTCGATCCGGTGCTGTGGATTGAACTTCGGCATAGCTCAGTGATTAGAGCATTTGGTATGTAGAACCAAGGACCTGGGTTCGATCCCCAACGCTGGAGAGAAATTTTTTCCTCTAATAATCATTGTAATCATTAATAATCATGGTCATACATTGCCAAGGTAATTTGTTAGAAATATCTTCTTGACCAGGCCCAAGCAATCAGTGCGTCATTAATATTCAAGTGACAGCCTAGCTGTTACCAGAGGCAAGTGCTTCTACTGCTTACATTACGCATTTCCAGTCAAATATAATCGCGTTGGTCCACTGAAACAATTCTCGATCTGTGTAACATCATTTCCGATATACACCAAATACCCTTCACCAACAAAACTCACACTACTTTACACATCCTTTGTGTGACTAGTCACCCACATTTGGTAGTATACATATGCATATATGCAAAATTTGACAGGGAATTTAAATGCGTGAAACGTCTATACTCAAATTTCAAGTAATAAAATATAATATTATATACCTTCTGTAACACTAGTGTATTTTATTTGATATTCATCTATAAAAACCCATAACCCTATACCCAATATTTCCACGACTATTATGTGAAAAACCTCGAGGCATATTAAATAGAGAATGAAGCGAGATGACCATATGGAATGTCATTTACATTTCAGTTTCCATGGTACCACAAGTGACGTCAGAGTAAACTTTTCATTTAAAAAATGTTACAGTTTTTCTTTTTTTTGTACCTTGAACATAGACGTTTCACGTCAAAGTAATTAATTGTTAGTAGGTACAGTGGTTTCCAATGCTTTACAGGCCCTGGAAAAAGCAAAACAAGATCTCAATTAACGTGAATTATTCACATTTGTTCTCCCATTTCTTGTAATCAGTTCACATAAAAGTTCAATTCATTGGAACTTTGTTTACATACACGTATTTAAAGGAAGTAATGAAACTCCCGAAACTCACAAAGAAATTAAAGAAAGAAAAAACAAGCAAAATAAAAAAAAAGGAAAAAGGAAGGAAAGAAAGAAAGAAATCTTTCCACTGCATTGAATATGAAACCATAAGAACTACTCGTCCTCTAATTCCATTTAATACTATCTATTCAAGATATATTGTACTTATAAAAAATATATTTCAGTAGTTGTATTACCTTGACACTGACTTTCGGTAATCTTCTATCCTTTTCTTGTGCTCATTTGTAGCTAATTCCAGTTTATTTTACATAAATATGAAACAATTTCTATTCGCAATAACTGATATGGACACAGCTTGATCTGTAAGTGATACCTATGAAAGGAATTTCAGTCATGAAATCAATCAATCCCTTCAATCTGAAATTTGGCACTGGAAAAAATACCAGACAGCCAAGAACTGCCATTTATTTATTTATTTTTTTAGTTGGTTATTTAACGACGCTGTATCAACTACGAGGTTATTTAGCGTCGATGAGTTTGGTGATAGCGAGATGGTATTTGGCGACATGAGGCCGAGGATTCGCCATAGATACCTGGCATTCACCTTACGGTTGGGGAAAACCTCTGAAAAAACCCAACCAGGTAATCAGCCCAAGCGGGGATCGAACCCACGCCAGAGCGCAACTTCAGACCGGCAGGCAAGTGCCTTAACCGACTGAGCCACACTGGTGGCCTACTGCCATTTATTTATAATTAAGGAGCGGATTCCTATGTAATTAAATATTATTTTGCGTGTGATAAAACACAATTAACAAAGTTAAAAATTCCGAACATGAAGTTTCAAGTTTAAAACCCGAATTTTATTTCACATAAAAACACATATTTTCACAAAAAAATTATGTAAATACATATTTTCAGGAAATCTATTATAAACACATAAATCTTGGAGTTTTTTTTTTACTTAAATAATTTTTTTACAAGAACTTCTAAACATTTTAAAACTAAATCAATTATGTAACTCAGAAGTACATTATCTTTTTAAGAATTCTTGGTTGCTTCGTGTTTTTAAGCACTGTGTGGTGTATCTGTAATCCATTTTTGTAATAGTATCGCCTCAAGTTCTGAGAACTGCTAGGCAGCATATCAGTGTTATTATTAGAGAATAAATTAACATGGACAAGGAGGAGAGATCTTGCAACACATAATTAGAAATGTTTATTGTTGCTGAAGGTGATTTCATTCAACGCTTTGTTTGTGAAACACAACAGATAAGAGCTCGGGTATGAACATTATTTAATTTAAACAAATCTCTCGCCTCTCGCTCATGTCCATCAAGTAAGGCAATACGTCTTGTTGTGATTCCCTGTTATAGGCTTCATCAATCGTTATCATTCAAGATATACTGAAAGATGGTTGTTTAAAAAATGATTTGGCTTTCCTATTAGCAAATCTAAGCTTTTTGTGTGACTCCATAAAAAAAAACTAGAAACATCCAAAAACCTGTTGTCTGAAACAGAGAGGTGCGTGCCGTGAAAATTAAACTAGACTCGCTACCAGGTCCAGAAGTACAATTACTAAGGGACAAATTCCAGAATGTGTTTGGGAAAAACAGTGGATATAAAAAAAATGTGTAAAGTTGGTCAAGTATTGTAGGGTGTGCCTGTAGCTGAAATTGACGGTGTATGTGTTTGTGACATTACTCTCTTTAAATATGCACGTCTGACGTCCTGTGATGTGGAAAGATCGTTTTCACAGTATAAGTCGTTGCTCAGAGATAATCGGCATGCATTTGTGATGGAGAATTTGGAGATAACCTTTGTTGTTCACTGCAATTCTCAGCCAACTACTAGCACTCAAGTGTGGTTGGTGAGTACCTAGTAACATTTTTTTTTTTTTCAAGGTAAGTAAGGTATTTTTGTCATATTTAAAAATATATATATATTTTTATTTTTAGCAAATATTTTCGTACTTTTTAGCACATAAAAAATAAATATATTTAAATTTTTTAGCACATAAAAATCCGCTCCCTATTTATAATAAACACTGAAATGGGGATTCCAATGGGCCAAAATTCATTACATATTATTTCTACATAACAATGCAGAAGTAGTAGTAGTAGTAGTAGTAGTAGTAGTAGTAGTAGTAGTAGTAGTAGTAGTAGTAGTAGCAGCAGTAGCAATAATAATAATAATAATCATAATCATAATCATCATCATCATAATAATAATAAAGTACGATAATGGTTGTAATGACAATGATGACATACAGTATGAGGGCACTTAAAACTACCACCTTCAATATCTCCTATACTATTACCGATACCGACAATAGTCCCTCACCCTGTATATGACAGCTATGTAAATGATACTACTGATTATTCCTATTCAGGACTTACAACATCAAACTTGAGTAACTTTAATGTTACTCGACATTAATTAAATGAAATTAGCTCAAGAAGTAGCCATGCATGTGACCCATCCTTCAGTTAATTTCGATTACTTACTACGAGATTTATCCTGCAAAGATGTTGGTCCTTGAATCTGTCATACTTTTTGGCAACTAGAAATATTATTATCAACAGGCAGTTTTTAAGTTCGATGGTATTTGTGCTGCTGTGAACAAATCAGTTTGGCGGAAATGTTTCAAAGTAGTGGGTCGAGTGCAAGGAAAACAAATTACAAACATGTGGACTCTAAAGTACAGAAGGGAACCAAACTGGCTTCCATCAGAAACAAATAAGCTATTGGATCTAGCACAGATCTTATCTTCATGTAAAAGAGATCAAGAGAACAGTTGGTATGACCTTGCAACAAAAAAAGTTGCGTAGGAATAGATCAGGATACAGTACACCGTGTCTGGGCTAGAGGTATCAAGAAATAACTGTTTACCATTTATTAACAGAAGGATATTTTATTATTATATGTGTGACATAGGATGCAGAAACTCTCTAAGATTTTATTTTTATAACAACAATGCTAGAAATCTATACAACAAAGCGAGAAAATTGATGAAAACAAAAAACATATGATTTATCATTGCAATTTATGTCGCGAATTGCTAACTGTCAATATTAACCATTCTAATTGAACAGAAAATGTAGACATAGAGTTCGACGCCAATTTCATCTATAATTCAACGTGGATTCACCTACATCGAAATCAATTTTGAAGTGGGATAGATAGGATCCTTGAAAACAGAAAAAATCCCCCCCCCCAAAAAAAAAATAAAATCGAAGAAACAGTAAAAGCTGGTTCACAATAAACCGGAAACGACAATCAGAACGAAAATGAAAACGGTAAAATTGTTAAAATGTGTACATTTAAATGTGAGCATTCACAATTAACAAAAAGCTTGCCGGAGCCCGGGATCGGGAACAGAGAGTTGGCCAAGTTTCAACTTTGGTGTTCACGTTTCCGATCACAGCCCACTAGATTCATTCTATTGCCATCTGAAAACTATTTTGTCGTCGTATATTTTGTAGCAAGAAGACCGTGACATAACCTATGCATTATTTTGTTCTGTGCTGTGCATCATGGAGCAAGTTTTATTTGACGAGATTCTAATATTGAGTGTTGAGGAAAATCCTCACGTTTACGATAAGCGGAGCGCCTCGTATAAAGATGAGAAAATGAGAGAATACGTGGCTTTCAATAGCTGCATCTTTGAACACCGATCGTAAGTGAATCATATTTTATTACTGTATTGGTTGTATTACACACTACATATTCATGCTTCAATTCAATAACTACTGTTGTGTTCATTTTTGTTCTATTACAAATGTTTCTTCTCTAATTATTTTACGTTATGGTAGACTTAAAATAGGTTGTGATAACAAAGATGCATGCGCATATTTATAGTAACGTTGAAATTTTGAAGTTGGTTAACCTGTGTTTATGTTGGCTGCCTTGTACTCATGAGAGAACGCCATTGATCAATTATACACAACTAACATCAGAATGCGTAATATCGACTTTACATATCGATATGCATAGTCGTCTACATTCTCGATTTATTGTGAATAAAAAATTTCCATATTCACTTTCTCTGCTTCTCGTTTTCACTCTAGTTCTCGTTCCCGGTTTATTGTGAACCAGCCTTAAATTGTATATGAACTACATTCAACTGGAGCCCAAGGAAGTCCATTAGTCAGGCTAGTCATCCATCAGTTACAGATTCCCAAATCAACTGTTCATGACATTATTCATAAACGACTCAAACTATGTGCATATAAGCTCCAGCTTCTTCACTGCATTTGGCCGAACGATAGAAGATTAAGACAAAATTTTGCGACTGAAATTCTGCAACACATTGACGAAAACCCTTCATATCTTGAGGAAGTAGTATTCAGTGATGAAGCCACGTTCCATCTCTGCAGTAAAGTTAATAGTCTTAACTGTGGCATATGGGGGTCTGAGAACCCTTGTGCTGTAATGGAACACCAAAAAAAAACAAGGAAAAAGTTAATTTTTGGATGGGGTTAATGCACAATGCTATTATTGGTCCATTCTTCTTGCTGGAGAAAACCGTCACCGGGCACAGTTACTTTGATATGCTAGAAAATTTCACTGTGCCTCAAATCAGCAAGTCAATGCATGCACTTCACTTTTTGCTGTGGTGGCCACATTTTACATTTAATTAGAATGATTAATGTTGACTGTTAAACTCAACAGACATTTACAACTAGATTCATTACTTTCTGCAGACGATTTAGCTCTGGTGGCATCCTCAGAAGATGAATTACAACGTTCAACTTTTAATTTTAACAAAATTGGAATTAAATATATGAAAATCAATAAAGAAAAAACTAAAATTATGGCCTTCTGCGGAAAATACCCTGTGCCTAGCAAAATATGTTTAGATTCAAAAATATTAGAAAGGATAAATTATTTTACATATCTCAGATACACATTATCTTTTTTCAATGAAGTAGACATTTCACAGAAAATTTCTAAATACACCAAAACAATGGGGATAATTAACACCATTATGAAACCTTCTCTAGTACAAAGGCATACTCGAATTCGCCTTTACAAGATCTTGGCAAGACCTGTACTTTGTTATGGCAGTGAGGCATGGACACTGAGGAAGAAAGACGAAAGCAGAATAATGGCTAATGAAATGAAATTTATGAGATATACAGCGGGATATACGAAATGGGATCACAAACGCAATGAAGATGTGATGGAAGAATTACAACTAGAACCTGTAATTAATCACGTAAAACATTATCGGAACAACTGGATAAATCATCTGCATCGCATGCATAGGGATAGAATCCCAAAAGTCATGCTCCACTATCGTCCAAACGGGAAGAGATCTCTCGGTCGTCCAAAGAAGCGCTGGATTGAAAATTCAACTGTGAGATCGTAACAGGCCATTTGGCCTAATACTTGAAGGGAAGAAGAAGAATGTTGACTGTTAGCAATTCGTGACGTAAGTCGGAATGATAAATCGTATATATATATATATATTTTTTTTTCAATTTTCTTGCTTTGTTGTATAGATTTCTAGCTTTGTTGTTATAAAAATAAAATCTTAGAGAGTTTCTGCATCCTATGTCACACATATACTAATAAAATATCCTTATGTTAATAAATAGTGAACAATTATTTCTTGATACCTCTAGTCCAGACACAATGTACAATTCAGATACGAATTTCACTTGTCAGAAAAAAATAAGCTATTAGATCTAGTACAGATATATTTTCCTGTAATACAGAAATTAATACTTAAAATCAAATAAAAGTCTATGATTGTTAAAAAAATCAATAAAAATTGGCATCTATAATTTCAAATTGCAACAGTTAAATCTGGAACTCGGGGGCAGAAAAACACAGACAACCTACATCATTCGAAATGGAATATAATGCAGTCATAATCCGTGAGTCAACCATTGAGAACCACTGTAACATCGATATTTTGTTAATTCGAGAACATACGCAATTCTGGGTATATTCACCTCAGACAGCACTCTACAGTATTTTCTCCTTTGACAGTTATCGTTATCACACACAAGACGTTAGGAGATTAATTAGAAATCTATGCAAGTTCATCAATTGTCAATCAAAATATAAAGATCCACAAAAAATAACCATGATATATTATTACAACTTCAAAGAAAACACTACAATTGTTGTCTTTCATGTTTTTTCAAAATGCACAAAATATGAAATCAAAACTTGTGAAATACATTTATTTACTGTATAAATATATTGGTTCTCACATACTTTCTACACTGAAATAAAAATATGAAAGACACCCAACCTGATATGTGATTTATTTCTTCCGAAAAATTCCAGGAATGTTGGGCAGATTTGTTGGTCGATTCATAGCAGGTTTATTCTGGAATATCTTGGATACTCTCTGCTTCATATCTTCTACTCCCTGACCAACATTGGCAGTTGCCATTGCGAGACTTATACTGCCAGATCTGAAATGATGCGCCATTAAAGTCATCAATCCTTGCACATGCCACAAACTGCTTACAAATTGCATTATTAATTCTAGAATCAGCGGTAGCCATTATTCGATCTTATGTATTTGCAGTATTAAGTACCTTATATTCTAGAGAAGTAAATTAATGACAAGACACACAAACCACCCATTTCATTTGGTTGATCAAAGTCCATGACCATAATGTGGAATACTAGCTTCAAGCTGCATATTATTCAGTAAAAGGAGTGGTCAGAAATAATTTAGAGAAAGATTTAAATTTTCTAATACCGTCCAACTTATTCAAAGCAAATCACAAATTAAATATAATTAATCAGTTTGTACGGCCAGGCCTAGTCTATTCTCTTCAAAGTACACCTTTAAACAAAATCCCCTCCTCTTTCCTAAATGATGTTGATGAGATGTTATGAACAGCAGTAAAAGAAATAATTGGCTTACCTCATGTCTGCCCAAATTACATGGATACATCAAGAAATCATCAGGGGTTAGGACTGGTTAGAGCTGAATGGGAAGCTTACAGCTAGCATTTTAATATAGCTCGAAGATTAATGAGAGTATAAGATGAACATTTGCACTTATGTAGGAATTTTCAAGAAGAGAAAAAAGAAGCACTATCTCATTTAAATATTAAGAGCCTTGTTCAAATGTGGTCATTGGCTTCGTAAGAAAATGCAGTGAAATTCCTATGAGGCATGGTGTAGATTACCTCACAAAGGGAAAGAGGTGGAAGTTTATGGTGACTGTTCCAAAACAAAACAAGTTTGTGAGTAACAGGAAAAATCTTTCGTATTCCGAGTGGACAAATGCACTTAAAATATCCTGCAATGTATCAGCAGCTCGTTCTGTTCCTGGGAGGAGTCAGCAAACAACGCTTTGCTGTCAACATGGCTGTAAAGACATCGAGACCCTTGGCCATGTACTAGGGTTTTGCTGAATTTTTAGCATCTATTTTCATCAAAATTAGCATCTATATTTCTCAAAATTATCATCTATTTTTTCCCAATTAGCATCTACTTTTTTACCGAGGGACTCCATGTACCATAAGCAGTGAAAAATAGAGTGGGACTGCGTTGGTGTTAATGCAGCTTATGTGGGTACTGTACCTCTTTGTTACTTGTTAGCTTAAACAACAAGTTTAAGCCCCCTCACATTTCCATGCTTGATCCAGGGAAATGTACAAACAATTTTTTTGGCAGTCGCGTTTTATCTGTATCAGTAAAAGGCTGACAGCATTTACCTAAGCAAAACCTGTTTCCTGACATATGCTCTGTAAAAGTTCAAGTAAAAGATGTGTTCCTTTAGCCCTTCCAGGATCTCAGTGTTAAGGTGCAGATTTCTCATTTCAAGCAATGTATGTTATCTTGGAAGAAAATGCGACATTGATAATGATAACAGGACACAATAGCAATAGCAATACGTTGTTGCTTTCAGTTATGCCTACTGAGTACTGTGACCAGCAGTTTAGTAAAGAGCAGTGATGTCAAAGCAAGCACATTTTTGTGACCTTGATGTTGTGCGTGGGCATCAAGCGCTAGTGTATGGAAGAAGGAAGGATTATGTATATGAATAAGCAGCCAGTTGGATTAAGAAAATAGTGGTGCGCAAACTTCAAACGGAATGTTAAATTTTATGTCATTATTTTTATATGGCTTCTTTCTGTTTTATGTTATCTATATTGTCTGCAAAACAAAAGTACTAACACCAATTTCTTAATATTCCAGTTGTGTTTTAAACGTTAATAACAAAATAAAGAGTTAGGAATGAATATTCACATAAATTCCATAGTAGTACAACTATACTGTACTAAGTGAATGAAACATATCATTCATAAATAGAAAGAGATTGATTATGACATGATAAGTTGGAATTGATGTTGATGGTATCTTTAGCCTTGTAAAAGTAATGAATAAACTAATCAAAACAATATTATACTACAAAGCAAAGTTATCTTGGTATATGTTTTAACTGTAACTAATATTACATAACTAACCTCTTACCATATTATGCTTTTAAGGTGATATTGGTATGGAACTTCCTATCATCAGAATATTAAATTATTTTCTCGAAATCTGCTGAAGCTATAGAGCTGACATTTTTACAACACATGGACACATATCTTTTGTTTATGATGTAACAGTAGTTGCTTTGTTAATTCATGTCCTTACAAACATATTCCATGCAAATATTTTCAAAATTTTCAATACACTATCTTCAGTTACACGTATTTACGATATATTAGATTTACGAAAACACTGTTTCAGTACCTGTAAGACTACTAAATAAACATAACTGAAAATTTCACTTTTCTGTAAAAAAAAAAAAGTTGAGAAAATATTTCTTTTCAATAAAAAAGCAAACTTGTGAAAAATGAGCATTAAAATTAAAACTTACATTCTTATAATGCACATAAGCCTATACTTCTCACACAAATCTAAAAATTAAGATGGATACAGTTTTAATAAGTTGTCTTCCCTTTATCCATTGAATCAGTGCTGGCCATCCCTGTACATGGCTCGACCAAGCGGCATATACTACTTCCTTTGTCTGTCTCTTTCCTTTCCACTGTAAAGTGCTCAGGCTATCCTGAGCTCTAAAGCGCACCTATGGGCATCAGTTGACATGACTGGTATAGGGCATCATACAAAAGCCATAGTGAATAGTTTCAGTAACTCACAACTAGAAATTTCAATAATTATTTTACACTCTTGCATTTTGTATTGACAGCAGAAATTTTCTATGCATTTGTTATGACGTAAAATCTGTAAATCAAGCATAATCAAAGTATGTTTTCATTTTACAAACACTAGTGGCTTCTTCATAATAGTACATTATGCAACGAGCCTATAATGATAGTAATTAAGAATCGAGTATGGATATTTAATTACCATTATAGGCGAGTTTCATACGACTTTTTATGCTCGACCATATTTCTAATTTGAAATTACCGGTATTCAGATGTATACATTTTATTTGTATCTGACAAGATCGGAAGTGACCTTGTTCTAGGTCGTGAATTGTGAGATGTGCGCAGACGCGAAAGTATTGATTTTTTCCGAGGAATAATAATGTCATTGACCTTGACATAGTCCCGTTAAACTTGATAATAGTATAATATTATAACCTTGATTATTGAATTCGACATTGAAAAACGAGATGACAAATTGAATTTATTTGAATATTATTTACAATTAACGCTCATTATTATAGTAACAGAACATAACCTTCTGCGACAGTATTGGATTTCCAGCCTCCGTGACTTTTCGCTAATTCTCTTTCGATTGCATATCCGAGAATAATCGATACTTGCGGTTTTATAATGGTACAAAGCTGACTTGTCATTGGCTGAACACATGTAAGCTGAGTTATCATTGGCTGAAGACCTGTACTTTAATGAGTAGGTGTACTTTAATGACATGCATTAAAGGACTGCTACCAGGTGTATAATTAGTACATTTCGGCATGGTCGAGCATAAAAGAATATAATACCCTTACTTCCTCAGTCTTATTCAACCAGAACATCTGCTATACCTTTCTGTAGGCCGTTGAACTTCAATACGAGATTCTGCTCCTTTTATCATGGCTTGCACAGTATCATGATGAGATGAAAGAGACTGACTGCTGATTGGTTCCAGATATCTGTTACATAAATAAAGTTCAGGGTCTTTGTGAGATTCTTAACCATAGCAATTTTTTTAAGCAAGGCATAATTAATCTTCCATTTATTCAATAATAATGATAATTATGATATAGATAATGATGCCGATGGTGATAGTGATCGTGGTGGTGGTGGTGGTGATGGTAATGGTAATGGTATTTTGAAAATGTCGAAAAATTCAATTTAAAAACACCAATTTTCCCATTTCAAAATCCCACTTTCTGCACTTCGAACTCAACATAAAATTCCATCTTACATAACAGAAGTTATCAGGTGCAGTACTTATCACCAATTTTAACGTTATTTGCTTACAAATTTGTCACTCAAGGCATAGTGAAACTCCTTAAAGTATGGCAGAGTTAAATCTTGAAGTAGGAAGAAATGGAGGGCAAATTTGAATGCTCTAATTAAGAACGAGGTATTTATGAGTTATAAATTTAAAAATTTGGGATTCCCATTTTACTTTCCTTTCCAAAAGAAATCATGCTCTTCAAAATCCATTGTTGCCAAACTAGATTTGAATATGAAAACCTAGGATCTCATGAAAAGAATGGTAATCACTCGAGAATTCAATTCTGTCAGATTAGCAGAATTCTGAAGAGAGCTTAGTTACCATACCTAGAAGCATTAGAAACTCATCCCCAATAACTTAATCATCATCATCATACATGATTTGTAATTAGTTTACAATTTATTATCATCTTATTTTTTACTGCTCAACAGAATATGACACAATCTTAGGGTAAAGAATTGATAAATTATATAGCTTTACTGTACCTAAGACCAGGAAGTAATGCAGTGCTGATACTCTGTTTCGAGAGTGTGCAGTACACAGCTGAAGAAAACGCTTCAACAAGAGCGACAGCTAGGTCCAGCTTTCTTGTCTGATTGGACATGTGCAATGCATATGCTGCTATTCCCGCTAGTTGAGGTAAAATAACTGTAAAAAATATGTTGAAAATCCAGTTTATAAATTCAGTATTACAATCACACTGTATTGACTCGAATATAATACGCACTCAATTTTTTGGACATGTGCAATGCATATGCTGCTATTCCTGCTAATTGAGGTAAATTAACTACAAAAAATATGTTGAAAATCCAGTTTATAAATTCACTATTACAGACATACCATATTTACTCGAATATAATACGCACTCAATTTTTTGGACATGTGCAATGCATATGCTGCTATTCCTGCTAGTTGAGGTAATATTAATGAAAATGACTACAACTTACTGACAGTATGAATAATTAATTATCCACTACCCAAATTGCTCTTCATTATAATCTAACAGACATCAAGACATGGAATCGAAGACCCTAAAGGAGACATTTTAGTTATACGCAGCAGAATCAAACAACAACAATGGTAATAATAATAATAATAATAATAATAATAATAATAATAATAATAAAAAAAGTAAACAGATTACTATTCCAGTAACTGCGAGTTAGAAAATGATTTGTAGATTTATTTTACAAAACAAATAAAAAATAAAGCACAGTCTTCAATGACAACTACATAATACCTCATTTCTATACCGACAATAAGAGTGGGTTTTCAATATAAAATTCACACAATAAAAGAAAGAAAATGTAGACATGTGCCTGTACACAAAAGTAACTTCAATACAGTATATCAGTGAATCTGTCAAGCAATACACTATTAGAATTCAATGAAAATTTAGTCATGGTTTTGATACCTAACCAACTGAAACAACCTCAAAAGAATTTAAAATAGAACCTAGAGACAGTGAAAAGCTGAAAATCGTTTCAGCTCAAAATCAAAGGCCACGAAAAGACAATGTTAGAAAATATTTGTCGAAGTGCTATTTAAGAACATTAACTCAGAACTCATGCAAGAAGTTAATGACACAAAGATTCATTTATTACCTACCTTCCTCTCTGAACCACGCTTCACATGCAGAGATTATGTGGCCCATCGTAGCCACTAACTGTAGCAACATTGGGTGGTTTTCACGAGTTAGTGGATCGGAGAGAAAGCTCTGAAGTTGCATGTAAGCTTTATCTTGAACCTTATGGAGACAATAACATCTTATATAGTATCCTTCTTTGATATAACATATTTAAATCTAGTAATTAAGTCTATCAATACTTCAGACGCACATTAGAATATAATCATTTTCGCTTTTTATTTTCCATTTTGTAACCTAACAATACTGAAAAATAAAGAAATTAAAACTACAAATATAACAGTGCCCAAAGGTAAACAAATGCAATGCGAAAATATAGGACATGTTCGTTTCAATGTAGAATGGAGTAAGCACAGTCTTTTTAGACGCTGACTATCATCTTTGCAAAGGTATGGATGATTTCCCTTCGTCATTTTATAGAAACAATGTATCACAACAGACTCTACTCTGGTTAAATTAGGTATCTACTAACCATGTGTAAGTAACTGGTGATTATGAATGGTACACAGAAATTACAATTTAACCATGGTTACTTTTTAACTGTGCTTTCGTAACTTATGGTTACTGTGCTTTTAACCAAGAATAATGCACACTGCCTTAAGACTATTATCAAACCCGATTTCTCTAATTTTGTAAACAGTGCTGGTCAAAAAAATTACGCAATGTCATACTTTCATGTTAATTGCTAAATTGAAAGACCATTGAAAGTGCAAAATGTGTTGAAGCACATAATATGACAATAGCGATATATTTTTGCACATTCGCAAAATACACCATAATAAGAAGGCCCAGGTTTATAACACAAGGAATAAACATTTTAGTTGGTATAGTTTATAGATATAGAAATCAAATCAAATGTTATTCTTGTAATTCAGTATTTTATTTGGTACCATCAATGATCTTAATCGGTACCTACAAGTCAGCACATGGTTTACTCTATGCATTTTCCAGTTCATTGACTCAGTTCTCTATTGTTAGAATCCAGAATCTTGTAACCAGGCCTAATTCTCCTAACAGACACTGCATCCACTTTAGCATACTTAGTGCCACTCTTAACTTTTAATGCTTATATATTTGCACTCTAGTAAAAACTACTGTGGTAACTTACTTCTTTCAGTGTTGTATTGGTGATCAATGTGCCAAAAGCTGGAATTGTAGCACTCCTTACAGATCTGTAAATGAGAAGTCTTATTTAAGGAAAAATTAATGTGAAATGTTCTTCTGAAACTCAGCTTCTCATCAAAAATATTTCTCAAATTTTTTTCTAGAAGTACTCTCAGAGGTTCAAAAAATTGAATATGCTAGTATAGCTGACATTCCCCAGGTATCCGACCTAACTGGGCCATAAATAAAGGGAACTGACCCTCCAAGTCGGGGTTGGGGATAGAAATAACAACCCTATCCTGTAAAAAATTATTTTAGAAACCAGAGAGAGGGGGGAGAGAGGGGGGAAGGGGAGAGAGAGGTGGAGGGGAGAGGGAAGGTGGGAGGGGAGGAGGAGGGGAGAGTGAGGGGGAAATTGGAGGGGGGAGAGAGAGCGGGGGGAGTAAGAAAATGTTGGACTGGCTCTGTCAGGGCTGAGGCAGAATGACCCACCTGTCAGCATCGGATTCACGAATGCCACCCAGATCACCTGCTGGATTTGAACAATCATCGCACATATAGGGAGCACAATGGGGGGAAAAGTAATAGGACCTTGAAATACTATGTTCCAAAATAACAGTGTTGTTCTGAGCTAATACAAAATACTCGTTTCACTTTGAAACTACATTATGACAACACCTGTTCCACAGAACGGAACACCTTCAGCACTATTGGAAGCAGAAGTGGAAATCCCTTCGTCACACTGAAAGAAATGACAAAAACTGATGTAAAAGATGAATGGTAAAAATACGAAGAACTTCTTCGAAAAAAATATACAAATTATCTCGAAACTGTTACTGAGTGGATTCTATCAAACAATTATTAACATAATGCCTGTATTACAGTATAGTAACTTTATTGTGAATTTTATCAAGGGAGATGAAAAAATATAGGTTAAGTTTCATTTACAAAAGTTTTCCATTTTTAGTTTCATTACCAACTCTTGAAACTAAACTAAATTCTGTTCAAACTTGACTGTATTGTAACCTTAGTGAGACAGCAGAGAATTTTGAAGATTTTTTATTTACAAAAATAGAAAGGTTATAAATTTTTCTGTTTCATTACAATGAGATTATTACTCTTCATGATGGTATTATGAATTTTAGCACGGTCGAAATTATAAATTTTTATTTACTAATTTTTAGAGAAATTTAACACCACTGTGAAGTTGAGCTGGACAAAAGAGGAAAAATAGATAAGGTTTTATTTATCATTGAGATATAATTCGATTGTGTGACAAATTTACAATTAAAATTACATTAAATTTCCTGCTTCGAACAAACCTGATCAGCGAACCAGTTTGGTATTAGAAAACATTTTTCCACGAATTTACATTTCAGTTCATTATGACGTCATACTGCACAACATGGCATGCAGGGAAATATGCAGTCATTTAGTGTAAAAATATCACTGTTCCATTATATATTAGTCTTATGTACAAGTTACAAAATACCACTGCGCACCTGTGTAGTTATATGTGGTGTTCTTATTTCGGAACTGTTATTTGGAACCCAGTATTTTCAAGGAACTGGAACAGTTGAAACTGTTACGAGAAAATAACTTCCCATCTCTAATCCTAAATGCAAGGATCCATGCCAGTTAAATTCCAGTTCTGTCATCTTACACAAAACTTCTGAAATCGCTCAAGTACACACAGTTTGCTTGCTGGATCCTTCTATTTACTTACTTACAGTATTTATGACTTTTAAGGAACCCAGAGGTTCACTGCTGCCCTCAAATAAGCCTGCCATCGGTCCCTATCCTGTGCAAGATTAATCCAGTCTCTACAATGATATCCCACCTCCCTCAAATCCATTTTAATATTATTCTCCCATCTACGTCTCGGCCTCCCCAAAGGTCTTTTTCCCTCCAGCCTCCCAACTAACACTCTACATGCATTTCTGGATTCGGCAATACGTGCTACATGCCTTGCCCATCTCAAACGTCTGGATTTAATGTTCCTAATTATGTCAGGTGAAGAATACAATGCGTGCAGTTCTGTGTTATGTAACTTTCTCCATTCCCCAGTAACTTCATCCCTCTTAGCCCCAAATATTTTCCTAAGCACCTTATTCTCAAACATCCTTAACCTCTGTTCCTCTCTCAAAGTGAGGGTACAAGTTTCACAACCATACAGAACAACTGGTAATATAACTGTTTTATAAATTCTAACTTTCAGCTTTTTCCGGAGCACACTGGATGACAAAAGCTTCTCAACCGAATATCTTTCTACTTACACATCTTGCAATTCTTACTGTCCTTCATACTATTTACAGTTTGCACATGTTAGGGATTAGTAAATACTAACATGACTGTATATCTAAATGCATTGTATTTCCTATTTATTGAATAAAAAAAATGCATGTTTCAGTGGTAATGTTTGCCTTACGTGTCTGGATCACTGGCCAGAGTGACAAGGGCAGGAGCTACACGAGTTGATACCAAAGCCTCAGGGATACTGCCCACAGCTGCCACAAAGAGGTAAGCTGCTGCACTTCGCACCAAGGGTCGAGGATGTACCACTCCCTCCCAAAGAGCTGACAGCACAGGTTCCTGGTGAAATGATTCCTTGCATAGGCTGCGCATACTCATGTCCAAACTGTCCAAAGGAGCCCCACACACAGGCAGTGCACAAAGGAAATGCTTCAGTTGTGCACACAACTCTTCACTTGCTTCCTGATCCTGGGGAAAGAAGAATGGTTTTATGGAGAAAATATCTAATATTAATAGTACATTATGCAACGAGCCTATAATGGTAGTAATTAAGACGCGAGTATGTTTATGAAACAAGCGCAAGCGAGTTTCATAATTTTCATACGAGCGTCTTAATTACCATTATAGGCAAGTTTCATACGACTTTTTATGCTCGACCATATTTCTAACTTGAAATTATTCATAAGTATTCATGTTATTCTTATCTGACTGGGGAGCGGAACTGACCTTGTGCAATATCTCGTAAATTGTGAGATGTGCGCAGACGCGAAAGTATTGATTTTTTCCTAGAAACAAATGTCATTGACCTTGATATAATCTAGAGAGTAAAATAAAGATTAATTTTGATATAACCTTGAAATTGATTTAGACATTGAAAAACGAGATGACACATTGAATTTATTTGAATATTATTTACAATTAACGCTAATTATTATAGTAACAGAACATAACCTTCTGCGACAGTATTGGATTTCCAGCCTCCATGATGTTTCACTAGTTGTCTTTCGATTGCATATTCGAGAATAATCGATACTTGCACTTTCATATTGCTACAATGGTGTTTTCTGATTGGTGGAACAGCTAAACTTTAATCAATAGGTGTACTTTAATGAGCTCCATGTAAGGGCTGCTATCAGGTGTATAATTTCTACATTTCGGCATGGTCGAGCATAAAATCCTTTTTTTCTCACATACAGGACTTTGTTTATAAATCTTGTCCGCTCACACAGGTTTTACATCTTGGCTACTAAGTGTGCCGAAGCAACCAGCACCCATACTTCAATTCCATTTCCCCCTCCTCCACTGCCTGATAGTTCATGTCTGGACCTGTTCCCTGACAGTATCACAGCAATATAGGCTACATTCATTGGAGAAGATAGACAGTTGACTCTAGAGGAACGAAATTTCATATGTAAGTATAGACTTGGTAGACAGTATTCAATTCTTTCAATTAATTATTCACTGTAGCACTTTCATTACATTTATTGTATACTACAACTATGCATATGCAGAGGAAATTATATAGGAACACAAAAAGGTAGAAAAATAATTAATGAACCAATAATAATAATGATAATAATTTATTTATTTATTGACTTATATTTAATGTGCTGTACAACAGCCAGTGGCCAATTATAGTTCAGCACAAAGAATATAATAAAAACATTAGCAATAATTTACAATAAAAGTACAAAGAAATAATTAAATTAATGGCAATTAAATAAAATAATAATTACAAATGAAATAATGGAATCATAAATGAAGAATGGAATCATATAAAATAGTATTACAAAGATATACAAGATTATAATACAACGACAATAATGGCATTGAATGGACGGAATAAAATGGATGACTAAACTACATAGCATAATGAGATTAAAAGTAATTGTATTTGAAAATGAAAGGATGGAATCAAGTAAATTAATAAATAACAAAATGATATAAAAGGTAGCGAGAATAATAATAATAATAATAATAATAATAATAATAATAATAATAATAATAATAATAATAATAATAATAATCAACAAGTTTTCAATAAAACTTAAACTGATTTGCAAAGCTCAAAAAATATTTTACCTGAATTGATGCTACAACTCCAATGAGATATACAGGTACAAGAGATAAAGATGGCCAGCCAGATCCTTGTCCAACATCCATCAAACTTTTTTCAAGATTTTGAAGTCTTTCAGCAAACAAAGGCTGTATCTACAAGAGTTAAATGACGAGTATTAAGAAAAACATCCTTCCCTTCAACAAAATTTAATAGTAACGGATTGCTTAACTCTGCAGATAAAATATATGTATATTTTGATGTTGGATATTAAGTGCAACTTTTATTAATATGAACATGAAATGTCTCTTTAAATATTTGACAAACTGAATTAGAAACATTATTAATTTGCTCTATCAAGTTGAAAATCAAGACTACAATTGAGGGGCTGGATGCAACAAGGGCATTTTAGAGGATGTGCCCTTTTTTAGTAAAATGATTTGTGTTCTCTGATCTATTATGCATATGATCACCAAGTTGTAGTTCAATACTATGATCATAGAGGTCAGGAGTACCTAAAATGTAAATGCGTGCATAGATAAGATTATTACGGTTTGAATTTTCAACATCAATTTTCTCAAAACTTGCATTTGAGAGAAGTGTCTTTCTTGCACCCAACCCCTCAATTTATTCTATCACAAACGTGAATGTGTATGTGTGCATACGTTTTATTTAATAGTTAAACTACTTAACCTCACAAGATGTATCCCATCATGTGCATCTTTATCATATAAAGGGTGCGACAGAGAAGTTGGATGCTTTTCAAATGAAAATAACACAGTGGGAATGTATATCAGAAGAAATTTATTACTTCCCAAAAAAACTGGCTATATATGTCATTTTGATATTGGTACATACATTTAAACTTTCTTCAAAATTATGTCCCTAAAATGTAGTCCGTCTCTTTCCATGCTGTCTTCAAGTCTCTCCCTGAAGTTACGTGTTGCTCTTTCCAACATCAGGGTTGTTGATTTCCAGCCCAATGGCAGTCTTCAGGTCAATGATTGTTTGTGGCCTGTTTATGTACACTTTTTACTTCGGATATCTCCACAAATAATCGTCATAGATGATGAGATTAGGCAAATGGGGAGGCCGGAAACTGTTGCTGCGCAGAGAAACTATGTACTCTGAGAACATGAGGCGCAGAACTTTCATAGAGTTTTCAGCCGTATGAGCCATCGCACTATCTTGCTGAAACCATACCATTTGTCTATTAACCCCATGAAGACGCTTACGCTGTTCTGGTTGAAGAAATCTCGTCAGCACTTCTTCAAAGCATTCACTATTCACTCTCACGGAGTTCCGGTTCTTCTCAAAAAATATGGACCTGGTTTCTTATTGTAAGCTGATGCTGTTAATATGAAGTCTTCTAACCATCTCAAAGTGCTAATGAAACTAGGAATGGCTCTGTGGCGGCCAACATTAAAATGGAGACAAAACAGGCACTGTGTTTTGACAACTGAATCATCATTTTTTTTAAATGTCTCGACAGCAAAATCACAATGCTCCACAACACCATGATTACTAAAATTACATTGAACAAGCTGACAAACGACGATCAATCAGTAGCCATAACCCCCAACGTGGCTTAGTAAATGCCTTTTAACATAGTCCAACTTCTTTGTCGCATCCTGCACTAGTCACAAAACCAATCACAATATCAGTAATAGAGATTTATAAAGGCAGTTATAATTGAAATAACGTACCTTCTGTCTCGTGAAAGAATTCCCAAAGCCACAACACAAAGTTCGAAATAGTTTCACAAATGAAGAGACTATCAATTCTTGATACAGCTCAACTCCTTTCAGGATATCAAGTAAATTTGGTAATCTGAAAACAAAGCATACACATTCATAAGCACAGCAATTTCCACTGAAAAATACTCCCTCCGTTCCAAAATATGGTCTAGTAACAAACAAAATAAGTTAGATTAATGTGCATGCTCGCACAAAATGTTTCGCGTTGTGGTATTCTGTTCAGTAGTGAAGTGACTATCAGACGGTGCAGTTGTGAATGTTTCTAATCTTCTGCAGTGCATCAAATCATATTTAAATAGTTCATTATAGACAGAAATCAAATGGGCACCTGCAATGGTGTTTCTGTTCCATAAAATGTAACGCCAACCCAGTCAATTTTGAATAGAACATCCAAGGCACAACAGTTGTATAAAAACGGGTTGTAATTTATTGCAGTTTTTATGTTAATTTGTCTCTCTCAAAACAATGTTTGTCTTTTTCTTTTATTAATTGGACATCATACGGAATGATATGTACTTTATTTATTTGTTCTCCTTATGTTAATTTATCAAACAAATAAGTATCTAGAAGTTGTATTAAAGTTACATTATATTACTGAGAACTTTACCAAATGTATACCATATTTTGGAACGGAATAAATGACATCTTTCTATACCATATTTTGGAACAGAGGAAGTATTCTTTACTGCAATTGTGCGTTAAATGTATTTATGTGTACATTCTACTAGAGTGTACTTGTCATAAGACTGAGAAGAACAGAAGTATCAATAATAGTATTATAACTGTATATAATGTTACTTTTTTTTTTTACTAATTTCGGCAAATCTTGAGACTTACTGTACCTAGACCCACAACTCTAATAACCAACACACATACACACTGCAGGACTCCCCCGTTTACTGGGTCAGGGTACCCGGGGGCCACTGCGAGACACCATACACACTGGAACAATGGACAGACAACCAGTCCCCGTGAAGAGGTCTGAATTAAAATTCCCCCGACCTCACAACCGGGAATCGAATCCGGGCCATCTTAATCAGAAGTCCAACACGCTACCTCGAGACCAAGGAGGCAGACTACTTACTTAGTTACAAATGGCTTTTAGGGGTTCATTGCTGCCCTCACATAAGCCCACCACCAGTCCCTATCCTGAGCAAGATTAATCCAGTCCCTACCATTATAACCCACTTCCCTCAAATCTATTTTAATAGTATTCTCCTACCTACGTCTCGGCCTCCCCAAAGGTCTTTTCCCTCAGGTCTTCCAACTAACACTCTTATGCATTTCTGGATTCACCCATACATGCTACATGCCCTACTCAGCTCACACATCTCGATTTAATGTTATTTATGTTAAGTGAAGAATACAATGCATGCAGTTCTGCATTGTGTAACTTTCTCCATTCTCCTGTAACTTCATACTTCTTAGCCCCAAATATTTTCGTAAGTAGCTTATTCTCGAACACCCTTAACCTTTGTTTCTCTTATACAATGTACTTAGTGTGTATTATTGTATTTTATGAAGAATTTTTCCCCATCAGAATTTTTTATGTTTAGTCTTTTAAGCCAAACAATGATTATTAAAGATTTATTAATTTGTCCTAACTTGGAGTCAGGCCACAAAGGGAAATATTGAAGGAGGAGAGTTTGGTCCAGTGCTGTGGATTGAACTCGGCGTAGCTCAGTGGTCAGAGCACTTAGTACATAGAACCAAGGACCCAGGTTCGATCCCCAGCACCGGAGCGAATTTTTCTCCTCAAATATTAATTAACCGACATTGAATGGTAACAGCTGAACTTCAGCCAGCAATTAAATATGATCAACTGTAACAAGTGTGCATTTGTTTGCATCATGAATGATAATTGAGGGGCTTAGAACAAAAAGCAGGTAAGTGACAGAAACCTAGTTTTGAGAAAATTACAGTTAAAGTTCTAGATGCAATAAAATATTACGCACAAGTTTGATTAATTTTTTAAAATGTTGTATCTATGAATTATGTCATAAGTATTAATACTGAGGTGAAATTAAGTTCGTGGATTCATTATAGGCATAGGAATAATTATCACAAAATACTTAACTGGTTTTGAAAACATTCTTATTGAAATGCAAAAACAAGGTAAGTGATTTTAACATAATAATAATAATGACATTTAGCATGTTCATCTGGTTTGTTTATGATTAATTCTCCGTTATTTAACGACTCTTTCAACATCTTAGGTCATTCATTATCGGCCTGGGTAGCTCAGAAGCATGAGTACTGGCCGTCTGTTCCCAAGATCTTTTTTCTTTTACTTGGTTATTTAACGACGCTGTATCAACTACGAGGTTATTTAGCGTCGGTGGGATTGGTGATCGCGACATGGTATTTGGCGAGATGAGGCCGAAGATTCGCCATAGATTACCTGACATTTGCCTTACGGGTGGGGAAAATCTCGGAAAAAACCCAACCAGGTAATCAGCCCAAGCGGGAATCTAACCCGCGCCCGAACGCAACTCCGGATCGGTAGACAAGCGCCTTAGCCGACAGAGCTACACCGGTGGCTTTCCCAAGATCTCGGGTTCGATCCCGGCTCAGGTCGATGGCATTTAAGTGTGTTTGAATGCATGTCAGTAGATTTAATGGCATGTAAAAGATCTCTTGCGAGACTAAATTCCGGCGCACCGGCGACGCCCAAATGATCTAAAATGTTGAAAGCGTCGTTAAATAACGGAAAATTAACCATAACCACAACCAAAGAAAATTCTACTTTAAGCAATTAATCAGAGTCAATGTCTTCATTTACTGACACTTCTGCAGGAATCACATTCTGAATTTTGGTGGAAGGATGTTCTCTGTCGAGTTTCTGGAACCTGTTGGTGAGACAGACTGTCAAATAAAGTGTGATGAACAGGATGTACAAGTGATTTAAGTTCCTGCAGTTTTTGTATTTTGCAGCCTTTATGATATCTCCTGAATAAAGGTTTGAGAGCATTACATCTGATAGTCTGTCTGTCCCACGTTTTAATAAGTTAACTCTTCTGAAGGGAATGTCCTCATTCAGGATTTCTTTGAAAAGCATAGTTAAAGGATTCTCCTTTTCTATCCGTATTCATCTTATTTTGTGCCATGACAAAGTATTATCTTCTTCATCTTTGGTTATGGTCGTCTTTGTAAATTTGTCCATGGACTTAACTGTGAAGAAATACCAAAGGGTAAAATAGGGTTTCAATATTTGGATAACAATAATAACATTAATAACTGTGAAGAAATCTTCATTGTTCATTGGAGTAACAGAAAAGTTTTTTGATGTTGCTTTCACAGTACCGTACTTAACCAATCCTCAGGAACAAAGATATTATTAACCACACGCTTACTATTTTTAATCAAGCCAAAGTCTTGATCGCATTCCATATAAGTATGGCCTGGCTCCAGGAACTTGTGATCAGTGAGACTTGTATTGATCTGGTCTTCACTATGTACATCCAAAATTTAAGCAGGTTTTTGTTTCGATCTTGACCACTGCAGCAGTCACTGTATGCAATGACTCGACTCACTTCATGTAAACCTTTACAATATTTCTTCAGACAGGAACCAATTTCTTGCGATCCTCTTGAGGCAGTATTTTCCCCCCACATGAACAGGTGGATTTACCAATTTTAAGGTTATGGATACCAAAATTATAAGTCCAGAGAACTCTCAGGTAATAAACTTTGTTGCTGGTGAGTGAAGGTGCAGGCAACGTTTTCTAAGTCCAAAGTGAATACAGCTAGGCTATCCTCCTGTTTTGATTTTTCTTTGTAAATCTTCTTCTGTTCGGTTGCGTTTTGTAGGTTTTTCTCAGGTGCAGCTCTTGTTCCATTTTCAACTGAGCTAAGAGTTGCTCATCTTTCTCATGAGCGATTCTCACAGAAAACGTGTTACACTTATTACATGTGTCTGTATGTGGCCGATGAAAACTTGGGTGTTGAATATCTTAACATACCATTAAAGGATGTTATTTCTTCCCTATTTTCCATTTTCTTATAGACACAAATCATGAGGTGATGTAACAAAGCAACCATGCCAATGAAATCACTTGCCTGGGTTTTGCTCTAAACAGAAAACAAGTTTTGTAAAGAGTATAAGTGAACGACACCCAGATGCCAGCACTGAACAGTATGATCACTTACCGGATTTTATGCCAAAGAAACATCCTTTTGGACTATCACAACATGCACTTATCTCATTTTTTTATAAAATGTCACTTACCTGCTTTTTGTTCTAAGCCCCTCAATAGTTTTATATACATTTTAACTGCTTCATATGGGAATTATCTCGGGATGAAGGGATGTATTAACAAAACTGAGACGAAATTGCATGAAAATAGAAAGTGAAGTGCAGAATTTCTCTTACTATATTTAACGGTCTCTCTTTTGGTGCACACATTTTCTCTTACACATGCACATACTGTACATATGTACATGTTGAGTTATACAGAAAATTCACTTACAATACATTACACAACCATTCCAGTTCTTGCCAGTCTTCAAACCATTCTTGATTAACATACGTCTCAAAAGAACCCAGTATCAAACCAACATCATATTCGTCTTCATAGAAGACAGTTGGATTTGTTAGCCCATGGCCCAACATCAAGAATTCTTGTCCTGGAAATAAAAACACAAAGCATTCTTGACATACAATGACTAAGATTCTTTGACACTTAAAGAAGAGTAATGCAGGTGCCACATACTGCCTGAATGCTTACATACAACCTTATATGCTGGGAAATCTGACGATATTAAGTGTGTGTTGAAAGAAGTTTTTTTGACATCCAACTCTTAACCACTAGAAGTGCGGCCTGAGATAGATCTCTAGCAGACAATTATTAATTTTGTTATTTTGTCTATTTATTAGTTACTACATGCTTAATTGAACGTTCTACAAAAGTAATACAAATTCCTACTATCTATACTTAAAATGTACAACCATATACTTTCTACCCTATAATCCATGATACAGTAGTGTTGCCCCATTTCTTCTTATTATTTTTCTTCCAAGCCAAGGATGGATAACTATCGTCCAGTTCTGAGGCTCTGTCTTTCCATCTACTCTTTGGACAATCTATGTGATGTTTACTAGCATGTGACAAAAATATGCTTGCCTAGGTAGTCATTTCGAGAACATTTTTCTTAGATGTTTTTGACAATTGTTGTGATATTCTTCGATGTCTTCTACAATATCTCTAGAACACTGCTGTGGAGTGATGACTAGCAAGTCTGACTATGAAACACGAGGCCTGTGTTCAAATTCTGGTTTGGACAAGTTACATGACTGAAGTTTTTTCCGGGGTTTTCCTTCAATTCATTAACAGCATTTTTAGACCCCATAAAACGAATAAATGAAGTTTTACTGTACAGTATAAGATAATATTCTGTATTTAGCAACTACCGTAAACCAGGGTTACTATGACATAGTTCTAAGAGTTTTTTTAGTGTAACTTTTGTAATTTACTTTGATATAATGCAATTTTTTTTAATCACACCAAATGATCCTTCGGCTATGAACCTGTAATGGTATGATTTCTATAATATTAAATATAGAAAAACGCCCCTTCTTTTGGTGTCAAAGCATCCCCGTGTTTTGGGGTTATTTTGACATGCTATTTGCTTTCGTTGTAGTTCAAAATTGGCCGTCTCTATGGGCTACTTTGACACTAACTTTTGTTTTTAAAAATATTTATACCCATTGCCAATCCTGTGAATAAACCATTTCTGGAAGCAAATGCTTCCATGAAATCTTCACAAGAAATATCACTTTCCCTTTGGGGAATATTTATACCTTGCTTATACACAAATTTGCTCACAACACTTCGTACATCAGTTTTTATCATGGGAAATACCCTATCTCCAACAATTCCCAATGTCTCAGCAGTCAATTTTTCTTCTTCTGATGTTAAAACAGTGAGATAACTTGAATTTCCTCGGTGATCACTCTGTATTTTGTATGTAAGTGTAGTCCTATTTATGTTATACACTTCTGATGCTTAGTTAACTGATATGTGGTTACTTTCTAGAGTCTTCAAATTTTTATCGAGATTTTCCCTAGTTTAGTTTTTTTTAATAGGTTATTTTACGACGCTGTATCAACATCTCAGGTTATTTAGTGTCTGAATGAAGTGAAGATGATAATGCTGGTGAAACGAGTCCGGGGTCCAACACTGATAGTACCCAGCATTTGCTCATATTGGGTTGAGGGAAAATCCCAGAAAAAACCTCAACCAGGTAATTTGCCCCAACCGGGATTCGAACCCAGGCCACCTGGGTTTAGTTTTTGTATCCTCGATTTCAGGCTTACTTTTATAATATTGTGACAGCCACGTCGAGGCTCGATCACGCGTCCTGCAGAGGGCGAGGCACACGAGAAAATGCGGCGAAGAAGGCTGCAGCCGCTCGGGTCTGGAGGGGCGTGACGTAAGGGGAACGACGGCACTCTAGTCCGTGGCAGAGAGGGGGGAGTAATGAGCCTGCGACTGAGGGGAGAAATCCAGAGAAGTTTCAGGAAGAATCATCCTCTAGGCATCTGTCGATTGATCGCGAAATCGTACTCTCCAGAAACTATGGTTTGGTTATAAAATACGACACGCGGAGTGAACTTGAGTTAGTTGTTGTTGTAGTCGTTGGACAGCAAGCCAGCCAGTCTTGTGTAGCAGTGAAGCCAGCTTCGAGACCGGAGTTCGACTTGAATGCGTCCGCAGCTGTGTGAGCGTCCGAAGTCCTGAGTTTGAGTGCAGTGGACCGCAGTTGGGGGACCTGAGTTCGAAGTTCGGTGGATTGTCTCTGAAGGTCTGGGGTTCGAGATACTGTGAGCTCGAGTGACTGAGCTAGAAGAACTAGCCAAGGCAAACGAACTGTGAACTGAGAACTGACAGTTCTGTTTTGTAATGCTTTGTGAACATTAGTTAAGATTAACAGTTCATTGTTGTTCTTAATAATCCAAGTAAATTGTCATTGTCGTCTGTGGAGTGCAATAACGAATACTGTGTTACTGTGTGGAGTGGAAATCCCATTGTTGACGGGAGTAGAATTCAATTATAGAAAGTGTTTATTGTTGAAACAATAAAATCACATTATTGTTTTGTAATAAAAGTTACAATATCAAACCATTATAATTTAGGAAGACGTTGTGTTAACTTCATTACGCTGTGTAACTCGAACTAAAACTGGCATGTCAATATAACTGGAAACTCGATAACAAAGCACGCCAACTGACTATACAATTACACACAACATTAACATATGGATAGCCTATAAGATAACAAGATTACTCAAGAAGTTGATAGTTAACAGTATACTACACTAACAACACTGTATTAGCAATAAAAAACAATATTATACATTTCAAAAGCATAGTGTCAAAGTAGCCCTGAAAATCACGGTAAATGAACTAAATAATTATGCAGTGATGCCAAAGGTTGTAACCCTGATTAAAAAAATCGATTGCGTGACCTCATGCCCAGCAGAAGTGAAACTTCTTAAGCCATAAACGTGTAGCAATTTTATTTAAAAGTTTGTGCAATGTGAAATAACACGATAACATTAGGATTAAATTTAACACTTTTATACTCGATACTCTTCAAAATTTCAAAATGAAACAATTTGTTTATGATAACGCAGAAACATACATAAACTGAATTCTGTTTCAGAGCATTTAGCTCTTACTCTACCTAAAGTAGTTTCACTCAAAAATATATGAGAGAGAACACTCACTTTCCACAAGTGGAGTGCCATTTGTAATCCTACTGATGACGGCATCCACAGCTGCTACAGACATCACAATATAAGGCACGAGTGTCTGCAAGACTGTCACAGTCCACGCAGGTCTCTGGTCGCTGCTTGAGTTTTTCCTATGTGACGATCCTGGTGACTCCGGTAAGCATGTCTGGTGTACAAACAGAACAAAGGTAATACTTTAAATTTTTCCAAGCAGGAAGATGAAAAGTTTAGGACACTTCTTCCCCCATCAGGAAAGTAATTTTATTTCTCAAGTCAGTGATTTCCAACTCTTAATTTTCACTCACATTATTTTGAACCACTTTATGTAGAATGTACTCTCTGTTCATTCTTCAAAAGTTTGCATCTTGAAAGCCAATTTTACACTTGCTCATTCTTTCGGAAAATTTCAAGCAATATCACAGGACTAAAGGCTATTTCTACATCAGCAACACTTCATTTGCATTGTAACTGCCAGGTCAGAGAAAATAATTCATATGTACACTGTCCATATAACATATTTTTAATAGTGCCTCAACAATGAAACAAAATCCAGTCGCCTGGCAGTATATTGTGAACGATTTCTGTAAATCTAAGCTCACATACAAATAATTTTTGTTAATATTAGGCCATTATGGGTTTTATAACAACAATAAAAAAAAACACGCACGCACGCCCGCACACACACACACACAACACACCAAAAGTGACTTCAGCAATCGGCTGGTTGGCCTTTGGCCTCCATGAGCTATCACACCATTGTATACCCAAATACTGTACGAAATTATTTTCAATGTTTAAATATGAATTTATTTGATCTCCTTTCGTTCGTTCTATAACAGAAACAACAAAATTTTAGTGCAAACTGCATTAAAATATTCACATACACTACCACTCTATTATAAAGTTATTTTCAACATACTTTGAAAAGGTTAATTAGCATAAGTGTAATCGTTTTTTAAGTGCGGGAATAATGGCTATTCATATCTCACTCCAACACCTACTATACAGAATAGATCAATTTCAAAATGCTGTCATTCTCTCTGATTCTAAAGCAGCATTATATGCAATAAATTCATATAAAATGATGTCAATTCAAATTAAAGAATGTCACAAGATGATCCAACAACTTCAAAAACTACAGAAAAAAAATTCAATTGCAATGGATACCTCCACATTGCGGAATTGCTGGAAATGAAACTGCTGATTTTCTTGCCAAAAAAGGATCCAATTTAATTCAGAATACAAATACAAGCCTACCTTTTACATCCATCAAAAGACTAATTAAAAATAAATATAAAATCAAGCAAAACCAAGCACTATGTACCAAAGCCAAAGATAAAAAATGGAGCAATTTAATAAAAAAAAAAACAGAAATTATTCCAGAAATCCCACGTAAATCTGCAGTAGCAAACTTCAGACTGATTACGGAACACGATTATTTGGCCAAACACTTGAATAAAATAGGAATTTACACAAATCCAAATTGCCCTCTATGCAACAAAGAAGAAGAAATGACTGAAGATCATCTACAAACCTGTGAAGTTCTACCTGATGGATCCACCACAGAGAAATATTGGAGAGCAAGAATGCTAATGGCTTCGTTGCCAAACCCGGCATTAGATAACAACAACAACAACATATACTTTGAAAAGTTTACAACATTGATAACTTTGATGTAATTCAAATAATCACAATGACAAATATTAAAATACTTTACATAACTCATTATCTGAATGTCACTGAATGATTGTAATTATTACTATTATTATTATTATAATTACAGTAGAATCTCTGTAGTCCGACACTTCGCCAGTCTAACATATCCAGTAGCCCTGGACATGTGACATTTCATGTTGCTGCTTGTTAGTGTGCAACTGTGCGAGAGAGAGAGACTAGTGTGTCGACAGAAGTGTTGGTAACTGCGTGGGGCAAACTGTGGCCAGATCTTCCTTCATTAGTCCAGTATAAAAGTAAGTCTAAAGAATGTAAAGTGATTGAAGAAGATCTTGATTCTGCTAACGACAAGGAAATCATGCAGCTCCGAGAGACAATTGAAGAGATTTGCACGAATGATTCTGAAACACTGTTTTTTTTTTTAGTTGGTTATTTAACGACACTGTATCAACTACTAGGTTATTTAGCGTCGATGAGATTGGTGATAGTGAGATGGTATTTGGCGAGATGAGGCCGAGGATTTGCCATAGATTACCTGGCATTCACCTTATGGTTGTGGAAAACCTCGGAAAAAAACCCAACCAGGTAATCAGCCCAAGTGGGGATCGAACCCGCGCCCGAGCGCAACTTCAGACCGGCAGGCAAGCACCTTAACTGACTGAGCTACGCCGGTGGCTGAAACACTGTCTGTTGGCGATGTAAATGACTGGCTGTTTGGAAACGAAGATGAAAATTGTAGCTGAAGGGTGATTATGAGAATGTCCAAGATGTTTCCACTATGTATGATGATGAAGAAGAAGAAACTTTGTCACAAATTTATACTGTACGACACAGCAATGCTGTGAGTGCATTCAACACATGTGTCACGTAAGCTCAGGAAAATAACATAGCAGCAGCTGATGTTTTAGTTTTAAAGAGACTGCAAGAGAAAGCTCTAAAAACCTCTTTAAAAAAAAAAAAAAAAAAAAAAAAAATTAATGATTTAATTTTCCAGTATAGGCCTATTGATGTTGAAGATGGACTTTAAAGAAATTACTGTAATCGTGGTTATAAATTACTGTACATGTCTTTTTCATTTAATATGTCGTTATAAATTACATATTGTTTTTCTTTTAATATATGCTCGTGAGCAGAATATTGTACGAAATGGAAATATAAAAATAGGAAATTTATCTTTTGAGGAGGTGGAAAAATTCAAATACCTGGGAGCAACAGTAACAAAGATAAATGATACTCAGGAGGAAATTAAACACAGAATAAATATGGGAAATGCCTGTTATTATTCGGTTGAGAAGCTTTTATCATCCAGTCTGCTGTCAAAAAATCTGAAAGTTAGAATTTATTTACACAACACAGAACTGCGCACATTGTATTCTTCGCCTGATATAATTAGGAACATTAAATCCAGACGTTTGAGATGGGCAGGGCATGTAGCACATATGGGCGAATCCAGAAATGTATATAGAGTGTTAGTTGGGAGGCCGGAGGGAAAAAGACCTTTGGGGAGGCCGAGAAGTAGATGGGAAGATATTAAAGTGGATTTGAGGGAGGTGGGATATGATGGTAGGGAATGGAGTAATCTTGCTCAGGATAGCGACCAATGGCGGGCTTATGTGAGGGCGGCAATGAACCTCCGGGTTCCTTAAAAGCCATAAGTAAGTAAGTAAGTAAGTAAGTAAGTAAGTAAGTATATGCTCTTAGCAGTACATACACAGTAGTGTTTACGTTTTTTTTTTTTCAATATATTAAACGCTTTCATTTAAATGACTCTGTTTTCTCATTTGAATCCAGTAATCTGACAGATCTCTATAATCTACAGTCCCAGGTGTGCCGGACTACTCAGATTCTACTGTATTATTATTGCCACCAAATTTCATATTCAGAGTTTTGTAAGATATGTATGTGTATGTGTCTTCAAAGGTAAAATTTTGAGTTACACATTGCATGAGAAATGCTTTATTCACTGCACCTTCATTTGAGATTTCAATTTCTGCAACAGTCTTGTGAGTAGGTGGCTCTGCAGTCGACCCAAATCAAATGCCCACTTAGCAAGGACTGGAATGAGGACCCGTGTGGCACAAGCCACAACACTTGCTGACATATCTTCTAAAGTAGCTAATGCCAACTCCTCACACTATAATTAAAAAAGAAAACATATGACAAGGGCATCAGAATAATTATTTTAGTTCGTTTTATTTCTTAAGCAATACAAACAGAAGGCAAATAAAATGCATTTCACTTCCTCAGTATAACGCTTAACAGATCCTTACACAATAATAATGCATTACATTATATTAATATTATTCAGAATACTACACAATGATGCAAATAAGGTAAACAATTATCAAAAATGTTATCTGGAGTGTATTATTATATAGACGCGAAAGTTGGCAAATTGGAAAGCAAGGAAAGAATCATCTAGAAGCCATAGAAATATGAATCTGGTGTAGAATGTTAAAAATCAGCTGGAGAGATAAAGTGTCAAATTTAGTTTTAAATAGGGTAAATGAAAATAAAAAATTAATGAAGAAATTAGAGAAAAGAAAAATGAAAGTAATTTGTCATACAACCAGATATACACACTTTTAATTAATAATTGGACGGCTAAATACTTGGCAAAAAAGTAAGAGGAAGATAGAGAAGAAAATACATCACAGACATGCTTAGCAGAATGAAGTGCAACAACTATGAAGAATTTAAAAGAACAGTAGAGAAAAGAGAAAAATGGCTAAAGCAATAAGGCAAAGCCTTTAGAATTGATTGATTGAATGATACACATTTTCTGTAAATATAATGTAAAACTAATGAAAAATATTCTAACAGATATAAATATAAGTGAAGTTCCTGTTTTGAAAGAAAGTGGTTATCTTTAGATTAAAACCTCTACCACTTAATTTTAAGTTACGTGTGTTAGTGGCTATAAAACTGGAGCTCATATTATACCATGTGTGTTTAAAACTATATATAGTACATAGGGAATTAACATTGCCATAAGAAACCTACATATAAAAAATTGAAAGTAGAATTTCATGCGGATGACGTGAATATGACGATTAGGGAAAACACGGAAATTTTACTTGAAGCAATTAAAGCTATAGGTTTGGAAGTAAATCCCGAAAAGACAAAGTATATGATTATGTCTCGTGACCAGAATATTGTACGAAATGGAAACATAAAAATTGGAGATTTATCTTTCGAAGAGGAGGAGAAGTTCAAATATCTTGGAGCAACAGTAACAAATATAAATGTCACTCGGGGGGAAATTAAATGCAGAATAAATATGGGAAATGCCTGTTATTATTCGGTTGAGAAGCTTTTGTCATCTAGTCTGCTGTCAAAAAAATCTGACAGGAGAATGGAGAAAGTTACATAACGCAGAACTGCATAATTAGGAACATTAAATCCAGATGTTTGAGATGGGCAGGGCATGTAGCACCTATGGGTGAATCCAGAAATGCATATAGAGTGTTATTTGGGAGACCGGAGGGAAAAAGACCTTTGGGGAGACCTAAACATAGATAGGAGGATAACATTAAAATGGATTTCAGGGAAGTGGGATATGATAGAGAGTGGATTAATCTTGCACAGGATAGGGACCGATGGCTGGCTTATGTGAGGGGGCAATGAACCTGCAGGTTCCTTAAAAGCCACTTGTAAGTACGTAAGTAAGAATTTCATGTAGCTGGGCATGTGTAATAAATTAGTAGGCCTTGTAGAAAAGAAGACTATCTACTGATTATTGTCAACCAAAATTCTGTTTGATGGCATTAATCTTGAAACAATGGATTATTATAAAACAGAAGAAACGATATAATTTATTGAACTGTTTGGAAACAATTGTCTGAGAAAGGTAACATCTATTTCTTGGTAGAAGAGTTCCATCCTAGACTTGTGACTAATCTGTTTATATATACTGGAAGTGTGAACAAACCATGCAGATGTGAAAAAAAGGCAGGGCATAATATTGAATAGAATCGTAGAGGAGGAAATCCTTTTGAGAGTTATTGAAAATAAAAACATAGGCACGCCAAGAATTACTAAGTAACCTAATGACAAAAGATCTTTAAAATGAAATACACACTGAAATTATAATAGTAACACCATGATATAATTATCTTGAACCACTTAACCTAAAACTGATCGAACAGATGCATTATAGGGGCCAATCTCCTTATTGGTTGAATGGTATGAATGTTACTATCGATATGTATTGTTGTCATAATCGATAAAAAATATGTTGCCAACTTCTAAATTAACAGCCAGTTTTGTTTTGTTGACTTGTAGCCTACTTCAAATTGGAAATAATAGCAGTAACAGTAAAATGTATTTTCCCTGGACCAAAAATACAAACTTGACTAAAATCACATCTAGTAACAAACTACTTAAATTATTTTTATTCATTTTTTAATTTGGTAGCATTTAGTGCTTATTTTTTTTGTAGAATGTGTGATGTATGGTCCCTATAATGCATCTGTTCCAAACTGATATGTTGTCAAAGGATCATGTATGATAAGTTGGCAATAATCAGTAGCCACCCGCACTGCTACAGCTTACCAGTGAGTCAAGCAATAGATTCCGGGCAATCTGTTCCCTGACATCCCCTGCATAGTGCGGTAATTTTTCGCTGCCTGTCTCTGTATGTATACATACTACCACCAGACTTACTTGAAAGTATTTGTCCTCATCATCCATAAAGGTAACGATAAGTGCTAAGCTTCGGATTACAGTCTCTCTTACAGTATCATCTTTGTCCTCTAGAAGCATTTGCTGTAGCATTGACAGCATTAAAGAGTTGCGTATAGTACTCTGAAATAAAGAAATAGGAGGTATTTATTATCCCAGTAATAAATAATCCTGACGAAATAACATTATTTCCAATAATAGCAATTAATTAGAATGCGAAGTAATGATTTTAATACTGGTGCTGAAGTTTACCAACAGTATACAGTTTCTTTTGTGATTATAGTCCGAAACAGATTTAAATAACGACTTATTCTGATTATACATGTGTCGTTCTTGTCTCTTAATATCTCTTCCACAATCTACATATAATAGAACAACAGTGGGCCTACTCCCTTTCCTAAAAGATGCAGCCATAGCATATAGGTTATTTTTCAAGAAGAGACATTGTTATTGAAAGCCACAGATTATTATTCTGAAAGAAGACTGTATAATCCTGGCATAGAGACTAAAGGCCCGCTCCCACTTAGAGGAATCGAAACAAAAAGTCTGCTGCCACTCACATCTAATGGAATCGAACCGAACAATACTTTTGTGTTTTGTAATACTGAAAGAGTAATTCTATACAAGATTTATTAATTTTTCTTTGTTCATATTACACTGTGATTTTTGTATATGTACTACAGTAAAATCTATTCAAGACAGAAGTGACATGGTCCTAATTTTTTTCCGTTGTGGACAGGTTTCCATATTATTCAGATGTGAAATTAAAATGAAATATTTTATTATTCGTATACACGAAAAACAAAATGCCATGCCGCAAACTGCAAAAAGTACAAAACATTTCATTTAACATTATTCACGTTAAATCAGCTTTGTCGCTTATTCCGTTGGTGAATCATCTTGATTAAAATCTCATTTTCTGTATAAATATTATTGTAACTCATTCATTAAACACTACTAATATCTAACACTACATTATAATATTGTACTGTATATTACTGCACATTATTAATTAGACTAGAAGCCATCCATTAGAAGCCTTGCATTCTGGTTTATGTAATTTCTTTGTCAGTTCAATGGCTTGCTTTGCAGAATAGATCCAGAAATTGACATGTTCTTTGAAAGGTCATGAAGAACCCACTCCCACAATAATTTATTTATTTCCACATAAACAGTTGCTTTCTGGTTCCTTTTGTGTCACCAATATTGGTCGCAAGCCACTCACTCATTATGATCTTTATTTTTTAAAGTGTCACACCCGAGTTTTCCACAACTGTACTTAAATATTATTTCACATAGGCTTTGTTTATAATTTTCCTTTAATTCGATAACTTTTACTTCATCACATTTTACGCAACTTCTTTTTTTTACCAGGAAATCACTTGCACTCTGTCCAGCTACGACAGTTTACGGGTGTGAAGCATTGAAAACCTTTGAAGGAACTCGTCTGCCTAGTCAACAGGGTAATAAAATTTATTACTGACAGGTCAACACACCCTCGTACTCTCCAAAATTTTGCAAAGCAAACTTGTTTTTATTTTAGTGACCTACATATTTCGTATATTCCTTGAAATTACATACTGTTTCGAAATATGTTGTTGTTGTTGTCCAGTGCCTTGCATCTGGCAATGAAGCCATTAGCAGTCGTGCTTTCCAATACTTTTGAACTGTAGTTTCTTCTGATCTTAATGCTTCACAGGTCTTCAAGTGATCTTCATTCATTTCTGCTGGATCGTTACACAGGACACACATTGGTGAAGCTGAGATACCTATTCTGTAGAGATGACTTGCTAGACAGTCATGATTTGTCAATAGTCTGAAGGCTGCAACTGCTGTTTTCCTTGGTCTCTGGGGGATTATATCTGGGTTGGAAAGTAGTGTAATCCGTTTTTTGTCTTTAGCATTTGATTCTATTTCTTATAGGTATGAATGAGAAAATTTTGTAGTGATCAAGCGTTTTATTGAGGAATATGAGAAATTAAATTTAGGCTTTTGTTTTATTGTTGTGCCTTTCTTTGCAAGTGTGTCTGCGGTTTCATTCCCCATGACTCCACAGTGTGCTGGAATCCATTGGAGATGGACAATCTATTAACTTTTTGGAGTTGTGTTAACATTTTGTAGCATTCTCTTATTTTTGTTGACTTCTTTGTAGCATTTGAACATATTCCCTGAATTGCAGCTTTAGAATCTAAAAGAATTACTGTCTTGTTATATTTATTTAAGGGAAGATTTAATAATTGTCGGAGAGCAATGTGTATAGCCTCTATTTCACCATCATAATTTGTTGTGTCTCTGCCAACAGAATGATAAAAGATATAAACTGTTGTTTCAAAATATAGTTTACAGTAAAGCAGTGTGCCCAAAATATTATTTCCGTTTTGAACAGTAGCAGGCAGTTTCTGTTTTATGCAGGAAAAATTATACATAATACATACTAATTTCGCCAGGACCAATAAATTGTTCCGAAATAGACAGGCTTCCAAATTATTCAGGTTCCAATTTGAATAGGTTTCACTGTAATTCAGCAATAACTTTCAATAGTAAACAAATTAAGCTGTCAAGAATGGATGTGGTTCATTTGTTTTTTCAAGAAGACTTCATGAGAACTTAAGAAATTCTATTCCGGCAGTGGAATAAATATTATAGCTCATGAATTCTGTTCTGTTTGATTCGACACGCCGCTTTCTGCTATCTTCCATTTAAATACATTGTGAAGAGAAATTCTGTTCGATTTGATTCCGCTAAGTGGGAGCGGGCCTTGAATTGCCACCAGTATTGCCAATTCTATGTTTAAAAACTGCTACAAAACAATGCAGAAGTCGCTAAATTGATGCCAAAAAAAAAAAAACAAACAAACAAACTCCTTGTCATTCTTTTATAAATGAAAAAGATAGTGCAAATCTAGTCTTTCAGGTAAAGCTTCCTGTAAAGCAGATTTGAATAATTTCAAGGAAAAAATTGTTCCGGGGCCGGGTATCGATCCCGGGACCTCTGGTTGAATGTACCAGCGCTCTGCGAACTGAGCCACCCGGGAACTCCACCCGACACCGTCTCAACTTTTCCCTTTATATCCACACAACTCGTGTGGCCCACATCTCAACTTTTCCCTTTATATCCACACAACTCGCGTGGCCCACATCTCAACTTTTCCCTTTATATCCACACAACTCGCGTGGCCCACATCTCAACTTTTCCCTTTATATCCACACAACTCGCGTGGCCCACATCTCAACTTTTCCCTTTATATCCACACAACTCGCATGGCCCACGTCTCAACTTTTCCCTTTATATCCACACAACTCGCGTGGCCCACATCTCAACTTTTCCCTTTATATCCACACAACTCGCGTGGCCCACGTCTCAACTTTTCCCTTTATATCCACACAACTCGCGTGGCCCACGTCTCAACTTTTCCCTTTATATCCACACAACTCGCGTGGCCCATGTCTCAACTTTTCCCTTTATATCCACACAACTCGCTTGGCCCACATCTCAACTTTTCCCTTTATATCCACACAACTCGCGTGGCCCACGTCTCAACTTTTCCCTTTATATCCACACAACTCGTGTGGCCCACATCTCAACTTTTCCCTTTATATCCACACAACTCGCGTGGCCCACGTCTCAACTTTTCCCTTTATATCCACACAACTCGTGTGGCCCACGTCTCAACTTTTCCCTTTATATCCACACAACTCGCGTGGCCCACGTCTCAACTTTTCCCTTTATATCCACACAACTCGCGTGGCCCACATCTCAACTTTTCCCTTTATATCCACACAACTCGTGTGGCCCACATCTCAACTTTTCCCTTTATATCCACACAACTCGCGTGGCCCACGTCTCAACTTTTCCCTTTATATACACACAACTCGTGTGGCCCACGTCTCAACTTTTCCCTTTATATCCACACAACTCGCGTGGCCCACATCTCAACTTTTCCCTTTATATCCACACAACTCGCGTGGCCCACGTCTCAACTTTTCCCTTTATATCCACACAACTCGCGTGGCCCACGTCTCAACTTTCCCCTTTATATCCACACAACTCGCGTGGCCCACGTCTCAACTTTTCCCTTTATATCCACACAACTCGCGTGGCCCACGTTTCAACTTTTCCCTTTATATCCACACAACTCGCGTGGCCCACGTCTCAACTTTCCCCTTTATATCCACACAACTCGCGTGGCCCACGTCTCAACTTTTCCCTTTATATCCACACAACTCGCGTGGCCCACGTCTCAACTTTTCCCTTTATATCCAAACAACACGCGTGGCCCACGTCTCAACTTTTCCCTTTATATCCACACAACTCACGTGGCCCACATCTCAACTTTTCCCTTTATATCCACACAACTCGCGTGGCCCACATCTCAACTTTTCCCTTTATATCCACACAACTCGCGTGGCCCACGTCTTAACTTTTCCCTTTATATCCACACAACTCGCGTGGCCCACATCTCAACTTTTCCCTTTATATCCACACAACTCACGTGGCCCACGCGAGTTGTGTGGATATAAAGGGAAAAGTTGAGACGGTGTCGGGTGGAGTTCCCGGGTGGCTCAGTTGGCAGAGTGCTGGTACGTTCAACCAGAGGTCCCGGGATCGATACCCGGCCCCGGAACAATTTTTCCCTTGAAATTATTCAAATCTGCTTTACAGGAAGCTTTACCTGAAAGACTAGATTTGCATAATATATACGTCACTGTGTACGTTAACAGAAAACCACAATTCCAAGTCACACAGAGTTTGTGTGCACTCGATGTGGGGTCTCTGGCGTTTCGTCAGCCCACGCAAGTTGTGTGGATATAAAGGGAAAAGTTGAGACGGTGTCGGGTGGAGTTCCCGGGTGGCTCAGTTGGCAGAGCACTGGTACATTCAACCAGAGGTCCCGGGATCGATACCCGGCCCCGGAACAATTTTTCCCTTGAAATTATTCGAAAAAGATAGTTTTTGGAAACATATTTAAGTATTCCTTTTTTCACGTCCTTTAACTTTTGTATGTAGTTTTTCTTCATAAAATTAAAAATAGAAATGCTATAAACAATGTTCCATTACTTTTTACTCACCTTGCATACTCCACAACAGACAAAAGTAATGACACAAGTTTCTAAAGATCTAGATTAATTGTATATTAACAGGACTTACTGAGACATAAGGAGCAAGGGCACTACAGGACTCAGCTACAAGGAGCCTTCGTTCAACATGCTTGTGACTGATCTGCTCCCAACACTGAGGCAGAATCTCGTTTTCAACAAGACTCAGACCTGAGCATCGTGCTATGCCTACTATTCCTGCAATACAATATAAAACAGAGGATAAATATACAAGATGAACCGCAAGTAACGTCATCAATTTCAGGGGATTATTCTTTGAGATATTTCAGACAAAAAGTTTCATACAATTCAGCTCGTTTTTGCTTTCAAATGGAAATGGAATTAGCCAACGGTGGAGTTCACATCCCAAGAATTGCATGTAATCATCCGTTTCCTTCATTTGCATTGAATAACACGCATAGAAATTCATTGTCCATATCTACAAAGTAACAAAAGTGCATTGCCACTGAAGTTAGGAGCGGTCAATCTAAAACTGTTCACAGTAGAAAAGAAAATTATAAATATTAACCTGCAAGTATCATCCGCCTCTCGTCTTCTTGTGGACGTTTCTTGAGATTAAATAACAAGTGCAGCAGAACATCTCGCTCTGACGCTTCTGGATGTAAATGTATGGTGCAAATTATTAGGGGAACCAATTCCTGACAAGAAAAGTTCAATCAAATATTAACACACAAATGGCAATGGAAAGTCGGAAATTTCTAATTACTAATTAAATCTGTAATCACTGACAAAGATGAAAAGAAAAATTCAGTAAAAAACCCATCCCATCACCTTTTAACTACGATACAATTAATTTCAATGTCTAACTTTCGTAGCATTTTAGCGGTCATTTTATACTTTAATGAAATATATTTTCCTTCTTTGACAATTAATACATGGGTTGGATAAAAGTAATGGCAACAGTTCGATATTTCTGACATGGCTTTATTCGCAAGGGTACAACATTTACGTATCTTAAATATAGTCGCCTCCCTTAATTATCACCTTTTTCCAAATGTTTGGAAGGCGTCGTACACCATCAGCATGTCCATCTTTGTTGATGTTCCTTATTGACCGCCCTATAGCACGGAATAAGTTCATCTCTGGTATTGTACCGGGTCCTTCGCAGTGGTTCTTTCACTTTGGCAAAGAGACCGTAATCGCATGGACTCATATCGGGTGAGTACGGAGGATGTTCCAGAATCTCCCATTGCCAGCAATGCAAGAGGTCCCTTGACAGCAGCAGCGGTATGACTCTTTGCATTATCATGAAGAATGATGGGGTTCTGTACCCCCAAGTGTCGTCGTTTTCTCCTGAGGGCTGGACGAAGGTGGTGCTGCAGGAACCTGCAGTAGTAGTCCGCATTTACCGTCTGCCTTGGAGGTACAGTGTGGTGCAGTATTACCCCATCAAGCCATACACCACAATGAACATCACCTTCACAGCACTTCCAATAAGGCCTTCCCAAAATGCTTTAACCCATCGTGGCACTGTGCGATATGGCAACGCTGCATCGCCACATGCTTCACGCAGTCCCTGAAAACATTCTTGTGCACTACGACCTCGTGCCACTTCAATTTTGATCCAGGAACGTTGCTCTAGTTTTGTAAACATGATCTTAGGGCGCTCGCATTATCCCTATCAAAGTCAACATTCTACACACTGCAGTAGATTGACAGAGTACTGTCGCCGCTGGCTGCACTAACTCATCTAACAGTCCTTGTTCATATCCGCACAACTGGCAGCTCTCGAACACACCGTCACGTGACAGCAGTGTTGCCATTACTTTTTATCCAACCTATGTAATTTAATTTAGAAGCACCTACATGTACGGAGTAGAGTTCCAAGACATTATCTAATTAATTACTACACTTCAAACATTTCAATTTTCTAGATAATAAAAAATGTTTATGCCTAAATTTCACTGAGAATGTGCACAATTCTAAAAGTTTCCATTACACATTTAATTTAAATTGAAACTCCAGTGTTCCGAAATTTGAAAACTGGACTTTTTTATTTGTGTGCACACGTGTGTTTGTTTGTGTGTGTGAGAGAGAATAAGAGCTTATTGGTAGATGTGCATATACTCCCAAGACTTCTAATTATCAAAGTTGTGTTAAGGAAGTTAAAAATTATAAAAAAAATTAATACAATGAAAATTTTTCACTTATATAAAAAACTTAATAAATTGTTGCACTACACTATGACTAATAATACTGTTATGCGAAAAAGTTTGTTCAAAAAATAATTTCACACACTATATTTCTGAATATACAATACGATTCTACTGATTTCAAGCTCCCTTATCAGTTATGTCATTACATCTACAACTACTAAGCAGTGAGTCACATAAACAATTAAGAAACCAGACTCTCTTGCAAATGATAAGATTAACAACACTAACATAAGAGCAGCATCAACATACGTCATACAAAGAAATTTTACTAAAATCTATGGTGTATTCAGCAATGAAAACAGAAACATATGAATCAGATTTATAAGATATTTTACTTATATTTCAATACTTCTTTCATTGGAGGTACTTGCTCCTAAAACTGCAGTAAAAGAGAGCAACTAAAATATTATTAAAAAGCAAGCAGAACCATTATCTGTGCTCAATTGTACATGACCAAACTCTGAGTAATATATCAAAGCCTAATTCAAAAGGGAAACAACTCGAAATTTAAAGTTTTGATGAACCTGCATTTTAAAGATTTATGTTGCTGTGAAAATACAAGAATCATTGAAATTACACCAAATTCTGTTAATGATGTTTTTTATATATATATTTTTTTATTGGGTTATTTTACGACGCTGTATCAACATCTAGGTTATTTAGTGCCTGAATGATATGAAGGTGATAATGCCGGTGAAATGAGTCCGGGGTCCAGCACCGAAAGTTACCCAGCATTTGCTCGTATTGGGTTGAGGGAAAACCCCGAAAAAAACCTCAACCAGGTAACTTGCCCCGACCAGGATTCGAACCCGGGCCACCTGGTTTCGTGGCCAGACGCGCTGACCGTTACTCCACAGTTTTATATATACTATATATTTCAAATTAGAGTGTGTTGTCCAGACATGTGGAGTAACAGTTGCCGGTAGCACGTCTGGCCACGAAATCACCAGAGTTCGAATCCTGGTCGGGACAAGTTACTTGGATGAGGTTTTTTCGGTGCTGGACCCAGAACTCATTTCACCGGCATTATCACTATCTCGTTCAGACGCTAAATAATCTGAGATGTTGATACAGCATCGTAAAATAACATACTTAAAAAAAAAAGTGTGTTGATTCGATTTTTCTCAACGAGATAGAGCTTTAAAATGCAGTTTTCTCAAAATTTTAAATTTTGAGTTTTTCCCTTTTGAACTGGACTTAGAGCATATTCCCAAATACATTTTGAGCAAAAAATGTCATATAAACATGAGTCCAATTCTCAATATTTTCAAAGTCAGATTAATTTGAAGTTGATAAAGAATGTCTTTTTTTAGTTTTAAGGATAAAAGAATATTACAATTAGAGAATTAGCTATTCAGAAGTATAATTTCTTTAATTAGCTAGTATTCTGAAGCTAAAAATGTGTTGTGAATTCCATAGTTGCTTCGAGCAGAATTTTCTTTCAATTTGCAACTACAAAATTACATTTTACGCATTTATCACAACAATTAATTGTTACAAATCACGTCATTCTTGTAAACTCTTTAAGACTGTACATTAGGATGAAAAATTGAACTGTAAAGAATAAAGTTGCTATAGCAGTCGTGTGATCTGTAACAATTGTTGTGATAAGTGTGTAAGAATAATGTAATTTTTAGTTAAAAATTGGAAAAAAATAAAATAAAATAAATTCTGTACAAAGCAACTAAGGATTATTTTTTTTTTTTTAGCTTCCCGTATGAAAAGGTTGCCAGACTTGACAAAGCGTAACACATATAATTTGGAAACACACCTAAAAGGTAAAATGATATACATTTGAAACGGTTAGGGAATCGAATATACAAAATGTCAGAAAAATTTACACCTAAGTAGCGTTTGTGCTCATTTACAGTTAAGAAAGGGGGGAAAAAAATTTCATCAGCCATACCGTGAGAAAAATAATAGTACGGATTTATTGGGATTGTTATCTAAACCAATTAACAGCCATCGGTTAAGATAACTTGAAATTTCCATTATCACTCCCATACAAATGATTTTTCAATATCTGAACTGATCCTTTGAGGGCACTAATGGCTATTTCCTTCACAATGCTGTGTGTTAGCCCCAGGTTTTTACATTTGTTGGCAAAGAAGGAGGGTATGGTACCTCGTGCTCCCACCATCAGGCCTATTACATCAATGTGGGACAGGCTATATTTATCTTTATAGAACGGGATTGTTGGTTCATAGATCCGTTTCTTTTCACTGTCCACCTCATGCGGTTGATCTGCATGTGTCTCAAATCTGATGGTGGGATCGAGAATGTATGCCGAGTTGTTCTTAATGGCAATGATATCAATTCGCCGAACACTTCCTTGTGTGGCTAGTCCTTGCACCTCTTGATGGACTGTAAACCCTACTTCCTTCAGTGCCTCGGCCAGCATAGAACGGACAGCATGGTGACGGATGTTGCGAAGGGCCTCACTATAGGGGCAAAAGTTTCAGAATACTAGCCAATTAAAGAAACATTACTTCTGAATAGTTCATTCTCTATTTGTAATATTTTTTGAGCTTAAAACTAAATAAACATATTTTACAAACAACTTCAAAATAGTGTAAATCTGAATACTGAGAATAGGACCAATGTTTATATGACATTTTTTGCTCAGAATGCCTTCGGAAATAAGTTCCATAAATGGTGGTAAAACTTCTCGTGAATCACTCTGTATACATAGACATTTGACACCACTTCAATGTAATGTATTTCAGCTGCTTTACTTATCATATTTACCTCTCTTTTATTTAGAATAACATTTGGAATAATTCGAGGCAAACTCTGACCCAAAATATACACTAAACGCTCTTCAGAAATTCCATCATTCAACATTTCCTCTAATAGATGACCATCTTGTTGTCGAGACGTATTCACAAAACAACGGGTAAGGACTTCTCTTTGGAATGATGCTGGCAGAGACCTAGGAAAAAAGAAACCACGTCTCCTCAGAACCACAGTTCTTTAGCTTACGAACTTGTAATGTATAATTTAAGTGCTACAGCCTTCAAGAATTAAATTGATATAAACACTGTATGTGTAAAGGAAAATATTATTATTACACTGGACTTCATATCAATATATTTACCAAATCCTTAGCAAAATGACTTCCTATGGAATTCCATCTTCTCAACATTTCTCCAAACCACATACCACCATTCTACATTATTTTTCTATTATCTGGTTATTATTCTTAACCACGAAGCTAATAATAGGTCAGATGATGGTTTTATGTATGACACTAGAAAAATTCTGTAATTTCTTTTGTCTATTAATATCTAATTATTACATACAATTATATTTTAAATAGTTCCACTTATGAACATAAAAATATTTCCAAATAATGGATGGGTAAAATGTACAATTTCTCTCAAACAATTTCTTCAACAACGTTTTCTTAAACATCAATTACATATCTTTTCCGACATATGAAACCTATAAGAAGTTTTGAAATGCAGCAGTTGCCAAAGTTGACAGATAAATGCACAAAATCAATTGATGTGGGAAGGGGGGGGGGGGGGGGGAAGCCTGATAACTCAACTTTATCGTGAGATAACCATATTACCAATTTTTTATTAAATATTTCATCTGGTAGGTAAGCGAAAGTTTGTTTCAACCAGTCAACATATGGCAGAATTAAGCCCATACTGTTCAACCACTTCTGTGATTTCATGACGAGGAGAAAGTTAATAACCATTATTTTCAACATGGCTGTTTAATATAGACTACATGCACAAACACAATTCTTGTAAGATGCACGTGGGGAAACTTGACATATTTTGCTGTTTACAGCTGTTTAACTACATGGATAACTTTCTTACTTACAGTTGTTTCCTGAAATTTATACCACTGCTATGCAGATACATATTCTAAAACTTCACCTGTAACTTAGACATATCCTACATAAGAGTATCTCTGTTTTATCAGAGTAATAAATGTATATAGCAGTAAATAACGTAGTTCCACCGAAAAAGCTTTGAGCAACTAAAATACAGATTCACGTTCTTAAATTCAAATTCATATTCCTAGTTTCACTTTTCAAAGGACAGACCGAGGGCAGATCCTTGCACTTAGGTTTACATTGGCACATTATGCTTCCTATATATGAGATGATTTATTCTGCATGTATATTATCAGGGCCCAGAATCGTTATATTCTTCAGTTGATTTTTTTATATCCATAGCGAGATTATTAAAAATTTTTACAGCCATACAACGCACTCCTTTTTGATAGCAATTAAACTGTTTGATTTGTTCTAGTATTTTATTATTAATGACAATTTTACTACGAACAGGATCTTTTCCTAAAAAGGCCAGAACTTAATAATAATAATAATAATAATAATAATAATAATAATAATAATAATAATAATAAAATAATAACAACTGTACCTGTATGATTTGAGGCTTTCTCGGCGTTGGTTCGCTAATATGTTTTCGCGGGATATCAGCCGAGTTAAAATTTTGGAATGTTCCAAGCTTTCAACTGCTATCTCTGCAGCCATCTTCAGGGAAGTTGTGTCTGGACAGAAAGTCGTGTGTTATATAGATGTTGGGCTGTCTCAGGTGATACAGGATTGGTTGGCGGATCGGCCAATCCGGGGCCGGGAATTATCATTCCTCATAAGCTCCGCCCCTCCCGGGATTCTTGTGTGAAGTTTGGCGGGCGATGAGTCCTGTTCCGCCGGTTGGAATCAGTTGCTGTCCTCGATCCGTGATCTTCGTGACCTTGATTGTAATAGGGCCTAAGCTGGTCCAAGGCTGTGTCCATGCCTGACTGACCTGTAGTCTGCCGTCTCTGTTAAAGTTGTTTTTCTCCAGCTTAATCTCTATGGCCTCCTTGATTGTACGATCCCAGTAGTGGCTTGATTTGTTAATGACCTTGGTGTGGTCAAACAGTATTTTATGCTCCTTTTCTATGCTGTGTTGCGCCACTGCAGATTTTTCCGGGTAATAGAGCCTCAGGTTCATCTTATGCTACTGGCTGACATGTATATCTATTATCAAGGAGTACATCTCACTTGACGACATGTGTCAGAGGAAGAACAATTGTTTGTATGCATTTGAAGTCTAACTAGTGTAATATGTAGCTAGTCGGCAATGTTTGCAATGGAAGGAAAAAGAAAATCATTGCATTATTTTTTTTAATCTAGAGGTTTATTAAAATAAAATTTAAAATAAATATCACTGATTCAGATAACGATTTTGATAATTCCACCCTAAGCTCACAGAGTTAGCTCTGTGGTAGCGCATCTGCTTCCAGAATTGCCAGCCCCGGTTCGATTCCCAATGGAGTCAGAGATTTTCGTGTAAAATTGCTACCTCAGAATTAGGAGAGGTGGCGGTGCACAACTTCTAATCACTAGATTGTGCACCAATATGCCTGGGTTAAATCCCAAATCTCTCCACAGTACATACAAAGAGAAGGTATATGTCAATGTTGATGGCGATCCATCTGTTGGACGGAGACTTTAAGACTGATGACCCCCTTGGTGCTATTCGACAGGAGTAGGCTACATGTCAGCACTGGATTTCACCTTCTCCCTTCTGCATCTTCATCATCATCACATTCTCACCCATTCCCTACACTACACATACACTCACCCTAGAACACAATATAACTCTCCATAGATACACAACATATACAGTGCGGCAACTTGAAAATGGGTCACATTCTTGCCATCTATCTGCAATATGTGGAACCCAAATCGTGTAAGTGAAGTGGATACGCATTGGATAGATACATAGGTACCGGTACATACATAATTCTATCCTATTTCAAACTGTTCTAGAAGAACAAGCTTACCTTGAGACAGGACTACTGAGTATAACACACGGATGAGCAACCTCTTGTAGATTCTGGGATGTATCAACTGGAGTTGCGTCGCCATTTTGAGCCATGTCGGTCACAGCAGGCAACACTACACGCGTCCATTCCGTGTCTGTATCAGCAAGGCTCAGAGCAGACTCATCATCATCTCCTCGAATTGCACTTTCACTCCCATCCACATTTTTGCCATCAGCTTCTATCAGTTCGAAGTGTTCGGGAGTTGTACTATGCATGGAAACTGTCTCACCTAACACCATACCCACTAGTTCAGAACCCGGAGTTGTGGCACTTGATACTGTGTCTCCAACAATTAGCCTGTTCTCATTTGACCAAAGTCTCTGCAATTCCTGCTTCTCCTGCTCCAGTGCTTCTATATGTTCTTTGAGCTGTTCCATTTCTACTATCTAAAAATAAAAGTAATAAAAATATACCTATAACTGATATTTTCACATTTATGTTATATTAATAAATTATGTACAGTATATTCTCTCACAACAAATATCACAAACCAGTGACAACTCTTCTATTTTTGGGTTTGGACACTTAATTTTGGTATATCCCACTGCAACAAAGAGCCTCAAAAAACCTCGTCATACAAGATGTAAGTATATACAGGGACATCATTTTATTTTTACTTCAATTTTTATTGTACCTGACAGTGGCGGCTCGTGGGTATTGAATTAAGGGGGCTGCATACAAAAATAAACCAAGCAACTTACTTTAATTAAAGATTAGTTCCATGCGCCTTATCTTGTAAGTTGTGTTTAAATGAGACAGGCTCATGTCAGTAGATTTACTGGCATTTAAAAGAATCCTGCGGACAAAACTCCGGCACACTGGCGACGCTGATATAACCCCTGCAGTTGCGAGTGTCGTTAAATAAACCATAATTTAATTTTTTATATGCAGATTTGAACCTTAGAAATATCTAACTGGCGATGTTGTAGTTGGTTGTATAATATATATACATGATACATCAATAAATGAAAAAAATAACTGAGCCAGAAATTGAATTCAGGATATTCAAGAGTACGCACCAGGGCACTTGCCTCATTTATTGTGATGTTAGATGTTTCAGATTCCATTATGGTTTGAAAACATTCTAGGAATGGCTCCTTCTTCTCATGAACAACATTTACTGTTATTTAAAACTCCATCTTATTGCCCCAGCTAATGGAATTGCCTTTGAAACACATTAATCTAATATAGACTGTGTGGAGATCGAGAGAAGAAAGCTGGGATACTGGATAAATTATCAAAAAATATGCGAGCCTTTGTATTTTGTTTAGCGGCTCTTTCCATTATGAGATTCAACTGATGGGCACTTAATTTCACATTTCTCCTGAATTGTTAAGGTTCTGAACTGAATAGACTGTAAATATTGCACAGAATTAAACATTTTTGCACTTGTTATACTCACAACATTAAAGAAAATGTATTTAAAACTGCGCGCTACTGACAAACTGCTGCAAATTTTGCTGCGCCTGGAAACTCTGGATTCACGGCCAGAGGCAGCAGGGAGAAGCGGTAAAACTAACGCTCAAAGCATCCGAGACGAGACTGGCAGCTCCAGGGGAGGAAGTGGTTTCACTCTATAGTCCTTGTCTCTGGTTTCGCTCTAGCAGCTCCAGGGGAGGAAGTGGCTTCACTCTATAGTCCTTGTCTCTGGTTTTGCTCTGGCAGCACCAGGGGAGGAAGTGACTTCACTAACGATTGCGTGCATGTCATTGAGAGCGAATTTTTTTTTAAAATTCGAGCCGCTAAATAGAGACTGTATAATAAATGTATTTCACAACATAAAACGAGACAAGAGCCACAAATGTCTGGAGGTGCTGCAGCTCCGCAGCCCCTCTTTGAAAGCCGCCCCTGGTACCTGAGTTTCTGAATGTACTTCACTCCCACCCCTTCTACTAATGAAGTTCAACCATCCTTCACACAGATCCAAGATCATAGTAGCCTTACGGTCATAGTAAACAGTACGTTCCAAAAATAAGTTCGCGTTTTCCAGTGACGAAAGAGCTTTCAATATTGAATCATTTTCGCACAGATACTGTCGTCCATTTGCCTACATCGCATCACGGTTTCCCCCACCTGCTTCTATTCGCCTTTCTGTAAAGGCTAGTGGCTGGGCTGTCTTAGCTCTTTTCTGAGAACATTAATTTCTGTTTGGAATTGAACGTCTATGTAATATTACACCCATACAATTGTTTAAAATAACTTTAAAAAAGGGCCTCATTAAGTAATTAACTGTCACGTGAGTTCCTCCCTTTCTACAACCCTGCGACATAACCACTTGGACGAACAGTAGATAGCATGTCCGAGTAATTTTATCTTTTCGGATCGGGCAGAAGTGAAGACTGAATTTACAGTACGTAAGGTACTCTTTTATAGAGTAGGTACAAAATTATTTCAACATGAGTTACTGATACGAAGTACGAACTTGGTAATTGGAATTACGTACAATAGTCTATAGTGCGATTATATGCACATTAGAACTGAAGTCTGTATCGAAATGAACGGCCACCATTTTCAAAAATGTGTTTAAATATCCATATTGTGATTATTTTTCAATTTAACTTCATTCTCTATAGTGTAGGCTAATGTGCAGCAGACAGTATAATATACACTGCATAATGAATACGACCGCATGAAGAGCTCAGTTCGTGAGTAAAAACACTTATTGTTAATACTGTTAGTACTTTATTTATTTATTTTGATTAAACAAAAACCTAATGTAAATTATCAAACTCAAAAGCGTGATATTTCATAGTTTACGTAAATGGATGAACTACTTTTCTTCCCTCCTATACCTAGTAAAGTGATTTGTTCGTATATTACGTCAGTATCATCTAACTCCAGGGGGTAGCAAACGGTATTTCCAGTTCTCAATCGTTGATCCAAAGGTATAGCCAGGTTAATATTAGAAATGTTAGTACAAATAAAATGATGTCCCTGTACAAAGTGATATTGATAACTTCTTAGCCTAGCATTGAAAAAGTCACTGAACCTCAAAACAGACTTTTATTTATTCAACATGATTACCTTTTAACTCTGTATATTTAACACAATGATCAGACAACAATCAATCTTAAAAAAATTGTTTGTCTTGGTCTGCAAATCACTTTTGCACAGTTATTATTGCTACAGAGCTGTCATTTTACACGGGCTTGTTTTCAGCAACACTGTGGCCGCAGACACACACTGCACATCTGCCAACAGTGGCGTATTTAGGCCATACAGACCTGGGCCTAGAGTGGAAAATTTTATAGTACAAAAGATGTCCTTTATGCCTTTTACGCTCACACGTGACAAAAGAAATATATTTCATTTCATCATTGTAACTTCAAAAGATAAGCATGTATTTTAGGTGGGGCTCATGACAGGAACAGTTTGGCTGTGGCACATCCGCAGATCTTTCATGCTGTGCCAGCATGATGCTAGACTGGTTTTATTTTCGCGTGCACATTCCAGATCAAATCAAGTATACTGCATATACGAAGGTTAGGTTTGGTTAGTTTAAGTTTTTATTAACCAAATCCATGCATGTGCAGTTATTATCTCATAGCCAAACTGTTCCTATCACGAGCCGCAAGTTGTATTTTAACTTATATTCATCTTCATTATTATACAAGCTGACACACGTGCGCATATGGACAACTTTTATTGTTGTCGGTAAACTGGCATGCTAGTACACTTTAAAATGATCGAGTTCGGGAGAGAAAGATGCTAATTAATTTTGTGTCGGTATTATTCTTTTTTCCTTCCTTCTGAGAAAGAGTCATTTAACAATAATATTGGTGTCAAATATATTTCATAATATCAAATTCAAATCAATATTCTTGTTTCATTATTATTCCCCTTCTTAAGAAATTGGTGTGTCTACACCAGTATCTATCACAGGTTTCAATGTACGTTCCTTGTCTACTCATTGGTCAGCTCATGATGATACCTGTCGAAGTCTTTGCGAGGGATGGAAAGAGATCATGTCCACTTTGTCTGAAATTGAAGAAAATCACGTGATGCAAAGCAAGTGGGATTCTACTGCAACTTCAGTCACTGGAGATTGGAATCATGACCTGTCTATGGGATGATAACGATAGTTCAGGAGAAAGTGGAAGTGAAGACCAATACAATCCTTCAGTGATTTTCAAGACTTATACTTATGACGCAATTTTGCAGTCTCTCTCATTCGAAATGAACTGTAGGAAAGTATCATATGAAAGTTTCTCGAAGAAGTTCTGGTTTCTCACAATGTTCCATGTGAAAAAGACGTCATAAAGGGAGAGAAAAACCTTCAAGAACACTTTTCGACCGATATCGAGTCTGAATTTGTTAACGAATGTTTGCACTTCAAAGTGCACCTGCAATCAAGTGGCCAAGAAATTATTTCATTCAACTTCCACAAAAAATTCGACAAGAAGTCTTCCTATATATCCTAACCTGGACACTGCTGTTACAAGTTTTCTGTGTAAGATGGCAACAAACTGCTCAGATGAACGATAGTTTTCTGCTCTCAAAAGGTTGAAAGACTACCAGAGAACAACAATGACATATTTTTTGGGCTACTCTGTAATTAATTTTCGTCCCACTCAAAAGGTTAACATCGGCAACTCTTTGACACTTGAGCTACAATGCACTCGCTACATTTTTCCACAAACCATTCACCTAATCAGTCATAAATATTCTTGGGCGAATATACGCACCCACACATCACGATAACACAGCTCTGAGCATGTTTGTTATACTCGTCATACTAATCAGTAAAACATGGCACCCTATATTAATTTGTAGAAGACCGATAAACTTAAACATCTGTCAGCTCGAGATGAGAAACATTCACAATCGCCAAGAATCACCAGAGTACAAAAATCACACTGTGACAAAATTGATATTACTGCCACAGCAATTTTTCCAGAGCTGTGATGGCAAAATACTGTCACAACCCAGCTCTAGAAGAGACCAATGGAGACTTAAGTCTTAAGATGGATGTAACAGTGAAAATCAACCTGGAAAGTGAAGAAGGAAAAGGAGGAAAAAAGTTATATTTTCCATGCATCCATACCATTTCTTGCAACTCTGCATCTCTCTTGAGATCTTCTGCCAGCCAATCTGTTTGGGAGGCCACATGCTGACATGGTGGCTTTACATGACCAGAATGGCGCATGAAGTCTCGATATAAATTCAGCAATTCAGCAGGCTTTGGAATGTTGAGACCAACATCATCCCAGTCTTCAAAATCCTATATTATAAGAAAAAATCATGATCTCTCTCCTAATCTTTCCAACATCTTAAATTATCAATCACATTTATTATATACATCATCTAACACTAAAAGAAGCAATGATTTCTAAAGATATCATTTAACCTACATGACAAACACTAGGATTACCGCATAGTGGTATATAACTTAGTTGTGTAATCAATCACATAGCACGGCTATCAATAAGGTAGGTGTAGCCTAATGAAAAGGAACGACTCTAGAATACAGGTAAGTAGTTAAAAGCTATGATGTCATGTTGCGAGAAATCAAGGCCAACTATACCGAGAAGTCTGTGAAGTCATCATTACTTGTCTTTAATTCGCCGACTTTTCTTCTTTCTCGTTTTATTCTTGGTGTAAAGGAAAATATAATTTTTTTATTTAGAGAAAATACTCTTTATTCGCTGCTACTCATTTTAACTTGATATTTTGCAACCTCTACTAAGTTAGGCAAAATCTTTGGTCCAGGGATAATTATTCGAAAGAGGCCCTACACAGCCATCTTTACTGATCTTTGCATGTTTCTCCTCCTCTTTAATCAGAGGCTCGACACGACAAGGTTACTAATGCTCGAATAGTTTGCTTTCCTGTATTGTAGAGTTTAGAGAAAATCCATTCTTAGCTGAAAAGTTTCGTTCCAACTTTAGACGAATATGCACAAAAAAAAAGTGGAAAAATAAAAGTACAAACACACCTACCTGATTTTCATTTTCATCCGCAAATGTAATTGAAGTTAATTTGTACCCGTGCAACAGAAGGTATTCATTTACTAGAAAATTAAGTGCACGTTGTTCATGTGGTTTTATCGGTTCATTGTGCATAGGCTTGAGTGGTCCTGCAACTGGTGTCGTTGTTTCTGATTCTAAAATAAATGCAGTTAAAATATTATAGAAAAAGTTTTCAACAATGTATAAACATGTAGCAAAACTCGATTAGGCCTATACTGATAGTAGACAGTAATAGCAACTCTCCGAACTACCTGTTGCCACTGTCAGGTTGGCTCGAAGGGCGCTAATGGTCTCCTTAGCTTTACGTAATTCGAATTCCAAAACTGCAACTCTCTCATCCACACCTCGTTCACCATCTTCAGAATATCTCGTCAAATCTAATGAATCAAGGGTTGCTTGGCTGGAAGACCTTGCTGATATGAGGGAAGAAAAAGAAAAAAATTAAACATTCTACCATTACATATATGTATACAAAATGTTTGTTTGCTTTCCACATAGTATATACTAACGAATTGGCGATATTTCAGGACGCGAAGCTGCTTGGTGTTCAAAATTTCCTGGATTTGAAAAGAATTCTTTTAATCTCGGAACTTCACGTCCTGCTTCTACAAGTTCTGTATGAAGTTCCAGAGCTGTAAGAAGTAAATTCTCATTCAAAAGTTTCGCAGCAATATCGCTGTAACTAATATCACTCACAGGAACTTTCGAAAAATAATCATTTTCCTTGTTCGAGTTTTCATATACGTTAGCCATATTTACGTATTGCAGACGTCCGTAATTCACTTCGACACATAACCGTAAATACAAAAATATATTATTTTAAAAATGGAAAAATGATATAATATGGAGGTAACCTAGTTCACATTTCGTAACTTTGTAAGTCATTGACTAAAACACAATTTCATTCACACACAAACGTCAAACGCCATGTCACCTGTCATATGGCGGCATCTAGTGTATCTAGGAAGCTTTGGAATAGTATATTCAGGACCTTCTGAATACTACCAGAAGGTCCTGGTATAGGCCTATTGCTATTTTTTCCCGTCACATGCCTCAATTTCGTAGAATTTACACGTTTATTGCTCTGTGCGTGGTCAATTGCGTAAAATGGTGAGAATTCGATATAATTTAGAACAAAGAATATTCATTTACGACAATTACGTTGAAGAACATTCTTGCAAATTCTGCAAGAGGAAATTTTGCCTTAAATATCCCGGCATACACGTTCCATCATCACAAATCATTTTCTTTTTGTGAAAAAAGTGCGAACACACGGTTTTCTTGGGGACAAAAAGTATACAACACCTGAACAAAAAGTAAAAGTTTTCTTTGAACAGTTGTATCTGCAGTTTCAACCCAATCCCAGTCTTGACCCAGATTTCGCTCATCAAATTCATGAAAGTTTAACACAACCTCTTCAAATATCTTACTAAGGAAATTTTTTTTACACCAGGACAAGTCAGAAGTCAAATTGAAAGATCTCCAAAGACGAAAGCTCCTGGCCATGATCTTATTGTTCAACCTCTCCTTAAAAATTTTCTAGAAAACCACTCATTCTTCTAACACAAATCTACAATGCCGTTCTATGTTTAACACATTTCCCTCGACAATGGAAGCATGCCATAGTGGTTATGATCCCCAAGTCTGATAAAGACAAAAGCAACCCTTCAAATTACCGCCCAATAAGTCTGCTGCCATTACTATCAAAAATATTTGAAAAACTACTTATACCTCATCTCTTAGAACAACTTCAAGGGACTATTCCTTTAACGCAGTTTGGATTTAAAGCAAAACACTCTTGTTCACAACCTCACCGGATCACAGATACTATTTTATATACATATGAGGAAAAGTCGGTGTGCTTGGGGTCTCTTCCTAGACACAGAAAAGACATTTGATAAAAGTATGGCATAAAGGCTTGCTCTCAGAGCTTAAAAATCTTGTATCATATACCTATTATTTAATAATCAAGTCATACCTTTCACAACGTACATTCTCTGTTAAATACGAATCTGCTCAGTCAAAATCAAATATTGTTCAATCTGGAGTACCTCAGGGTAGTATTTTGGGACTGTTGCTTTATATTCTATATACATTGGATTGCCCAACAGAAGATCACTTAACAATAGCCCATTTTGCTGATGATGTTGCCATCCTTAGTAAAGGTACTTGTGAATCAGCAGCAGAACAACTGAATACTTTTTGTGAAAAAATTTCCACATGGTGTAAGCAATGGCGAATAATTATGAATCCTCAAAAATCAAATTTAGTCAGATTTACTTATAAGAGAAACACTGTAAATTATCCAGTAAAATTATGTGGTTCAGTAGTACCAATGGCTCAATCTGTCAGATATCTTGGATTAATCTTAGAAAACTTACTTGGCTTAACCATATATCAGCTATTGTTAAAAAGAATTAGACACAGAATCTACCTGCTAAAACATATTATTCAAGACAGCTCTCCATTGCCTCTACACTACAAGAGACTTATCTATATTTCAAGTGTGCGCCCTGTGAGGCAATATGGATGTTCAATTTGGGGATCTGCTTCTGCATCACAAATAAGAATACAGGTCATGCAAAATCGCTATTTGAGACTGATGCCTGGTGCTCCTTGGTATATTAGCAACAAGAACCTGCATGATGATCTCTGTATTCCTGAGATGATGAAGGTCCTAAGACAGAGCTACATCAGACTATATAACTTCTTAAACCACATGAATCTACTACTTCGAGTAATTGTCACTAATTCACTGCAAGATCCAGCACATAGACGACTAAAAAGAAAACGGCATAGTGATCTGTGGCTACAGGGTACTTTTGGGATTGCCAGTGGGTAATGCCCATAAACAAGTGTCAAGTTATTTTATTATTATTTTTTTTTCCTTTCTCTGTTTCTGTTATTCCCAACTATAATGTATTTATTTATGTACAATAAAGTTTCCTTAATAAAAAAAAAGTATACAAGACATAGGCCCAATCCTGTTTTAACAAAAGAAAAACTTGATGATTAGGGAACGGAATTTGGAGTAGTAAAAGCTAGTATTGGCATCTACACAGTCATTTGTTTACAACCCTTTATACCAAGTCCTCCCCTCCATGACATACTCGCAGGTCTCTACACGTCAACAACAGGTGAACGGGACAGTTGTCACATAAGAACTTCAACATGCAGGTTTGCAGTTCAGAGTAGTGAAGTGCAGGTACAATGCCGAAAGTGAAACCAACTAACAATACAGTATTGAAAGACTATATCTGTAAAACCTCCAGATCAAGTATCAAAATTCAGGAAACAATTCCCTAAATTGTCTCTTCCCCCATGTCCAGTTCCTACGAGATGGGGGTCATGGTTAGAAGCTTGCAATTATTACGCACTTCACCTCCAATCTGTGAAGAAAGTTGTCCAGTCTTTCGATCCCGATGACGCGGCTGCGATTCAAATATGCCAGGAACTGCTAAATGATGAAACAATCGAGAAAGAAGTCACGGATATTAAGTCAAATTTTGGATCTTTACCGGATGCCATTATTCAATTAGGAAAGTCAGGAGTAGAACTAGTTGAGCAAATAAATATTATGAGGACTATTGTAAATAAACTGAGTGCAGTAGAGGGTGAAATAGGAAAACGTGTTGGTGAAAAAATGAACAAAGTTTTGATTAAAAATGATGGATACGATATTCCTAGTCGGATTTCAGATGTACTAACAAAGACGTGTCCCAATGACGCCATTCAACATGTGAATTTAATTGACGTATCTTGTTTCAAGTACTCTCTAATTGTCTCTGCAGATGGAGAGCGGAGTTTTTCCATGTTACAAAATTTCCTTCCTTGCAACAGAGCAAAGTTGTATTTTGAAAATTTGAAAATAATATTTACAATTTATTATAACAAGGCATAGCATTAATTGAAAATGCCATTTCGTTTGGATCTACATATTCAGAGGCGAGTTCCATACAGAAGACAACTGTCTATCAACATCAATATGTCCACTGACACGCGAAGATGCAGAGGTTCATATTTAATTATGTATATTTGTAATGTTGTTTATTGGTGTCTTGTGCGTTGCGAAGAAAAGCACATGTAGTTCAAAAAGAAATGCAGATTATGTATGTAGGTCACTATATGTCATTAAACTATTCCATTTGTTTATTCTGAAATATATTTACAGACGTTGCGTGTAAGTTTGTATGAAGTGGACTCTACTCTTCCATGCGCCATGACGCAGCTCACTTGACAGTCACTGAGCTACGAATATCTATACTACGTTTCACCATTCTTTATAATACTCCAAATCCCTTTCCCTGTTGATGATATAGGGTCCCAATTAGAAAATTCTCCTCAGATATCTTTGCGACGATTAGCACAGCAAACAAATGTTTCGAAAACAAGTGCATGGACAGCAACAAGAAAATTATTAAGGTTTCGTCATAAAGTCACGGTTGTTGATAGTGAGTACCATTTGATCGATTATTTCTAATAAGCAGTTGAAGTACTTCAGTAAAGTAAATTATTAAAACAATACCGGTAACTAACATCCAAACTGTACAGCGCTTTGTCAACAGCAAAACAATGAGGAATGGACTGATAGACATCTTTTAATTTTATAACTGGAGTTTGGCAGGAAAGCAGAGGGATCAAAGCTTCTTACATAATCACGTCGACAACAGTGAGCTGAGCTCACTGGTTGACAAGCATCTAGCTGTAGCGCCCCGAATTTCACCTGTTTCATCCACTCCACAGCCTTCTATACCAGTGCGGTGCCTTTCAAGTGTCTTAGGTGGCACTGATCTGCTCGGAGATTTTCGGAAGACTTCGACCGCAATCGTATTACCTGGAGGGAATACTAAAACCATAATCATAAAATTATTATGGCCAATGGTATTCACTAGAAATTACAGGATGGCTAAAAGAGAATAGTATTGCCGAGAGCCCTAGTTCATTTCAGAGTATTGAAGCCTAACAAAATGCGCGGATTTTTAATTATTAAATTATTTGGCCTATTATGATTATTATTTCAATATAAGGCAATAGAACTAACACATATTACTGGCATTTTCAAGTTTAAGGGCACTCTCTGTCACTCTTCTCAAAATCATATCAATATGAAAAGATTGATTTGAAGTTTTATTTCACCTATACTCAATAATGAATTTAGAAAATATACCTATAACCAGAACAGAAGGTACTTCTTAATAATCTCTGAATCTGTAATCTACATCTTAGATTACATTTGTAAAGTTTCTTTCAACCCATAAGCAGTGCTGACTAGATCAGATGCTATGGACAGTACTCTATAACAGAGTCGCCAGTATGAAAGGATGATTCCAAGCCTTTGGCGTGAGACGAACTCGATAGCTCAGTGGTAGAGCGCCTGACAGGAGAACAGGAAGTCGCAGGTTCGATTCCCGCTCGAGGTTGTGAAATTTTTCTTTCATACCATGGCATGATTGTGACTATAATAGTATTTAAATTCATTAATATGTCACATCAACAGACGTGTATACGTCACCAAACATCGTAAGATGTAGATTACATTTGTAAAGATTACTTTCTGTTCAGATATTACATTTTCAATTTTTCTGCACTTGATTAAGGATGTTTTCGATACTGGTTATCAAAATTTGAATTCACGCTATTGTAATATATATTAAGATATAAACATTTATAACCCATTGTTATATCAAGATCCAATAAGAGGTTCTCGCTGATTGTACAATGTACAATACACCCTTTGACACAGAAAACAGTCGCTCTCCTGTAGCATGAATTTCTGTGTTCAGATTGAAGCACGATTCACAGTCTAGGATCAAGACAAGCCATATCAATGATGTACTTATATGTCCTGAAACGACATATTCCCTACAAAACCTTTATGGCTTACAAGCAAATATTCTCACAGGGACAGATAAGAAAGTTAATTTTTTTTTTCTTCCACCATGTTAATAACGTCAAAACAAGTGCTTATACGAATTTTGGCCACTTGAACGAATTACGAGGGCAGTAAAAAAATAAGTTTTCCTGGGGCCGCTTAGAGAAAAAAAAAACACAATTTCAATGGAAAAATTTATTAGAACAGATACAGCAGCTGTTCAACTATTTTTAAACATATTTCCGACTGACACATCTGTCTTACCGTGGGATCAACAAAGAGGTATAGATGGTTGTAACACACTTGTTCCGATCCCAGGTGGCAGACTTCTTCGACACGGTTTCAAAAATTGATCCCATGGCATGACAAATGTCTCAATTCTGGTAGGGAATATGTTGCAAAATGGCTCAATTGCTGTATCTGTTTCATTAAATCTTTCCATGAAATTGTGTTTTCTTTCTATAAATGGCCCAAGGGAAACGTATTTTTTTATGTTCTTGCATTCGGAAGGCCAAAATTTGTGTAAGCACTTGTTTTGACATTATTAACATGATAGAAGAAAAAAAAAAAAACTTTATCTGCCCCCATGAGAATGTTTGCTTGTTAGCCATAGAGCTCTTTCTTCTTTCAAAGACCAGAGTACACTTTGATTCCCGAGCCATTCCGAGGTGGGACTTTGTCTCTGAACAATGACCAATTTCCGTGTCAAAGGTGTACATCAGGCAGTACATCTCACTTGACGGTGTGTCAGAGGAAGAACAAAATTGTTTGTATACATCTGAAGTCTTGGTTGGTTAATGTAATACAGTATGTTACTAGTCAGTGATATATGCAATGGAGGGGGGAAAGGAACTGGCCACCATAACCCATTGTCTCATGAGCTACCTTGTTGGTGTCACTTATGATGTTCCAACCTGCCTTAGGACAGTTGACTGAACAACATAATAAGTACACGAGACATGATACTACCTTTTTTTAAAGACAACAAAATAGACCTACATGTCGTTTTTGAACACTTTCACTGGTAGTAATGATGCAGGGTAACCGAAGCTTTCTATAGTTGCACATTACTGGAGAAATTAAAAAGTAATTCTCAGAAAGAGAATAGTAATAGTAGTAGTAGTTTGATACGGGGTTGTATCCGGTGTGGCTTAGTAAATAAAGCATCAGCACATAGAGCTGAAAACCCGGGTTCAAATCCCGGCGCCGGAGAGAATTTTTCTCCGTTCCATTACTCTTTCATCGTATGAAGATATTGTGCAAAGATACTTTGTGATATGTTGTGCAATATTGATATCAATACAAATCAGTGTTATGTTAACAAGAAATACGAAATTAAAATGTGAGCTACTAATAAACTAAAAGGTAAATCCAAGTAATTATATGCTTTATTTAATCACATTTCCTTACAGTGTTATGTGAGATACGTTAATCTTAATAAACATGTTGGGTCCATATTCGACTTAAATTGATAGCAATATTTTCGCAACAGCAGACAATATTGTTAAGCTCTTTGAGGATAAAAAGACGTTATTTGGTCGGTGAGCTCCATCATCATCTGCTGTTGAGAGGCTGAGACCCATAATTCCACTTGAACTACGATTGCAGTCGAAACCATCCGAAAATTTCCGAGCAGCAGAAGTAGAAATTCGGGATGCTGCAGCTAGACACTTGTTGTAGGTTGAGCATACTGTACCCGGGAAATAATTTTAAACGATGAACAAATGTTCAATTGTGTTTATTTATAAATATGTGCTGAATTTATTCAGCTAGTTTCGTCATATATAATAAATCACCACAGAAATGTTATAAAAACTTATTGTAATAATATCGAAAGAATGGCTCATATTTGTAAAATACATTACCCCTGGCTATTATTTATTAAATGTACATATTCATTTACAATTCCCCCTCTACAAATACTGGACATAAACCGACATAAAACCATTTAACTTTAACAAATTAACCTTCTCTTAATACCACACTAGCAGTGAATAATACTGTACTTGTTCATGAAGAATAAATCACATTCTCAACTATGACCAGTAATTTATTCTTGTCTTTATCAGAGACTGTTTCAAAATTAATCCTACAGAGTGCTTTAACCAAAGCTTATATAAAGTGGTGTTTCATCATGTTATATACAAAATACACTTCATAGTCTACATTTATTATCTGAAAATTTCAAAATTCCTACTTTTCCACCAAATTACTATAAAGTACTTCATGTTTTCATAAGTCACTGCTCAGTGCCTACGCTGCCTTTAAATAATCACAATTCAAGGTATTGGAAATATACAATTCAATATTATAATATAATAATTATTCAGATATACTCCAATATCCAGTTATATTGTTAACATACCATAGGCACCAATCCATGCTATTTTAAAATGTAAATTTGAATTACATTTATGTATATACAATCAAGTCTCGAGTATTATGTGGTATCTTCTCCCCACATATAAACAAATAAAAATGCCCATAATATTTTCGTCACTACTGTGATACTGATATATTCACAAAAATATGTTACAAACTTACAATATACTTAATACATATTTACATGCCTTTTCTATATATATACATAATTCATGGTGGCAAGCCATATGAGCGAATCTATCTTAGGAATCATAAGTACTCTAAGTGAAACACATCCCTCGTGGAGTGAATGGACTGGATAATATTTGTGCTGCATTATTTCTTTACATGAACATATAAGAACTGAAAATCAAGTTCAACGCACTAATTGCTTAGATTAGAGTCTGAGAGAAAGAGAGCTGCCAGCACGATCGACGAAAGTGATATGATAAGGAAATTATTTACATCACAGTGGAACTAAAAAAATAAACAATTTTATACAACTCTTCTATCACTGTATGTGAGCTGATGTATACACCTTAAAATGAGAGGGATATTGACGATCATTCTCCCTATGAAGATCATCCAATATGACTAGTGCTTTGATCTCAATATTCCTGTCTGGTAAGGAAGCGTCTAAGTTAAAACGTAATCCTCATGCAGTAAATTAAAATTATACAAAAATACATACAACATTTTGGTGACCAGTACACTTTGTGAGGATGCATTTCTGTTGTAAAAATAATGAATAAAGTAAGAGAGCATAGGAGGAAAGGAAACTCTGAGAAAACAGGAGATAATTTTCTCCTTATTGATCGTTCATCTCATTGATGGAGTGTAACATATGTTATAAAGTGGCAAGTATTCGAGTGAAGCCGATGCATGCAGCCAAGAAGGTCTGTCCCACTCCCCAAATCAGTGCGTACAGTGGTGCCATCTGCAAATTGGAAGCTCTGTACACAAAAGCCACTGCTGCACTGCTTACCACTCCTGAAGTCAATGGAGCCAAAACACCCATCACAAGGATGAATATCGGGAAAAACCTTGAAATAAAAATACATTAAATTAGCCTGCAAAAATAGAAACATTCTAAGTAATTTATTAATGTGATGACAAATATACTTAAAAATAGGAAAAAATTAGGAACTCCATTTTGAATCTTGCGTACACCACTTTTAACACTTGAATATAATTAATTGATGAACTAGTGGACTTACTCGTGTTAAATATGTAATATTTGTCCGGCTTACAGCTGTTTCAGTGCTTCACGCACCATCATCAGAGCCTACTAGATCGCGGCGTCATCTCGAACTTCTCTGCCTGTTAGGAGGGTGTGTTTTATTGTTGGAAGGTGTTGAAGTGTGGAGTCGAATAGTGTGTGTGTACTGAAATTGATCTGTGTGTTGAGGATTTGTTCGGGGTGTGTTTTAGTGTGTTTGTATATTTCGTATTGTTCTAGTGTGTTGAGTCTTTGGTTCTTGGGTTGTGTGTGTAGGATTTCCATGTCCGTATTTATGTTATTGTATGTATGGTTAGTATTGGTTATGTGATCGGCGTATGTAGATGTATTGTGTCCTCTGGTTATAGCTTTAATGTGTTCTTTGTAGCGTGTTTTGAATGATCTGCCTGTCTGTCCTATGTAGAACTTGTCGCAACTATTACATTTGAGTTTGTATACACCTGTGTGGTCGTATTTATTTGTTTGTGTTTTTTGTGTGTTGAAATGTCTTTGTAGTGTGTTTTCTGTTCTGTATGTTATGTTGTATTTCTGTTTTCTGAATGACGATGCGATCTTATGTGTGAAATACATCGCACTAACATATGAAAACAAAAGCACACATCTTCTACATAGGACAGACAGGCAGATCATTCCAAACACGCTACAAAGAACACATTAAAGCTATAACCAGAGGACAAAATACATCTACATACGCTGATCACATAACCAATACTAACCATACATACAATAACATAAATACGGACATGGAAATCCTACACACACAACCCAAGAACCAAAAACTCAACACACTATAACAATACGAAATATACAAACACACTAAAACACACCCCGATCAAATCCTCAACACACAGATCAATTTCAGTACACACACACTATTCGACTCCACACTTCAACACCTTCCAACAATAAAACACACCCTCCTAACAGGCAGAGAAGTTCGAGATGACGCCGCGATCTAGTAGGCTCTGATGATGGTGCGTGAAGCACTGAAACAGCTGTAAGCCGGACAAATATTACATATTTAACACGAGTAAGTCCACTAGTTCATCAATTAATTAGGAACTCCTATTGTAAGAGAACTAATAGAGGTATCCAAATAAACCAAATTGCACTTTACTGTATAGGGATGAACATTTCTGACATGTGCGGTCAAGCAAAGAGTCATTGCTACAAGAGTGGTAGGGGTAGTGACAGTATAGAAGGAGAAAACTTTGTGTTACGTGCCAGTAAAGAGCTGTAACTCAGAAACAACATTGTACAACATTAATTTTGGTATCATTTGATTCAGAAGTACTAGGAAAATCGTGTATAAGGCCCAACTTAAAAAGTTGTACGGAGATTTTAATTCTACAGTACCTTCCTAAAATGCTTTTCTCCTATTTTGTTAAAAAAAGAAAAAAAACTTATACTTTAGAAACCATATCAATCGAAATCAATTTTAAATAGTTTGGTTGTATGACAGACTTGGAGAGATTCAGAGATAATTTTCAATACTTATGCAGCACAATTAAAATTACAATAAATGGGAAAACCAGAACAGAAACTATCTATAATAAGACAATGGCAGTTCCAGCATTGTTGTAGGCCTATGGTGTGGAATGCTAGACTCTTGACAAAGGAAAAAAGGCAATCATATGGAGTGGAAATAATGAAATTCCTGAGAGCTATTGCAGGATCTGTAAATGAAGACATTAGAAACAAGTAGTACATTTAGTTTTTATTAAAATTATCTGATTACCAAACAAATCAGCTTTCACGTGTTAAAAAGATAGATACCTACTGTACATGGTCTAACCAAAAAAATATATAAATACAGACTGGTAGGCAGAAAACCCCGTAGAAAATCCACAAAGACGATGTAGTCGACAGTTTTAGGAATAGGGATATCCTGAACTAGCACCAACAGATAGCGTACGTGTACTTTGAGGGATGCGCTTTGCGTGTGCATTTGTTTTTCGGTATATAAACATTGAGGATATACGTAGTGCATTAGTATATTAAATACTCTTAAAAACAACTAAAAATGGCGAATTTTGTTATGTCCCTATATGTAAAAACCAGGGAAAGCTTTTTGTCTTCAATCTGGTCCCGAAATAATCTGAATATGCTTTAAACCTTAAAAAATATAAGTAATTAAATTGCGCCTCGAAAGTGCTAGCTATTAAATAAAAGTAACTACTTCAAGTAAGGAATTGTTGACTATAGTTTCATTTTGGAAGAGGAAAAAGAAAAGTTAATAAAAACATATCAACCTCAATAGCGAGCTATGTTAGCTTAGATTATATGCAGTAGTTGGAGTCTCCGAAGTTTACGCCTGCAGTAAACTCTCGATAAAGAGGGATGTTTATTATCCAGGACGATCCGTAGTGAAATCAATTTCGTGAAAAATGTTCTTAATGTACTGTACCCTAATTATTAAAACCATTTTTTTAACTTCAAATTTTCAAAATCATCCCACATAGTATTCAAAACTGCATGTCCTTAACCTACAAAACGCACTACTAATCGTGATACTACTGCGATCATATTATATCATCCTATTAAAAATTGCATTTGATCTTTCTGCAACTACAGAAAAAATACGAGGAATTCATTTTCGATAGTCCTTTCCCTAAAAAAAAAAAAAAAACACACATTGGTGGCTGCATATCCTGTTTTTAGCATAAATAAATACTAATGATTAAAGAGGGCAATATTCACCTTCGACATAGTTCCTAATATTTTATTCGTGCACCTCGTTCTCAAAGTTCTCGTTTAGATTCATGAACATTCAATTTACTCGTATCTATACTCTGCATACTGCAGATTTCCCCACCCATCTCGGGGAATCGCTCAATATTATACAGGTTTACGTTATTATTTATTGTAAATTAAATTAAATTATGAGGTAAGAAAATACTGAATTATGTTAAATTTAACTAGGTTATACAAAATAATTATAAATATAATTTTGACACGCACAGAAAACGAAAAGCGGGAAAACGTAATCAATTGTAGCATATTATACAAATCTGGCTTTCAGGTAGTAGCTCCCTGTAAAGCAGGTTAGAATAATTCCAAGGAAAAATTTTTGCATATTACGTAACATAGCCCTACAACATGTTGCACCGCATGGAACGCTTCTGCCATCTAGCGGTAAAACTTCGCATAAGATATCCCTATTCTTAGAGATGAAACAGTCTTCTAATAAGGCTAATTCGTGACGATGATGAAGATTATGAACAAAAATGTCATACAAATCCGTCTCCCTAGAGAACCTCCCGAGATAAGTCATGTTGATACTTTCCACACTTTGAACATCTGTTAACCAAGAAAACCGATGCCATTATTTAATATTTTTCTTTTGCTTTCACAAATAAAATCACAGAATGCTGTAACGTTACTTACTTCCCAAACTTGTGTTTCCTGAGTGTTGCAAAGGCTATGGCAGCAGCAATCACATGAACGAAGATAGAAGAAAATAGGGCCCATAGGAATACTTGATACCACATCTCTGTACAGACAATTAAAGTTATTAGAACTAAATCCAATAGTTTTTAATATAATTAAGTACTAAAACTACATAATCTACACTTCTAGAAATTTACAAGAAATGTACGAGAATCTTCAACCACAAAGAAAAAGTGTATTGATTACACAATTTTTAACACTAGGATCTCTTAAGAATCTAAAGTATACTTCATATTCCTAAGAAAAGTGTAATTTATTACTTAATAATTACTCATGACGTAAAGTTGTTCGCTTATTTGGAAAACATATTAAATTATACACATCCAACTAATATGTGAGGAACAAGACATAAGTTACCCGCAAAGGTGTTGAGAGGGTCTGTAGGAGAAAGACCAATCACATTTGCAACTGTATCCAATTCCGATGTCTGGAATTCTTTCGCTGCATAGGACATTCTGGAAGGGGTGCAGTACCAGTCCAGAAATATCTATTCCACATTTGAATCATTCATGTGCCACAGACGTATCGCTCCGAAGAATCCATTGTAATAGATCATCAAGGGATACGGTTGCAAAGTTCTGAAACACAATGACTACAATTAGGCATACATGTTCAATTACATGAAGAAATTACATTAAACATTAGACGCTATGCAAATGGCTACATTAACATAAAGATTCCTTTAAAATGTTAATATGTAGATTGATAAGTACTATATGCATGAATGTGATCACTGACCTCTGAAGTGACAAATTCGTTTTTAATTGTTCACGCATTCTTTTAAAATAAAGCCATAAACAGCCCAATAATACATTGAACCGAATACTTTCTTACCTGATTATTAGGAAAAACATTATAATTAACTTCCGATTTAATCGCTGTCACCATAATAATAACAGACAAAACATCCTCTCACTGGAACTCCACATTCCACAAGAGCTTCTGCTACAAAACAATTGACGTACAGCCGGCGCAGTGACAGAGGGCGCAAGTTGTACACGAGAAGAGAAGCGAAGTTGGTGACCAGTGTAAGACAAAGTTTATTGTTCTACAACTAAAGTAAGATTATTCAGATTGCATTTGCATGAATTTGGTATTAAAGTTAAACAATTTTTATCATTCTTAGTTATTTATAAGTAAAGTAGTACATTAGATCCTTTACATATCGCGTCGCATTGAACCCTTTGTACAATCCAGAAAACAAGAATGCCAACATAGTACATTTTTTTTAATACGCTAGAATTTTCCGACCAACAACTGGCTGTCATAAAATATTATATTTCTTATACATTGCTACAGTCTTGGAAGATTTTATAATTACCATTTAAATCTCACTAGTTGAATTTTGTTTCAGGTTTATCTTCAAGGACAATGGATGAACGTGAACTAACTTCAGATAGTGACGAAAGTGATGAAGATTATGTACCCTCGGGTATGTGGAAAGTATTTCGTATATACATTTACATGTTACAGTAATATACCTACATAAAATATATTAATCTTGAATAACTGAAAATATTTAAGTTACATTATAATTTCGGGCCAAAGGTCAACCAACTCTATGCATTCTATTAGGCCTAAAGAAGAGCTGTAAAAAGTTAAGAAAGAAACATTTGGATAATATTCCTTTAATTAATGCTCTACCCATTTTTCTTTTAAGGAATAATTAGCTATAAGATGCTTTCGGATTCTTACCCTGGTTCCTCTCCTCGAGCACAGAACAGATTTTCATTAGAGAACAACTAGTACAAGATTCTGGATTTCCACACGCCTTTAATTAAATTTTGAACATACTTTTGGGACACTGAACCTCAAAGTAACTGCAAATTCAATGTGCTTTACTAGTATGTATAATTAAATAACTGTAATTACAGTTCCTCTTTTATAGATACTTCCAACCAACATTTATAAAAATTGTAAATTATTTAGAGACGGCGATGATGAGGCGCAAGTAAAATAGTAAAGCTAAGGAGAAAGGAACTATTCGCAGAAAACCTGCGCTACATTCTCCATGCTGTAGTTTTCGAAACAACATAGGAAATGCATGTAGACTAATATAAAATATGACCACAGTCTAGTACATACAGTCACGAAGCTCAATATGTAGGGAATACGCATCCAATGACAGTTGAACTTCAGTTGCTAGCCATTAGGATCGCTACTATCGCACAGGCTATTGTTCCTAGTACTCTTAGTTGCTAACTGCTTGGAGCATTGTATCGCGAGGAATGCAAAAAATCACCTCAAGCTTCGTGACTGTATGTACTAGACTGTGGTATGACTGTGTGATCTGATTAGCAGTCATGATCAGAGACGGCGCCAGGACTTTTAATCTGGGGGGGGGGGCGCAGAGGTGGGACGAGACGTTAGTTTGGGAAGCTGTGTTAAAATGATTTTGTTCAGTGTTAGTGTTGTAATGAGGCAATTTTATTATTCTCGTTTGTATGTCTTTAATATTTTATTAATTATATTATATATATATATATATATATATATATATATATATATAAATGTATTATTATTTCTTTACAATTGCGTTACCACATTAAGGTACAAATATAGCTATTTACGTAATTATTTGGGTTTAAGTCGAGTCATATGTACCATAAACAAAAGAAAAATTGAGTGCTGACACTAATTTCGCACAGAAATAAGGGTGGAAATGTACTGTTCAAATGTGCCCCACATGACCCTATCAAGTACAACCATTCACTAGTCGACCTGGTTGGTGAGTTGGTATAGCGCTGGCCTTCTATGCCCAAGGTTGCGGGTTCGATCCCGGGCCAGGTCGATGGCATTTAAATGTGCTTAAATGCGACAGGCTCATGTCAGTAGATTTACTGGCATGTAAAAACTCCTGCGGGACAAAATTCCGGCACATCCGGCGACGCTGATATAACCTCTGCAGTTGCGAGCGTCGTTAAGTAAAACATAACATAACGACCATTCACTAAAGAGAAGAAGTAAATATTAGAGATGTACAATAATTTTCAAAAAGTGAATAAATTCATTAGGTTCTAATTGTCATTATCCTTATGAAGTTCGGAAGAGAAATACTTTCTAAGCACTTCAACACTGAGTTCACACCAATAAATTAAATAGAAGGAAAACGGGAGCCAGTACATCAGAAGGGCTGCCTTCTCTGTTAGTACTGGCAACTTAATGAAAATTATGTGTTGAGGTGAGAAATTCAATCTGTTCTAATGTGCCTTCTCACCTATCAGCTGTTGACTTGTGACTATTATGTTATCACTCCACTAACTTGTCACAGTGCCAGCTACTTTTGAGAGCCAGGTTCCAAAGTACAACTCATGCATTTTGTCAAGACACTCGCGATGTGCAGTACAGGAACAACGTTTTTTTTAAGAGGGTAGGAGTAGGAGGGAAGGTTGGGCGTGTATCTCCCGAGTTCAAGGCAAAAGAGTAGCCCATTCCCCTATAATTCGTAAGTAGACGCAGCCGATCTCGTGCGCAGCTCTGTAGGAAGAGTGGGGGAGGTCTGGACATAATGCATGCACTGTACCTGATGAGCACCAGGGCCTGGAGTCTCAAGCCCTTTGTATGTCAGCATGAAAACCCACACTATTCCTAAGATTTCACCCTACCCTATTTTTAACTTTTATAAATCATTAATGAAATGAGGGAGAGGTGTAGAGTGTTGATGGAATGATAGAGGGAAACAGAAGTACCCTGACAAATTCCATCACAACCTGATTCGGCATTAAACCCAGGCTACCCGGATGAAAGACCAGTGGGCTAGCACTGTAGCCACAGATGCCATGAATGTTAGTTATTCAGGAGAAATGTACATGATCTGGCAGAATCGACAATCAGTAGGAACAATTATAATCAAAGCCCAAATGGATCCAATTTCATAAAAATATAATACAGTTAGACTAATTTTATCATTGATATCACTAGATAACCAAGCAAATAACGGATTTAAAAAATAAATTAATATTTCATATAAAACAGTTATATTACTGGTTGTTCTGTGTGGTTGTGAAACTTGGACTCTCACTTTGAGAGAGGAACAGAAATTAAGGGTGTTTGAAAATAAGGTTCTTAGGAAAACATTTGGGGCTAAGAGGGATGAAGTTACAGGAGAATGGAGAAAGTTACACAATGCAGAACTGCAATCGTTTTCTTCACCTGACATAATTAGGAACATTAAATCCAGACGTTTGAGATAGGCAGGGCATGTAACACATATGGGCGAATCCAGAAATGCATATAGAGTGTTAGTTGGGAGACCGGAGGGAAAAAGACCTTTGGGGAGGCCGAGACGTAGATGGGAGGATAATATTAAAATGAATTTGAGGGAGGTAGGATATGATGATAGAGACTGGATTAATCTTGCACAGGATAGGGACCGATGGCAGGCTTATGTGAGGGCAGGCAATGAACCTGCGGGTTCCTTAAAAGTCATTTGTAAAGAAGTAAGTATTGTGGGGGTTGACGTGATCATAACAAACAAATTACAGCATTGCTGACTTCAGTATTTTTCTTGTGAACTTAGTACACACATACATATGAGTAGGGGTGAGGATAAAGAGGGGGGTGACTCAGTTAAACATAGTAAACATTGCCACTCAAACCAATATATATATATATATATATATATATATATATATAGCTACGTGTTTTAAACAAGAATGCATACCTCTTAAATGACACGTCAAAGAAAATGGATTGTGTGGCAAAAAATGGTTCTCCATACAAGACCTATTATCCCTCCGAGAGATTCTGAATCATCCTGTATACTGGAAGCACTAAATAAATGCATTATTATCTAGAAGGTGCAGCTAATATAAATTCACTAGAAGCACATGGTAGAAAAATATATGAATTACATCTGATTTTTATTGCTTTCATAAAGTGGCCAGATAAAACTATAATCTCTATTAATTCTAAAATTTAAGGAGCTGAAAGTAATCCACCATCCGAAGAAGAATCAGATGGTGTTGAAGAAGAAAACGATCAAGACGGGAGTGATGACGAAGATGTAGATACAAGAAAAAGGAAACGTAAAAACATTAAAGGAAAAAAGAAGAAAAAGATTAAAAGTGGAAGGTAAGTAATATTGATTTGCATGTTTAGGAATTGCAGTGTGATTGTTGCTTGAAAATGTTTTCAGGAGAAATACACTCAAAATATGGAAATCTGGTATTTTACATTACTGTTTTATTTCTAACGATATGTTGATAACCTGTTAGATAAATGTTCACTGTTTTCTGAACATATAAATGCTAGACTGTTCCCAAATGTTGGCTGTGATGATACTGTGTTACAGATAAGTGGTTTACCAAGATTTTGAGTTTAACTCTTTAATTAAGAAAATAATTAACCCTTTAGTTAAGAATAGTACATTATGCAACGAGCCTATAATGGTAGTAATTAAGACGCGAGTATGTTTATGAAACGAGCGCAAGCGAGTTTCATAATTTTCATACGAGCATCTTAATTACCATTGTAGGCAAGTTTCATACGACTTTTTTATGCTTGACCATATTTCTAACTTGAAATTATTCATAAGTATTAATGTTATTGTTATCTAAGTGAGGAGAGGAACTGACCTTGTGCAATAGCCTACCACGTAAATTGTGAGATGTGCGCAGACGCGAAAGTATTGATTTTTTCCAGGAAACGAATGTCATTGACCTTGATATAATCTAGAGAGTAAAATAAACATTAACCTTGATATAACATTGAAATTGGTTTAGACATTGAAAAACGAGATGACAAATTGAATTTATTTGAATATTATTTACAATTAACGCTAATTATTATAGTAACAGAACATAACCTTCTGCGACAGTATTGGATTTCCAGCCTCTGTGACGTTTCGCTAGTTGTCTTTCAATTGCATATCCGAGAATAATCAATACTTGCGCTTTCATATTACTTTCTGATTGGTGGAAAACCTGAACTTTAATGACTAGGTGTACTTTAATGATGTCCATTAAAGGGCCTCTACCAGGTGTATAATTACTACATTTCAGCATTGTCGAGCATAAAATAAATTACACCACAGTATGACAAGTAGAGGGAGTGATAGATGGATGAAGAGCACTGTCATTAAAATATGTCACCTGTGGCAGCAGTAAATGGAAAGTAAATGATTGCAAAAATTATCTTTAATAGGTAATTGATGCAGAAAAGTTTAGAAAATGCATTGCCCCAGAAGAAGTATTCTGTTGTCAACTTTAATTTATTGCTCAGAGGACCGTTTTCTTTGTCATTTTCAGAAAACGTAGCCATCAGTCAGAGGTACAGGAAACAGAGGTAGAAGAGAAAAATGAGGAGGAGAAGATTCTTACTGAGGAGGAGGAAAAGAAAAAAGCTGACTCTCTATGGTCAGGTAAATATTTGAGCATAATCATAATATAATTTCATTTGTTGCAGAATTAGAGACACGATACCATGGATAAACTTTCAGTTTATGTTGTATGTGTGTGCGTGCACTCACACTCGTGTGTTTGTGAGGGAGGGATAGATGGAGAGAGAGAAAATTGTGCTTATTATGCATGCTCTTAAAAAAAAAAAAAAAGAACATGTAAATATTAATCACTTCTTTCTTACAAAAATCGTCTAAAAATGGGTTACCTAACAAATCATCTTTCCCTCTCAATAATTGCGAGTTATCTTGATAATACAATCTCAAGGGAAAAAATGGAACTCTCTGCATCATAATCCACAGTTAATTCCCGATTTACCACAAAAATCGTCTGTAGCTGCAATTAGATTGGCAACAGGCCATGATTGTTTGGCCAAACACCTGCATAGACTTGGAATATATCAGTCCCCTAACTGCCCATTGTGCAACTCAAACCAAGAAATGGATTCGGAACACCTCAAAATCTGTGCTTCAGTGGCTGACCATGATAATATCTTTGAAAAATATTGGAGTGCAAGAGGTCAAATGATTTTACTGTCAAACGCTTGGCATTAGAAAACAACAACATCTTCTAAGTGACACTTCTAATATTGTAATATTCATTACCCTGAAAGACGAAACTGCTTTTTGGAGAAGTGAAATAATGCTGCAATATTCAAGTAATGTTGAAATTGAACCTTGAACAGTTGTGTTATTTGTAACTTAAAGTTTTTGTTGGTAAATAGTATTAGAATGCACTTTTAATCTGGCCCAGTATTAATTGCTAAAATAGCATAATTACATCTAATTTTGGGAATATTACAATTTATTCTGCCTTCCAACACCAGAAATTAATAGCTGAATGAAATATAATTTTCCATTAAAAGTATCTAGAAAACAATTTCCTTGCCAATTTCAATATGTAAATAAGGAATGTTTTGGGTATTTGCTTAATAAAATAACACTTCAGTCACCATACATGGATATCTGATGTAAGACAGTACGCAAGTAAGACGACTATTTCAAAATGTGAAAATAACAAAACCTTACTCTCCCAGATTGGAGAACAAGTATCATTTTCTAGCTGTTCATATTGTCATCTTTGTAATTATTTCTGTATTCGTGTGTTGTTATTTTACTAGGCTTCAAAGGCCGAGTTCCCTTCAGAATATGAAATCGAACCCGCGCCAGAGTGCAACACCAGATCACCAGGCAAACCAAATATAGCTAGAAATGACAACATGTCTGACTTGCTTTCCTGACAATCAAAACCGTTTACTAAAAAATAATTGACATTTTAGTATTATTATTACTGTCAAATATTAAGTAATTCAAAAGACATACAATTAACCAAACCTACCTTTATATATAAATATTACCACAGACATATTAGGTAACACTAAGGACATCAATATTCTATGACTTGTTTGAAAATTACTTTCTAAGTTTAAGTTTCATAGAGTGAGCATGTGGAGTGCCTAGGTTTGGTATTAATTTAGCAGAAGTTAGTTTTCAAACAAGATCATGTGAATCTTCCCACCATCTAATGAAGTTATAAAGCGATATTATTTCAATATTTGAAGCAAAATTATGGCAAAGTGCATCAACATCGGTTAAAAACGCAGTAATCATAGATTACGAAACGACCGTTAAACAGTAACTGTGGTTAAAATGTAATTTCTGTGCACCATTCACAATCACCGATTACTTAAACATGGCTAGCTGACACCTCATTTAACCAGAGTAAAGTCTATGATGGTACACTGTTTCTACAAAATGGCTAAAGGAAAGCATCCATACCGCTGCAAAGATAATAGTCAACGTCTAAAAGTGACTGTGTTCACTCTGTTCTACATCGAAATGAACGTGTCCTACATTTTCGCGTTGCATTTGTTTGCCTTTCGGCACTGTTATATTTACGAGTTGCATTTCTTTGTTTTTCAGTGTTGTTAGGTTAAAATCGTACAAAATGGAAAATTGGATGCAAAAATGATTATATCCCAATGTGAGGTTGAAGTATTGATAGACTTACTTACTAGATGTAAATATATTATATAAAAAAGAAGTAATATCCATAAAGGAAAAGGATGCAGAAGATGAGCAGGAATGTGTGTACGATCCAGGACCCCATTTACACCAGGGAACTGTTCATTATCCTATGATCCATCAGCCAGTGACATAGAGAAAGAGATATTCGAGTATTCCCTCTTAAAATACAAAAAATAACAGTACATAGAATCGTAACATAAGCAGCCGATCCATAGGAGAAATATGACTGTTCTTGTGTTATATCAAGTGATCCATTTGTGGATTTTGATAAACGAAATCCCTCCTGAAATTTTCTGTCACCTAATTCCTCGTAAGAATTCTCTCTTTCCACTAAAGAAACTTCACGCTCACGCTCTATCCAAGTAATTCAAGTACTGTGTAATAATAATCGTCTTCGAAATAAACATCTGTGGCTCTGGCCGCCATTTTGCTTTACTTGGTCTACTAATCACTGGTTATCTCCTTTAACCGCTCGAATATGGCCGGTTAGATATTACTGTGGTTAACCTCCTATTTAAGTTGTAACCGAGGTCGATCCACTGTAAAAATGCTTAAACACGGGTTAGGTGACAATTTTAACCAGTGGTTACACTAACCGACGTTGATGCACGTGGGCATTAAAATGTTGTCTCAATTGTTCTTTATTTTCTACTGATTATTTTAAAATTTATTTATATAGTAAATATAAAACATAGTAGTGATATTTGTCATGGACAGGAATTGCTGCAAAACTCGAGAATGACTCATACATTGTTTTAAAATCAAGATACTGTTTTAATTACATTCAGTCTGTGGTGAGTATAAAATAAGCAGAAGAAAGAGGAAATGAGATGAGGAAGCTGCATTGCCCACAAATGTGTTTGTCTTTTGCAGATTTCTTGAAGGACACAGGTGGTTCCATAAACCGACCAAAACCAGCTATGACTAATGGAAACAAGAAAGAAGATCCTCCTGAAGTAAAAGCAGAGTCACAGAAAACTGTTCAAAAAGAGAACAAAGTTACCATCACTAAGTTGTTTGAATTTGCTGGTGAAGAAGTTAGGTTAGTACCACATTGAAAATACTGAACTAGGTATACAGTAGAATAATAGAGAGCACAGGGAGTGTGTTAAGAAATGTTCGTAAATAAATTACATTAATGTACAGTATATTCATTATGTATTCATAATTTTTTCTGGTCTTCTCAAAAGTGTGAAAGAGGAGTTAGTGTTCATTATAAACTGCAATGGATGTGTGTTAATATTTAAGACCCCAATCATATTTATGCACTTATCATCACTTATCAGTATTTGAGATGGTCAAGGCATGTAGCACATATGGGCGAATCAAGAAATGCATATAGTGTGTTAGTTGGGAAGCTGGAGGGAAAAAGACCTTTGGGGAGGCCGAGACGTAGATGGGAGAATAATATAAAAATGGATTTGAGGGAGGTGGAATATGATGGTAGAGACTGGATTCATCTTGCTCAGGGTAGGGACCTATGGCGGGCTTATGTAAGGACAGCAATGAACCTCCGGGTTCCTTAAAAACCATAAGTTATCATCAGTACTTGCTGTACCAAATTTGGACTATTGTGTTGTATTGGTTCTCAAATTATTAGCATGTGTTACCTTTTAATTTCAAGTAGATATAAAAAGTACTTTGCATAACAGCTTTAATCTGATTCAGCTGAAAATTTGCATAAATAAATCTCACTTATGTATGAACAAAAATGGTTCTGAGTTTTAACATTGTATGTATATTTTACTGTTCACAAATTTTTTAACCTTAAATTTTTCTTTAATTTTATTATTATTGTATTTTAACCTATCAAAATTTATACTAAAACGGAATGGACATAAAAAATCCAGAGCAAATTTTAAATCATTCTGCTTATTATAAAACTCTCAGAAATTTGAGGCTTCTTGTCCATTTTACAATTTTCATTTTGAAGATCAACGGATTAGCCTAATAGTCTTCTTCTTTCATATATCATCCTAAGACCATAAATTGAAAACTGTACTATACAAACATCTTGTTGCCTCTGAACATGAAAAATGCGCTCAGTCTAATAATTGCAGCTGTAAAGATTTTCTGTCCTGTGCCGTGGCGTCGCGTTCTAAGACATCCCATCTAAGACTCGCGTTACAAATGCGCACTGGTTGGAGTCCTCATGGGGAAAGAAATTTTCTCATGAAATTTTGGCCAGTGTATGGGACCGGTGCCCACCCAGCATCGTGATGCACTTGGGGAGCTACGATAGGTAGCGAAATCCGGTTGAGAGTACCAGCTATAATGGCTGGGGGGATCATCGTGCTAACCACACGATATCTCCATTCTGGTTAGATGATCGTCCACCTCTGCTTTGGCACGTGGGCGTGAAGCCAGCAGCCGGCTGGTCGGTCTAGGCCCTTCACGGGCTGTAGCGCCACGGATTATTATAAAGATTTTCTATAGCGCACTTGCCCATCTTCTGCCAATTTCGGTCAGTGGCATGTAAGTGTGGGAGTGAATGCTTGCACAGACGGATACTTTTTGATAATGAAGACGACTGAAAATTATTATTTATGCCTAAAGCTATAGGCATAGTTTTCTTTTAACATACTGCGTCTGAGAAAATATTAAAGGAATAATAATAATTGTCATGTTTCAATATGTTTCAAGAGTAACAAAGGAGGTAGCTTCAGATTCTGCTGAAGCCAGGTTATCTACAAACCCAGCAGCCCCTGCCATTAGTCAGGGAGCAGCTAGAGGTCGAGGAAGAGGATCTGGAGGCTTGAAGGGATTATCTTCAGTTTTGGGTCAGTTAGGAAAGAAGTCAAAGTTGGGAACATTGGAGAAATCTAAATTGGACTGGGATCGATACAAAAAGGATGAAGGAATAGAAGAGGAACTACAGAAATATAACAAAGGGAGAGATGGGTAAGTTCATACTCTCAAACAAAAGAAACGGGTAATACAGAGCTGTGTATTTTTATTATTGTACGGCAAAGTGCTGCATTGGAGTTAAATCACTCGCTTGAACTCGGTCGAGTGTTGCACCCTCGAGTGAGATAAGGTCTGTCGTGATACGCTCATAATAAATAGAAGCACAGTACAAGGTCATCTCATTGACATGTCTTATCTTGTATGGAAGGCGACAGATAAGATACACACATGTTTTGCTCACACCGTAAAAATAAGGCTTTATTTTCTGCGTTTATGACAAACGTCTAATGGAACATACCAAAACAGTAATTTGGAGTTATAAATAAAATAGTATGAAAAATTTTGATATACAGTTATTATTGTTAATTAATAATTATTCAGTATTTGGTTTACCATATATATATTATGATAGGTCCATACATAGTGTTCCGCCTATATACTGCGACAATGTAGAAACGTTTTACAAAATAATATTGATATACAGAGTGATTTATATAGAACTGACACATTTCTTTCTTTCTTTCTTTCTTTCTTTATTTAAAAAGGAATGATGTTAGCCATAGTTTGTTATGCCTCAAATGTAGAGTATCTTTGGGAGACTACTAACCTCTATAGCAAATTTTGAAAATGCTTTATTTATTCAGCTGGAAATTCACTTAATGACCAGTTTTTAACGTCAAATTAAGCAGAGTTTTGATTCCCTGTCAGGAGATGCGCAGATGTTTATTCTTTATTCCTTATTGTTGGCAGCTGTTTTCGACATTTTGTTTTAGTCTCTGAAAATGCAGTACACATTAAATTAAAAGCTCTTCCTTGTGAAGCAATACTGGATTAGGAATTCAATTACAGCTACTCAAAGGGCAGACCAGAGAGAATTTGGCGTTTGTAATCCCCCCCAAAGAAACACAATACTGGGACTGGTAAACAAATTGGAAACAACTGGATCTCTAAAAGAATATGACAAATATACAGAATAAAAAATAAACATATGCGCATCTCATGAGAGGGAATCAAAACTCCTGTTTAATTTGACGTTAAAAACTGGTCATTAAGTGAATTTCCAGCCGAATAAATAAAGAATTTTCAACATTTGCAATAGAGGTTAGTAATCTCCCATACTCTACATTTGAGGTATAACAAATTGTGGCTAGCACCATTCGTTTTGAAATAAAGAAAGAAAGAAATGTGTCAGTTCTATATAAATCACTCTGTAGCAGTAGATTAATAACAATATTAGTACAGAGATAACGTCACAGAAAATATAATAAAACGAATAATCATGCTGCACAACTGTTACAGACGCAAAGATTGATACACTAAGTGTCACAAGTAAGAATTTGTCCCACACATCACTCTTCATACCTTCTTTAGAACTTCACTTGTATTCCTTGTTGAGTAGTTTCAACTTCACTACATCTTTTAGCTCGCTCTCCATTTTTGACAGTGTACTTCTTTCCAGTAACAAGAACGAATGCCTAACGCTTGGCTTATACTGTTCAAGGATTTATTGCTCGTGACAATTTTTCCCATCAAGCATGTGTGCTACCTATCGGATTATGCTATGAACTACTTGGCACTCGAGTGAAAACATCTGATGCAGACCTCTGTTGTACAGTATCAAAATTTGTCTACATCGAATCTTTTCAGACCATATGCACATTTAATACAGAGCGGTCTATGACATTCTCTATGGTACTCAGCTGCAAGTAGGCCCAGCCTTAGCACTTGTCATTCCCTGTGAATGGGGTCCGCTACAGTCGCTAGAGTCAACTATTAAAATTGCATATTCATATTGTTTACTAACCTTGACTACAGAAGGTGTTGAAAATGATGTTCCTCTGCTGCAACACATTCCCGACATCTCCAAAGGAAATTGGCATTTACACGTGCAGTTTGTCTTCTGTAATTCTCCCGATTTCTCGTACAATACTGTCTTTTAACTCGCGGATTGTCTTTGTATACTTTATTTTTTAGATATCCCCATAAATAAAAATCGCAAGCTGACAAATCGGGTGACCTAGAGGGCCATAAACCTCTAATAATAACGCTGTCCTCGAATATTTCACTTAACAAATTCAATGTTTCTGCTGCTATATGGGCAGTTTCTGAATCCTGCTGGAAATAAGCACTCTGACACTCGATATCGGTTCACTATTAAAAAAATGGGTTGAGTATTGTGATCTGTATCTGTCATCATTGATTGTATTGTCAAAAAATATAGGGCCTATAATCCTATGTGCAGTTATAGTGCACCTTCTCATCATGTAAAGAAGTTTCGTGAATGAGGTGAGGATTTTCTGTACTCCAGTATCTATTGTTTTGCGTTATAACATGGCCATGTATGTGAAACTATGCTTCATCTGTGAAAATAATTTCTGTAGGATCCACAAAGCCATCAGCAACACTTTGTAAAACCCAGTTACAAAATTCACACGACTCGCGTTATCTGTAGGCTGTAACTGTTGTCACTCTGTAGGGCTTAAATTTAAGAATTTAGTGCCTCTAAATCCTGTGGTTTCTGGAACACCCAGAGATGGCGGAGAGATTTTCGAGGAGAATGTTCTAAGCTTTCTCCTATCTCATCGAGTTTTTCCTTAGTAAGTACACTTGGGTTTCTCTTCCCACGTTTATTCAGAACTGACCCCGTTTCTCTAAACTTTTTACGAGGTTTAATATACTGTAGTCATCTTACATGGAATGGGAACACCAGGAAATTGCATTGCAAAACATCGTTGCACTGTTCCACAATTCTTCATTACCAAGTAACACTCAAGAAGATAAATCTTTTGTTGTGCCATATTAAGCCACAATCTTCAGTCTTCAACTAAGACGTACATACATCAATACAAAAGTCAACAGAGCTCATAGGCAACTGAACAGTTTCAATGTGACCATGTGCTGTGTCCTTGAGGGCAGGGACAGAGAGAGAAAGACTGTAGGAGACCCGTTCACTGGGAATGACTAGCACTGACACAGGGCCTGCTTGCTGCTGAGTGCCATAGAGAATGTCATAGACTGTTCTGTAGTTTTCTACTTAAGGTATGGTCAATATGTTGCTACTTTTGTGAACAACAATGCAGCTCGAAAAGCAGCAACTACAAAGGAAGCTTTAAAGTAGAAATATGTGAACAGAGTTCTCAGGCTTGCAGTTAACAACATATTTCTGATTGGTTTTGTTGAAACTTTTGCAAGGGTTGCAAACTATGTTACCACCCAAATGTGGCAATAATAACAGTTATACTTTCTACAGGGTAGAAGGTGTTCATTGACAGTAACTTCACAGAGTAAATCCTTAAGACCAAAGGAACAGAATTTTCCTTTACATTTTGCGTTTTTCTTTTTATTTAGTGCGAAAATGGGATTTTTTTTTAGAAATAATTGCAACATCACAGTAAATACAGTAGCTTTTGCCAATGTATGATAATATCTCTTCTCCGCAGCAGTAAGAGCAGTTATGTAGTCAATGTCAAAATCAGACATTTGTTACGAGGTGACTGCCCTTATCTCCTGTAGTAGTCAGGCCTTAGGTTGAAGCATGTATCTAGTAACAGCATTGCCAAATATCTTACTTAAAATGTTTTATTAAATAAAGTATTAAAGTACTCTTAAGGTAAGCGTTCACTACATCATATCACACTCATCGGATGAATCGCACAGATTGGTAAAAGACTATCTTTATTGCAGTTGTTATGTAACCATGTTCACTACATCGTATTGCACACATCTGCTCTTGGCAAATCCGTCAACGTTTCTCGGATGAGCAACTTTTCCGATGTGTGCGATCATAGCCTTCTTTAATAAATCAATTTTAATTGGTCAACTGTTACTATTATGTTGTGCCATGTTAGGTGTCGCGCCAAAATGGCAGACGGAAAACTTATTTCTCTTGTAGAAAACTGCGAAGAATTATATAATTTGAGGCATTCCCATTACAGTAATCAAGTCGTTTCTTATATATAAGAAACGACCAATATCTCTTTCGTTTCTTCCTCTTCGATTAGGAAGCATTAAACAATTACAAATTCTTATTTATTAACACTCATGAATAATAGACCTAACATCAAAACTCTTCTGTTTTCAGCAATGTCAATATCGTACTTCATATGTTTTAAACAGCTGATACAGACTCTGATGAGATGATGAGGTAGAGCCGTTACAGTGAACGCACTGCACTTAAAATATCCATTTCGTGCAGTTCGTATGAGTGCGATACGATGTAGTGAACGCTTACCTTTAAACTGTGAACGAGATAGAAACAATATGCAAAATTATTTGTTGGAACCAAGAACGCTAATGTAAAGATATTTATAAAATATGTAATCTAAATGTGTTTAAAACATAATGGGATTAGAATTTATCATGTAAAATAACTATTTCTGGGAAATCTAAGCATAGAGGAACAAAATAATAGAGGACTTCCCATTCATAATATGCTCAGGATTCATCCCTTAACCCGTCATTTGTCACTACCATTGTTGTGACACAGTTTGTCATGCGTGAACATTTTGCTAGGATGTTTATGGTTTTTATTATAATTTTATTGCTCTTAAGATTTACTTGACCAATGGATGTTACCAAACTATATAAATTACTAGAATAATGTGAGATATTGAAAAATCATCTGAATCTCTTCATCCAATTTTATTGTATTTACAGGTATTTAGAGAAACAAGACTTCCTAGAACGGACAGACTTCCGCCAGTTTGAGATTGAGAAAGAGATGAGATCATCACGAAGGAGTAACAGATGAATCTTCTCCATTATAGTGCATGGTGATGGTGTTCACAAAAATGAACAAATCTAACAGTGAACTATAAGTCACATTATTTTTAAAGTTGTTCACATGCCATACGCATTTTGAGACCACAGAAGTATTAATAAGAAATATGACTATTAATTTCACCTAAACTTAATCTCATGTACGTAATAATATGATACCGGGAATTGAGCTCAATTGAGAATCTTGGGATCTAGGTGTCACATCTTAATTTAGTTTATGCTGAGTGTATGTTTATGTATTGTTTTGAATAGAGTAAGTGTGGTCATACTGATAAAACTTCCATTCTATCTGTAAGATACGAGAGATTTCAGTAGTTTATTCTATTCCTCAAACAGGTACTCAGACTCTGTGTAAACTGAAGATCTTATTTCGAAAGTGACAAGTCCAAAATTGCATGCATGTAGTGAAAATGTACGAAGAAGCAACATACTTTGGAAATAAATTCTTCAGATAGGACTGTAACACTATGAAATTTTAATTGTATGTAATCATACTATGTAATTTGAAATATCAGTTTTTTTCTGCATCTCTCTCTGCTTCCCCTCTCCACATCAGTACCTTCCATAACCCGTAAAATATGTTATTTATTTTTCTTTTCTCTCAGTGGCAGCTATTCCTTGATATATAGACGAAATGCTAAGTCTGAATCAAACTCTTAATATTTTCTGTCTGTCTCGATTGTCGATTTAGAGTTCTCTCTGGAGAGGTTTTGCCAGTTTTAAGGGATTATGTCATCCAGATTGTCAAATTGTCTGCCTTAATAAAAACTTTTAACGAATGTTATACAGTTACATCTAATCCAGAGGACACTAAAAGGGAGCAAATTGGTTTATGTTACACATCGTAATATTTCTCTCCTTGCCTCCTACTTTTCATATCAGTTTCAGAATACAAACTTTCATTGATGCCAGTTATCTACTGAAAAATGTTAATTTTGTTTGTTATATGGAGTTACATAATCATACATATTCAGTCCTCTTCAAAGTCTAGGAAATAAACCCTGGAAAGTATAATTTATAATTTCGTTTAGCCAACAATAGCATTTTAGTTTCCTAGAGTTTGTTATATGGAGTTACAGAATCATACATATTTTCACTCCTCTTCATAGTCTAGGAAATAAACTCTGGAAAGTATAATTTATAATTTCGTTTAGCAAACAATATAATTTTAGTTTCCTAGAGTTTGTTATATGGAGTTACAGAATCATACATATTTTCAGTCCTCTTCAAAGTCTAAGAAATAAACCCTGGAAAGTATAATTTCGTTCAGCAAACAATAGCATTGGACCCGTGTCTGGTAGAGTTCCCGGGTAGCTCAGTTGGGAGAGCATTGATATGTTTAACCAAAGGTCCCGGGTTCGATACCCGGCCCCGGAACAATTTTTCCCTCGAAATTATTCAAATCAACTTTACAGGGAGATATACCTAAAAGCTTGATTTGCATAATACATATCACTGTATGTTAACAGAAAACCACAATTTAAGTCGCACAGAGTTAGTGTGCACTCAATGTTGGTTGCTTGACCATTGTCAGCCCACTTTGAGGTCTGTGGATATAGAGGGAAAAATTGCATCAGTGTCTGGTAAAGTTCCTGGGTAGCTCAGTTGGGAGAGCATTGGTACATTTAACCATAGGTCCCAGAACAATTTTTCCCTCGAAATTATTCAAATCAACTTACAGGAAGTTATACCTGAAAGCTTAATTTGAATAGCATTTTAGTTTCCTATTCGTATATTTGGAACTCTGAGACCTGCAGATAAAAACAATGACTATTTTTTGAGCCGGTAATATATTACAGATATCTTGTTATAATGTAGAGTGATTGTTTGAACTAACAATATTTACAAACTGCTCGACTATTTTACAAATTTAGAACCTTTCTCCACTGATACAGGTTACACATAGCACATTATTTACTTAACCCCTTACCGTATGGGACAGTCTTGCACACACTGCTTTAATATTCAAATAACTTAAGTAGTTCTTTCTTTCTCAACTGATGTCACATATGATCAAATCCAATTCTTGACAGTGTACCGTATCTGTCCCAGTATGCAGTTTGAAATATTATATGCTTATATTATAAATTATATGAATATATAACTGGTATGTGCCGTATCTGTCCCAGAATGCTGTAAGGGGTTAAAAAAAAGAATAGATACAGGCATTAAAATATCAATGTAAAGAATGTTGCATTAGTTATGTACATTTAATATTAATTTAGGTCCTCTTTCTTTAAACAAAGTAAGAATAATGATAATTGCTAATCAGCAACCTTACTACTTTTTCAGCAAAGAGTAAAATGAAATAGTATTTAATGTTTGGTAAGGTTTGGGGATTAGATTAAGACACCCATTAATGATAATAAATGTGAGAATGAACATTAAAAATAGGAGTCAACTTTACTTAAGAACAAGAAAGAAAAATCTCTTGTGTATCTTTCTCTCTGTCTTTCTTAGTAGTTCGTGAGTGTTGCTACATACATGTATATGTTGTCACGCTTTGTGTTTATGCCACACTGTCATGGAATAAAGTGAAGCAAGGGATGAATGGTTTGAATGATTACGATACGTCTGCATTTTTGTGGAGAATGTCACAATTTGTGAAATCTTACTGAGACTGAGTACAAAATAAAGACCTAAACAAGGCTGAAAGATTGACAGTAGGAGCAGTGCATTCTAAAGGTATTTGTACTATTGTAACAATGATTTCTATATGTATACATTCTTAAGTCTTCTATGTTATATACAGGGTAGAAGTGAAATAATCTTGCAGATTGAAAGGGATGATAGGGTACACTTAAATGAATAGAATATTATGTTTTGTGATTAAATGCGTGGTTAATCAGAAAATTAAGTTTGAAGTTTCAGCAGTCTAGCAACATTGCTGTAACACACACTACTCGTGATACAGATGTAAGAGGTCGACGAACTCTGTGTGTCCAGCGAATAGGGATTATAAAGAATGGACATTTCGCGTCGGTACCTTTGATGTAGCCGAATTGATTTTAATGACCTTCAAGCCAGCTAAAGCGTGAGATTCTGCTTTCTCCCTAGAGTTGACGCTGACATCACACCAGCTAGCAGTTGACACAGCGGAAATATAACACATATAATTAATACATCTAGGTACATTATGCACACTCAAATAAAATAAATTGTATCCATAAAATAATAAATCCGTCATTAACTGTAATGTCTAGACTCTAGAGTTCCTTTATAATGACAGTTGAGACGTTGACTCCAACAACAATTAAAATATGTAATGATTTGATAGCGCTGAAAATGGGAAAACAAAACTCTTACGAGAAGTAAAACCATTTACTATATTATATTATATACAAATATTAAACGACTTCGATACATAATTTTATAATGTATTATATTATTTTATAATATAATTTATTATATCTGAAATATAAAATATTATTATTACAACTAGTTTGTCACTGAGAAATAAGGAAAAGCTGTTAACTTGAATTTATTTGAAGCAAAGCGTTATTGGATTATGCAATAAGGTAGGCGATGTTTGGATCCTGTGTCTCAACTCTGTTCTCAATAGCTTAGCGTATGCTCGATTACATTAACCTCTAGCGCTTGAAAGTGGAACTAAACGCTGGCGCACAGAGAAACAAAACACAGGAAAATTCGCTCGGTGTCCATTCTTTATAATCCCTATTTGCTGGTGTGTCTCAGTAGATGAGCTGATCTCTGCCACAATGTTGCAACTTGCTCACATTGTGCAGTGGCTTGAAATTTAGAGGTTTTTAAAATTAAATTTATATGAAAACCATCCACACTATTGAAATACGCCAGAGGAATGAATTATTCTTTATTAGATTTCCTACCGATATGAACAAAAATCACGATCCTACTCGCAATAGTTACCGAATAAGAGGTTGTTAAACATTTGGGAAAAAAACTTTTTTTTTTTCTAAAAAACTATGAACTTTCCACCAATGTGATATTATAGTTTTTTGTTACATACAACATTAGCTATTAGCTCTGAAAATCTGCAAGACTTTTTCATGTCCACCCTGTATTTCCGAATTCTAATACACTATATAACTTTGTTTATTTTTACGTGTATTTTGTAATCAGAAATTGCATTCTGTCAAATAAAAAAAATTTGAAATTGATTTACCTCATAAAAAACTTATTATTACCAACTGCTTCTGAAACTTTTTACTAAATATTTGCTGATTTTATAATTAAACTGAAGTTGCAATGGATCCAGTTCTTCTCGAAAGGTCTCTGCAAGGAAATTTCAGTATGAAATCAGGAAACTGGGTGGCTAGCATTGCCATTCATAAATCTTTACAGTAGCTAATATATTTGCAAAGATTTTGATACATAGGGGCTACTCATTCTGTCAACCTGGTTGTACAAGACTCTAAATAACATTTCTAAAATATACATTTTATCATTCGTTTAAGACTTAATTTACTTTATTCGTGGTTCATCTAAGAGAATGAAGAGACTCAAAGCTCTTTAACAGCTTTTCTCTCAGACACTTATGTCCCTTATACAGGATGAGGTCTACGGCATTTTTTTCTAACTAGATGGTGTTTACAAATTGTCACTAATTTCCTTAGAAACTATCGTATGATTCTGAAAATTCACTGTTGTGTGAAGTGAACTGAATGAACTCTCTCTAGAAAATGTTCCAGGCTTGTCCCAATTCTTTCTTATCCATAATATAAAAAGTTAAGTCGCATAATGAATGCTTATACAGAGTGATTTAGAACTTTGTTATAGAAGAATATGGTAGATAGAAGATATTAAAACAAGCATTTTTCATTAATCAATATTTGTGTACTGTCTCACACTGGTATGGCATTACATTTGTTTCAGTGCCGTGATTGTTTGTTGATGCATCACTGTCTGTTGTTTTTAGGCGCATTAATTGAAAGCTCAGTCATCAGAGAGTCAACATTAAAAAATTGAGTGTTACAGCCTGAGAAAACTAGCCGAAATGAATTTGATTTTTGCATCAAAGCACAGTGATACCCCAGTTGGCAAGTTGTGTGTTGTTCAGTGATAAAGAAACTTTCACAAGGGATGGTATTTAAATACAAACAGCACATTTTGGAGCATATAAATCCATAATCCATTGCAGTCAGACCTCATCAGGTGCGATTTAGTGTCAGTGTGTGATGTGGCATCATTAATGACACACTATTCGGTCCACGTAACATGCCAAATGACTTAAGGGGAGAAAATTCTAGGTACTTTTTGGTAAACGCCGTGCCTATTTTATTGGAAGAGGTACCTCTTGCCGTACACACCAGAACATGGCTCCAGCATAACAGAGCTCCTGCACACTTCAGTCTTGCAACAGGGCAACATTTGGTGACAAATGAATTGGTTAGCAAGGTCCCACCCATGGCCAGCAAGATCGCCAGATCTTAATCTGCTTGACTTCTTGTGATGACATCTGAAGACTCTAGTGTACACCACACCTGTAGACCATTTCAACGGTTTTCTTCCATTAATTGTCGATGCTGTAACACAATACGTACTTCACCCGGCAGCAGGGCAACATTTGGTGACAAATGAATTGATTATCAAGGTCCCACCCATGGCCAGCAAGATCGCCAGATCTTAATCTGCTTGACTTCTTGTGATGACATCTGAAGACTCTAGTGTACACCACACCTGTAGACCATTTCAACGGTTTTCTTCCATTAATTGTCGATGCTGTAACACAATACGTACTTCACCCGGCAGCAGGGCAACATTTGGTGACAAATGAATTGATTATCAAGGTCCCACCCATGGCCAGCAAGATCGCCAGATCTTAATCTGCTTGACTTCTTGTGATGACATCTGAAGACTCTAGTGTACACCACACCTGTAGACCATTTCAACGGTTTTCTTCCATTAATTGTCGATGCTGTAACACAATACGTACTTCACCTGGCAGCAGGGCAACATTTGGTGACAAATGAATTGATTATCAAGGTCCCACCCATGGCCAGCAAGATCGCCAGATCTTAATCTGCTTGACTTCTTGTGATGACATCTGAAGACTCTAGTGTACACCACACCTGTAGACCATTTCAATGGTTTTCTTCCATTAATTGTCGATGCTGTAACACAATACGTACTTCACCTGGCAGCAGGGCAACATTTGGTGACAAATGAATTGGTTATCAAGGTCCCACCTATGGCCAGCAAGATCGCCAGATCTTAATCTACTTGACTTCTTCTTGTGATGACATCTGAATACTCTAGTGTACACCACATCTGTAGACCATTTCAATGGTTTTCTTCCATGGATTGTCGATGCTGTAACACAATACATACTACCACCTGGCAATTTGAACGGGTGCAGTAGTCAATGTTTCGACAATGCCAGTATTGTTTACGAGAAATGGAATGTCAATTCGTAGCTTTTCTGTAATGCACAAGTTGTCAAGCGTTATTGCCTGTTGTTTTTTATTGAAAGCTCAGTTATCAGAGAGTTTGCATGAATGATTGCTGCCAGTCACAACATTGAAACAAGTGTAGCACCATACTGGTGTGAGATAGGACACACATTACTTAACGAAAAATGTTTGTTTCAGTACACTATCTACCATCTTCTTCTGTAACATAAGTTCTGAATCACCCTGTAGGCCCTACTTAAGTTTCACGTAAATGTTGATTTGCATATTAATTTGCAAAGACAGTATCACTCTGATCTGAGGGGGGGGCATCATCCCTCCGAATCTCCGCCTATGCTATTGACTGATCTGCAAAGATTAGAACAGTTGTTGATAGTGTGAGACTAACTCTGCATCAAAACGTGGTCCTAGCAGTGGCAGCTGATTGACTGAGACAAGTGAGGCCGGGCCTCAGTCACTTGGCTTAACTGAAATCAAATTTTGCGTTTTTATATAATGTATTAGTTATTTGAATGAAGCATCGCTGTAGAAGCATTTTAAAACTTTGTGATGTATATAGACCTGTTTTGCAGTAAAATTTACTCCTGAGGCCAGAATCACTCGTGCCAGGTCTGGTTGTGGTGTATATAGACCTGTTTTGCAGTAAAATTTGTTCCTGAGGCCAGAATCGTTCGTGCCGGGTCTGTCTTCTGAATTTCCTGTATTTTCGCGGGGTTTGAGCTTGTGCTTAAAACGTTGTAGCCGAGGCACAATTCGTCTGGCCTCGTGGCCTGGTCAGGTTTCACTCCTCACATCCATGGGCCAGCCTCAAGTGTAGAGTGGGGTGGGAATAGCAATGGTGACTTGTCTTTCTAAATAGGCCATAAATAACACAAATTCCAGCTCTTTGGCAGGCAGAGACCCACGCTATTCCCTCCCCTTATGTCTCAGTTTATGACTTAAGCGAGGGTGTTGTACTATTGTACTTCGTGTAGTGAATCGGGGCCAATGTTGTTATGTATTTCGAGAAAATATAAACAGAAATAAATGCGAGAAATAATGCTGGTGTAGTTAATTCATTGTTAGAGTGTCTTTTTTTTCAAGAAGAAATAATATTGAAAGAAAGGAAGTCTTAAATAAAGAGAGAGTCTACCGAGATACCTACGACATCGCTGACAATTTTTCTGACAGATAATATTAAAACGCGAGTTTCTATTGCATCCTGGTATGGGCAACATAAATAGTTAAGTGGTAATGTGGTGTAAAATAAACTTCTGTGTTGGCCTTGTTCGTTGTTGTCAAGGGAAAAAAATAAAAAGAACAGAAAGGAGGGGATTTTCAACACATAATGTGGGTTGCTTCATCACACTGAAACAATCACTGAAACTCACAGCATAACAGCTTATTTGGTGAGTGACATTATTTTTCATCAATAGTAGGCTAATAATAATAGACTAATAATAATGCAGTAATCATGATATTAATAATATAACAATAATTAATATCATAAATAAACATTTCCTATCGGAGGCACTGAAACTAGTTGCATCTGGCCTCACCGAGGATTTCGATCACCGGCCGCTACTGGGTCCTAGACAGTTTCGCGTTACCAACCTAGAGCAGGACTGACAACGAATTAGTCTGAATAATATGATCGCGAAATTTGTTAAGTTAATGCAATTTATTTCGACTATTCACACTGCGAATAAGTTCCTGTCCACTTGTGCAACTCAACAATCAAATTATACTCCAAACTGAAGATGTGGAATATTTAGGAATGCATTTAGATTGCCGGCTAACTTGGAAGAAACATATCAGGACTAAATGAAAACAACTAAATCTTAAATTCAGCAAATTACACTGGTTAATCAGACGTAAATCACAACTATCAGCAGTAACTAAATTAGCCCTCTATAAAGCCATTCTAAAACCTGTTTGGACGTTTATGGAATTCAGCTTTGGGTTACTGCAAGAAACTCTAACATCAAGATATTGGAGCGATTCCAATCAGACACTACAAAAAATTGGCAACATCCCTTGAGACATCAACAACAGATAAATGTACCATGACTTTCGCATCCCAACAGTCAAACAAGAAATAGAAAATTACAGTCTTCCCTATCAGAAACGTTTAAACAACCATCCAAATTCATTAGCAGTGATAATTTATTCGACAACAGTAAGTAGGCCTACACTTCATCTGAATAGACTTCACAGACATGCTGTTTTAGATTTAATCTACAGATTCAAACAATAATTTCAGTTTTAAAAGAGATTTACATGCCAGTGGATTATATTTTGTAACACTTACTTCTTTCATCATTGTTACTTATTGACATTGTTCACATTGTTGAACAGATTGTAATTTTGTTGGTAAGTTATAAAATAAAAATTGTGTTATTTTCATGTTTAATTGCAGTACATAAATAAGGTAAGGGAATTTCACTAAATTTTATAGGTAGGCTCAATTTATGCATAATTTAAGATAATTTGTGGCCTAAATAATTTGAATATTTATCAAATTCATATTCCTATAAATGTATTAAGATTTAAAAATGGAGGTCAAATGCAAAGAGTACAGATTTGATCAAATCACAGGTCAAATGCAATGAGCACAGAATACTATATTCAGTACTCTTTGATCAAATGTCCCTTTTACAAGCTCTGGTGTGTACTACTGCTGCCATCTATGGTCCTACAAGCGAACATTATGCAATTGACAACCAACGAACGACGAAACACTTCTATAAATAGAGTGATAGAGACAGAAGATTTGAGAAATTTAATATTAAAGAGTACTGCACTACTATAATCTTCAGCTCATCAAAAACTGGTGACCTGGAAAGTATATGCACACATTTATCTGGCCATGTCATTTTCTTCAGACAGTATACAGAGAGTGAATATTATTATTTTCTTAACATAACCCAATAGATAGGTCTATGTTCCCTGTGATTAATTCACTATTTACATTGAGGTAGATAATTTTAAAATACTGTTAGTTGCTCGTATTCTATATTAACAATATGTGTGTACTGTGTATATATCTTATACATGAATAGCACTAGATCCAGCACTTAACTTTAGGTAAAGTATATTAATTTATCTCATTAATTCCTTCAAAGTAAAATCCGTATGTGACAGCTATACAATGTCATTCGTCTGTTTCAAGTATGGTAGGCCTATTATACGCAAAAATAAAGTTTCGCCAAATTTACAATTCACATTTTTTTTTTAGTCATGAGCACACTAGAGCAGCCCACACTAGTTGATCTGTCACACATTCAGCATAAGAAATCTCTTTGAATCGATAAAAGAAAATGCAAACAATTTAAGCAGATTTTGGACTAAAAAATGCCACTTTCGTTCTGTATCAAGATAGCATAATTTACTTTTATCTAAAGAATATTAATTGATACAGCGTTCTTATAATTTTGTATTGTCAATCAGTAGACCTAAATAAACAAGTACTTAAGTATTATTATTTCATGATAAGTTTGTCTCCTAACTATTCATTGATAAGTTAGTCTACTATTTATTAAAGAGTGATTCTCAGGTAGCAAGATGTGTAGACGTTAAAGGTCTAGTAAGCACTAATTGTGCAGAAAAAAATGTTGCTGAAAAATAGTCAGTTTTTGTAACAAAAGCGGCATTACAAAGTGTATTAAGTACAAAAAATAATTTTGCTAGCTATATTGACAGACTACAGAACCAAAGAAATAACTGCGAGTCAATTTCTGTTATATTAAAAATTAATTTTCTGTTTCAGAATGATAGTAAAACAATGGTTGAAGATAGATTTAATCAAAGTTGAGCCTAATCCTAGATCATAATATATGTAATCAGGTGCCTAATTCAGATAGTGGAATTGAAATACTGTCATCACCAAGCCCACTTCAAGAAGACCAAATTTCTGGAATGCAGGAAGGTGACGTCGCATCTTTGTATAACTATTCTAGAGGTTCAAAAGTGGCATCAATTAAGATTGTAATATCAGAAGTAAGCTACTAGCCTACAATTGCTCGTTTCCAAAAATGTTCATTTAGAGTAGTCTTACGCTATTTATAGCAAATCATGCATGTTAGGATCAAGTACTTCGTAAAAAAGCCTAAACAAATACTGTAGTAATAATATTTCAGTTTCCTATCATATACTGAAGGGTACAGGGGGGTACAAATGCTGTTTGATCACATTGGCTAACTTTACAGTTAAAAGTTTATTTCTAGGTACTGTTAATATTGTTTTGCTGAAAACATAAAAATTTCAAAATCGATTTTTTTGCAGAATAATTATGTTTTCTGTGAAAAAAAAAAAAAATGGGAATTAAATTTACAGAATAAATGTTGAAGCGACCATTGGACTCTTCTCGCCCATTTACTGCTACTTATATACATGTTGTTGTTTAGTTAAGTGTCCGAAAGAAGGTCTGAACCTCACAAGTGATACCTACAACAGTGCACCATTTACGAGAAAACTAGGCCAAGAGATAATGGGGTAGTGTGGCCAGTTCTAGTAACTAAAATTTTCATTCTCATTATGCCAAGTAGACAAAAAATATTGTGATTCTGAAAAATGTCAACTTAGAGATTCCAGCATCTCTGATACCGAAAAGCTAGTACTGGCCATGCAGTGACTGTAAGTGAACAGCGATTTCAACTAAACTATTGGCTGGATGTTGTTCATATTCGGTATCCACAGAGTCAATTGATGGGGAATGACATACAGTACTTGAAAACATATCATTTTTGACGTAAAACATGCCTTTCCCTCACCAAATATGGCCACCCCATTCCGAGATCTGTAGTGAAACAGAATCTCAAATGCTATGAGCTATAGTCGCATGCTAATGTTATTAGTAGTTAGGCCATGAACCAATGCAACTTATGTGACCACACCCAATGACACCACGTGCATAAGGTGCCAAAGTTGTCTATAAAATTAGCCATGTCACATGGCCTCTCTCAGTAATATCTCGGCTTCAAGAATAGCTACAGACCTGTGTTACTTACTTAAAATGGCTTTTAAGGAACCTGCAGGTTCATTGCCGCCCTCACATAAGCTCGCCATTAGTTCCTGTCCTGTGCAAGATTAATCCAGTCTCTATTATCATATCCCACCTCCCTCAAATCCATTGTAATATTATCCTCTCATCTATGTCTCGGTCTCCCCAAAGGTCTTTTTCCCTCTGGCCTCCCAACTAACACTATATATGCATTTCTGGATTTGCCCATACGTGCTACATGCCCTGCCCATCTCAAAGATCTGGATTTAATGTTTCTAATTATGTCAGGTGAAGAATACCTGTGTTACTACTCCTTTGATTTGTAATCGCGTGTTCTGCAATATTAAAATAAAACACAGTGAAAAATCAGGGGCGTATTTTGCGGGCTACCGGGGCTACCGGCGGTAGCCCAAGGAAATTACAAAAGAAAAAGTTTATAATATAACATAATGTAATAATTTTGTATTATTAGTTTTACCATAGTAATTAAAATTAAAGTAATTGTTAGATATATTTTGTGTAATAATAGGGTCAGCGGTAGCCCAAACCCTTTAACCAGTATACGCCTCTGTGAAAAATTTGTTGTGAGCTAGGACTAATTTCGGAATGTCACTCCAAATGAAGAGAAAACATATTGCATACCCCTGATTAATACTTCTCTTATTGTAGACCCATATTCTGAATTTGTAAACCGAAACAAAAATAAAACACAATTGTAGTTTCATTTCCGAAATCGAGTGATGTATTCTATGAGCCGGTATATACCTTGTACAGCATAGAATTTGTTTAGTAAATCCTAATGAGTCTTTATTTGAAAACAGAAACATGCAATGACGATTCATTGCAAATTAAATAAGTGCTTCATAATAAAGTAAAAACAATTCCGTAAAATAAATTATTATAGGCTACTCAAGATTATTTCAACTTTTTGTAGCACTTTTAATTAAGTTTTTACCATCTCCTATTAAATCACTGCATAGTTAGTAAGGTAAGAAGGTTACAGTACATCTTAAAGGATTAACAGTAACTAGTTGTAAACCCTCCCTTTGTTATGAATAGGGAATTTCCACAGAAGCAATATTTTATAAAAGTTTAAATGACTGACAGCATTGCTGACTGAAAAGAAAGGAATATATTCAAAAATCTTATTGTAAGCAACAAGCATATCATTTTTAAATTCCCATTTTCGTAAACATAAAATAACATTACAGTTATTACAATACACGAATAGCTTTGATATGAATTTGTGCAGAATTATTGACATACAGCCACTTGAACTGTATGGTTTATAAATAAAGTCAAATATATCTTACTTTTGGGGTTATAAAAAATATTAATAATGCCTCTCACGTGTAATTCAGAAATGAAAGTTCATCTGTTTATTTGGGTATATATATTTTTGTTAAATTTTTATTTATACACGCTTTAAAATCTATGGTCATAACGAGTGTTTAGAATCCGTGGGTATACAAGTAGACCATTGTTAGTATTGTTGAGTTCCTGTTTCTGTTGTGTGTTGTAGATGACTTTGTGTTCATGTGACTGATTATAGAATTTGATTAATGTTTATGATATTGGTGATTGAGACGGTGATGAATCATGGCATGTAAATTTCCAATCCAGCATTTGCCTTTATGACTGAGGGAAACATTGAAAAACTCCAGTTAGATTGGTCGGCCACAGAGTTGGAGCCCGGGACCTCCTGAATACAGTCCCAAACGCTATCGCAAACTTGTCGGTCAAAGGGTATTTTATTTTATATCTTTTGAATTAAAGTTCAAAGAACATAAATCATAAATATTAAAATCACTATATAAAAAATAACTAAATTGTGAAATGCCTGAAATGTGTAGGTTATTAAGAAATAATGTAGGCACTGACGTCATGTAATTTTTTTAACCACTAATGGTAGAAAATTACCATTTTATTTCATATGAAGTCATGAAAATAATGTTTAAAATTGACATTTAATTTTAATTAATAGCACACACTTTAATTTTGCAGTATTTAACAACTGAATAAATATAAACCACAATTAACCAAAATCCTTCTTAACTGTCATTACCAATTGAACATTTTCTACTATTTTCAATGGTTATTTCATATGAATGACGAAGTTGTGTGTCTTTCATTACAAATTTGTAGTTTTCAATATTTTCATTTTTGCTGGATATTCTAGTAATATTGAGTTTCTTTTTCTTCTTGTAGGAAACTAGTGTAAACCCAGATATGAGAGAAGAAGCTTATCTGAAAGAAATAAACGAATTGGAAGGCAACAAGAAAGCGGAAAATAGTTGTGAAACAAATGATACTAGTGCTGGACATGTTCAAGATAAAGTTTGTTTTGAGTTTGCAGATGTCAGTAAAGTAAAACAAGAAATAGACAAAGATGACGATTATGTAAAGAATACTATTATCAATGACTATGATGATTATATGGAAGACAGTGACATTACGGAAAGTAAAGAAAGTAATATCAACAGCATTAAAAAGGAGGGCACTACCGATTTAAGGTTTGTAAACACTTTTACTCACAGTGACTTGTATTGTGGAAACATTTTTTGTTAGGATTTTTCGGAACAATCTAATTACACAGAAAGAATGTGGCTTATCACTAAGATACTTTGTATTGTATTGTATTGTATTGTATTTATTAACATTCCATGGTATTCATACATGCTTACAGCTAGAATATGGAACAAGTAAAAAAACTTAATACTATTATAAAATCTTAATTTATAGTCACAGTCTAGATGAAATATATACAGACGAGATTTACAATATAGTCTACTAGTACAACACATAGTTTTAGTATCAATTTCATTAAGCGTTATTGAATGTCATGAATTCACCTACAGAATAGAAGGCGTGAGAAAATAGGTACTTCTTTAATTTGGCCCTAAATAATTTTATGTTTTGAGTTTCATTTTTTATATCGATAGGGAGGCTATTAAAAATTTTTACTGCCATATAACGCACTCCTTTTTGATAGCACGATAGACTTGCCGATGGAGTATGAAAGTCATTTTTTTGACGTGTATTTATGCTATGAACTGTTGAATTAGTTACAAAGTTTTCACGATTACATACGAGGAAGACTATTAATGAAAAGATATACTGACAAGCCATGGGCATTATTTGTAGTTTTTTAAACTTCTATTCTCAATGTCACTTAACCCCGTTTTCCCCACAGTGTCTCACCATGTTTTTTTATGCCCTCAGATGCTTACGTGACAAGGGCAATGGGTGCTGCAGATTGTGTGAATATTAGTTAACCAAAACAAATTTACAAGTACATGATGCAACAAAAATTATGATTAGGCCTACTAGAAATTATATTCGAAAATGGCTATAATTGAAACTTCACTGTACAATGGCTCATTTAGTTTATTATGAATATATGAACGTAATATGCAATATTAAGAGTACGTATTAATAATTCACTTTCTTTTGTTTTCTGTCTCTTTTTTCAGAAAATCAAAACAATACAATACATTTTTTAAAAAGTCTGTTTTGAGAAATGGCCGAAATGGTTCCAACAACAGGTTCAATAATGGACGGCATACCAACAATGTAAGGGGCAAGAATTCTGATGACAATGACACAATTGATGAGGAGAATTATTATGCAGTACGTCCTGAGATAGGTGTGGAATGCCAGTTGCAAAATGTTCAAATGCAGAAGGAAATGTACTTGCAGACATTACAGAGACGGAGGGAATATTACAAGAATCAAACAGATCAGAAAAGACAACAGATACTACAAAAACGAAGAGAAAATTATAGGCAGAACAAAACTAAACAAACAGAAGAAGAAAGACAACAGATACTACAAAAGCGGAGAGAAAACTATAGGAAGCAGACAGAAGAACAAAGACAGCGAATATTACAGAAGCGAAGAGAAAATTATAGGAAGCAGACAGAGGAGTGTAGACACCAAACATTACTAAAGCGAAGAGCAAATTATTTGAAGCAAGTGGATAGACAAAGGCAACAAATATCTTCGGGACGAAGAGAGAGGTATTGCAGAAATAAGAGGGATCAACTATACAGTGGAAGATATTATGCAGGTATAACATCGCAGCCCCACACATTAATGGGAATGGCTGGAGAAGCAATTTCTGTACAACCCACTATACTTCACGAACTGGTAATAAACTGATTCTGTTATACTTGTAACAATATTTAGATTCAATCCTATTGTATTTTATGCTCGACCATGCCGAAATGTAGTAATTATACACCTGGTAGCAGACCTTTAATGCAGGTCATTAAAGTACACCTACTCATTAAAGGTCAGGTCTTTCAGCCAATGACGACTCAGGTTACAACTGTTCAGCCAATGACAGGTCAGCTTTCTACCGTTATAAAACCGCAAGTATCGGTTATTCTCGGATATGCAATCGAAAGAGAATTAGCGAAAAGTCACGGAGGCTGGAAATCCAATACTGTCGCAGAAGGTTTTGTTCTATTACTATAATAATTAGCGTTAATTGTAACTAATATGTAAATAAATTCAATTTGTCATCTCGTTTTTCAATGTCTAATTTAATTTGAATGTTATCTCTGTAGGTTCTTATGGCCTAGCATGGTCAATGTGGACATCTGTTCCTCGGAAAAAATCAATATTTTCGCGTCTGCGCACATCTCACAACATACGGGACATTGCTAAAAAATTAATAATATCAAGTTAGAAATATGGTCGAGCATAAAAAGTCGTATGAAACTCGCCTATAATGGTAATTAAGAAGCTCGTATGAAAATTATGAAACTCGCTTGCGCTCGTTTCATAAATATCCATACTCACTTCTTAATTACCTTCATTATAGGCTCGTTGCATAATGTACTATTATATGCCATCTACTGGTATAGATAATAGAAAAAGTTGCTGCATCAAAATATTTTATAAAATACATTTATGTTCTATTTTACACAGTATGGTTATGGAACAATAGCAGAATCGGTTTTGTGGCTGAAGGCGAATTCAATAAATGAAGAATCTAATTCAGATGGCGAAATAGATCCATTGTCACTGCCAAATGGAGACAGAATTCCTGTGATGGAAGAAGTGACTTCAGCGCTATGTACGTCTGTTCCAAAGGTTGAAACATTATTAACCGAATTGAGTAAGAATATATCATTTAAGATCATAATTTATAACTGGTCTTTCTTTTAAATAGAGTGTACTGATATAAAATAATAATACCGATTTTACTGTCGAACTTGGTTCCAAACAAGAAGGAACATAAAAAGAATATGTTAGTGTGTAAAACGCACCTTTTTGCTCTCTAAAAGGGCCTTAAAATTAGGATGCGTCTTATATAACAAAGGTACTATGCAGGGGCGAATGCTAGTCACGAAAATTAGGCTTGCTCTTTTATTCATAATAAAATAAAAATAATCAGACCCACATAAATAATTTATTTTATAATTATGAAATCATTATGAGTCATGGATCATATTATCAGATGTAGAAGTTCGATATAATATAACAAACATGGCCAACAAAATAGTTTATTTAGTTTTTTCGACCCTGCCAACCAATGCATATTGTTGTATTAAGTTGCACTGAATGAGCGCAGATATTCTCTATGTCTATCTTCTCTTGAATAGTCCTTCGGGAAAATGGATTTAATAATAAGGTTTCAATAACACACAATTCCGAACTCATTGCAATATTTCAAATTAATGTTTAAGAATTAATAATACATGCAGCAGCTAACACATGCATTCTGCTCATACAATTACTTGCACTCGCAAATCACAGCACATTCCCACTGTCAATACTTGTAACGTTAAAATAAATAGTCGTTGGTGTAGCTCTCGGATCAGAGCTTCAAACAACACATAACAAAAGCATGTGCGCCTAGGACGGACCAAGGAGGAAGACACTTGCGCACACATATTCTCGCTATTTCTACGTCTTTCCTGTAGCTCCGAGAAACGAGCAAGCGTTGCGATGCTTGCGGTATGCAACCTGCGGATGGTAAAACGCCTATACAGTATTCCAAAAATCAAAATAAATATTAATGTACGTAACGCCATTTTGAGATATACACATTCTACGAAAATATTGGGCTTGCGCAGCAAGCATAGCATGCCTGGAGAAATTGCCCTTGGTACTATGATGCACACTGTCCTGGTTTTCATTTCAAGATTCTCCCCTAATAATGTGGCGCCACAGCCTTTGAAGGGCCCAGACTGACCAGCCAGCTGCTGGTCTCACGTTCACATGCCGAAACGGAGGTGGACGATCATTCAACCAGAATGGAGGTATTGTGGTTAGCATGATGAACCCCCCCCCCCCCCCCCCCGAGCCGTTATAGCTGGCTTTCGCAACCGGATTTCGCTATCTATCGTAGCTTCCCAAGTGCATCACAAAGCTGGGTAGGCACCGATCCCATACACTGACCGAAATTTCATGAGAAAATTTCTTCCCCTATGAGGACTCAAACCAGTGCACATTCCGTAACACGAGTCCTAGACAGGATGCCTTAGACCAAACACGGGGCAAGATCTTCCCTTACCCCTCCTGAATTCAAAGCAAAGGTGATACGCTGAGTATGTTGCTGTTATCTGGAACCCAGTTACTAACAAATACATTCTGTTACTAGAAAAAATTCAAAATAAATTTCTAAAATGGTTATATTACAGACTTTATAATGATTATCCTACCTATGAGAGTTACGCTACAATGCTTCAATATTTCATTTTACTAGTTTGAAAATTCGACGAAATTGTCAATCTTTAAACTTTCTTTATAAAATTATTAACAATAAGTTGGACTGTGTTGGTTTGTTTTATTATATAACATTATATGCACCTAAGCTTAAAACGAAATTTCGAAATTTGCTTTACATACCAAGGACAAATACTGAATCCCACAAAAATTCCCCAGTTTTCCAAATGTTACAGTTATACAGTAAATTACATCCTCATCCTAATGTTGACATTTTCAATATAAATTTCTCTAGATACAGAATTATTTGTTATATTTTACAGAATATTGTTGTTAGTTAATTTGAAGCTACTTTCACACCTTATTTCAATTTCTCTTTTCTTCTTTCTCTTAGTTCTATTTTGTTTCAGTTTTTAATAAGAGTATGTTTCGTTTTCCTTGTTTATGTTTTATAAATTAATTTGTTAGTCGTGAATATTGTAATTGGGCTTTGCCTGTTATGTTCAGCAACAAATGAATAAATAAAAAAAAATGCGTTTAAGGAGACTGCAAGTTTATAAAATGTTATGAACGATTAGTACAATAACTACTACCTTTTTTTGAGATTTTAATAATCATTATTTATAATTATAATAAAGAACCTATCAATAAGTCAAGTCTTCAAGGATGAAGAAATTCTCTCATGAAATTTCGACCAGTGTATGGTAACAATGACCAGCCAGCATCGTGATGAATGTGGGGAGCTACGATAAGTAAGGAAATCCACTATAACAGCTCTCACACTAGTTGAATGATAGAGCACCTCTGTTAGACATGTGAACATGAGGCCTGCAATCAGTTGGTCAGCCTTAATACTACTGTTTATGTTAAAGCCTGCATCAATGAAATATTTTATTTATCAATAAAAATATTACTATTATTAATTATAATTATATTGACACCAAAGTGCTGCATTGGAGTTAAATCGCTCGCTTGAACTCGGTTGAGTGTCGCATCCTCGAGTGAGATACGATCGGTCATGATACACTCATAATAAATAGAAGCACAGTACAAGGTCATCTCACCGACATGTCTTATCTTGTATGGAAGGCGACAGATAAGATACACATATGTTTTGCTCACACGGTAAAAATAAGGCTTTATTTTCTGCTTTTATGACAAATGTTTAATGGAACAGTCAATGGAACGTACCAAAACAGGAACATGAAGTTGTAAATAAAATAGTATGAAAAACTTCGATATACAGTTATTATTGCTAATTAATCTTCTTCTTCTTCTGCACTTCACGGTATAGGCAAAATGCCTGTTCCGTCCTCACAGCATATCTCTCCATCTCTTCTTTCGTCGTCCCACGTCCCTCCTTCCAATCGGTCGGTATTGATACAGTAATTTTGGTAGTCTCGAATTGCTCATCCTATCTACGTGATATAACCAATTATTACGGTAGCTTTCAATTTGTTCGTTTATAGAAATTGTCTGCAATTCTGTTCTAATTTCTTCATTTTTAACTTTGTCCATTAGTGTGCAACCTTTGGTTCTCCTTAGAAAATACATTTCTGCACTTTGAATTTTTCTTTTTGTACTGTTCGAACTTACCCAGACTTCACTTCCATATAATAACGTTGGGACTGCCATTGTTTTGTAAAATTATTTGGGAGCTCTGAGGAGGCAGCCCCTCCACCTTTCTAGGTTTGCACGGCGCTCGTAACGCAGTCAGACCGAAATTAACCATTACTGAGACTCAGCACAGCATTGCTAATTAATAATTATTCAATATTTGATTTACCACATATATAATATGGTAGGTCCATACATAGTGTTCCGCCTATATATTGCGACAATGTAGAAACGTTTTACGAAATATTATTGATACAGCAGTAGATTAATAACAATATTAGTACAGAGATAACGTCACAGAAAATATAATGAAACGAATAATCGTGCTACACAACTGTTACAGACGCAAAGATTGATACACTAATTATTATTATTATTATTATTATTATTATTATTATTACTAGAAAACTTGATACAGTTCTTGCATTATCGTGATTGTGTTCTCCGTTTATAATAATTACATTTACATCCAATAACATCTATCAGATGTGGCAAAAACAAAATCACTCCTGTGTGGAAAAAAAAAAAAAAAAACATTTACCTACAACATTTATATTACATTTTAAAGCAAGTTTTGTAGTTGTACTATGGAGAGGTTAGTTAAACACTGCAAAGTTTTGAAATGATAAACATCTATGATGTTACTACACAGTTCATCACTAACAAGAACGAATGTCTAATGCTCGGCTTATACCATTCGAGGATTTATCGCTCATGACAATTTTACCCATCATGCATGTGCGCTACCTATCGGATTATGCTATGAACTACTTGGCGCTCGAGTGAAAACGTCCGATGCAGACCTCTGATTGACACTAATAACAATTAATAATTTAAGTCCAATAACTAATAATGTAGAAATTGTAATTAATGGGTTGTTGCATTACGATTTAAAAAATAGAGGACTCCAGGCAAAATCAAAATTCGTTGTCACTTGAATTTCGATACCAGTACTGAATAATCTGTAGTTGAGAACGTTGTTAAGAAAATACTTAAAAAAAGCTATAACAGATATTTTATATAAAAGTTATACCAGACATAAAATGCCTTGTTCTTTAGGATAGGTTTGTATGATAAACATTATGTAAAGAAGAAAGATTTTAGATGGAAATTATATTAAAATCCGGTTGTGAGAAAATAACTTTTTTTGGCCGAAAATGCTGTTTTTAGTGTGAAATTCAGCCAATTGTTGAATTTGGTAGACAATGACACCGCAATGAACCACTTTTCAACATCATCAGTGCTGCTAAAAATATTCGTCTCATTTAAAAATTCGAAGTCTATTTTTTAAAATATCATACTTTTTTCTGTACTTCGTATAATTAAAATGAAAGAAAGTGAAATTAAGCATGATTTCATTTATTTTCTATTAAACCAAAGTAGAGCATAGATGTTGGTAACCAACCTCTTCACTTCATCTGGTTTTTCATACCAAATTAAGTGTACAACAGAGTTTTTTTAGTGTGCAGTCATAAACAATTTGTGCAGTAATAAACTAATATGTGCAATACTAAAAGTTAAAAGACAACAACAGATACCAAGTGAAAGCAATAGTCTTGTATTCATGGAAATTTGCATTGCATAAGTTACACACAGTTACAATAAATAGATGAGGACATAATGCAAGAACTTTAAATAGAACCCATTATGCAGTTCATCAGCAAATATCAACTTCAGTGGAAGGGTCATCTCGAACGAATGGATCAATGCAGAATTTCAAAAGCACTGTTTCATTACCATCCACATGACAAAAGATCTCTAGATCGTCCGAAGAAGAGATGGACTGAAAATTCTAGTTTGAGACCGTAACAGGCCACTCGGCCTAATACTTTTTAGGAAGACGACGACAGTAAACAGAGAAGTACAAGTAATGTAAACAATTATAGCATAATTATGCAAAATTGATGTAAGAAATTAACTCGTAACAGCCAAATCTTTGAATTTTGGTGCCGATTTGTGCAGTAATAAAAATTGCTTAAAAAACTCTGGTGTACAATGCTGAAAAAAGTTGTCATCTTTTAACACAAAACAAGATACTATTATGCATGTCAAGCTGTGGAATGTAATGGATGGTTGACTTCCAAGTTTAGAAGTTACATTTAATTAAGAGTGCACACAAAATTTAATTTTCAATCTTCAATGATGTTTACATAAACACGAATGGAATATAACTGGTAGCTTATCACATTCACTTTAAAATCCAATTCTGTAACATTTTTATTTTTAACCTAATCTTTGCTTCAGTACCTTAGTCATTATTTTAATACAGAATTGTGAGTTTCTGATTTAAAATATTTTTATATGTGCTAAAATACTATTTTTGAGTATAATTGTACTTTTCGTAGGGAAATACTGCAAGCTCAGATGCAAGAGAAGATACTTTTTCGACAAGAATAAAAAACTGGGAAGATAGCAAGAAAGCAGAAAGTATTTATGAAATAAATGATACTGAAAGCAGTACTGGAGATATTCAAGGCAATACTCGTTTTGAATTAGCAGGTATTAGCAAAGTGAAACAAAAACCAGTAAAAGAAGATGATGAAAAGGACATAGCTATAGAGAATGAGTTTACAGACCATAAAGGAAGTGATAGCAACAGCATTGGAAAGGAGGACACCTTTGACTTCGGGTTTGTAACAATTTAGTGCAACACTAAATACTATTTCTATTATTTAAGACTTGCTTGTATACGGTATATATCTCGTATTATACAGCAAGATGTTTTCTTTCCGTGCTCGTCTTTCAAAGCTTTCTGTCTTGTGCATCTTGAATTTTCAGATCTCTAGGTTCCATATTCTTTAGTACTGCTATGTCTTCCCTCCATGTTCCTCTTCCCACTTGGTGGTTACCATTCGTACATCTTTTTTGACCATCTTTACTCCGGCATTCTCAAAAGGTGTCCAAACCAGTTTAACTGTTTTCTTTCAATTTTACTTTTTATGTTTTCCTCAGCATTGAACTTACTTTCTTACAGGATATCTTCAGCTCATTTTTCAGAACAGGCTGATCATATAATATTAAAAACCGAATAATTACTCAGGAGGTTCAGATTCTTGTTTTTTAATCCATTTCTTAATAACATCGTTTCAAGTATAGTTGTCTAGTGTCAGTAGAATTGATGAAAGCGAGATGATACTTAGCGATACAAGATCGAAGACTTGCCATGAATTACCCTACATTTGCCTCACAGTTGGAGAAACCTTGGAAAAATTAGGTATCGGAAATGTGATGTTCGAAGTCATGCTGAACACAGCCTTTGTTCAAAGATCCGGCTCACTATCTTGAGACCATACTAATAGTCCCAGACTAGGGATGCAGGTTTATAAAATTGAAATGCAAGAGATTTAGAAATCATACCCAATTTGATCGAACATGGCATGCTAAATTCTCTTTTATAATATAAAACAGCAATAAGTTTTATAGTTATATTAGATTTAACTGGCCCTAAACAATAGAAAATGACCTCCCATTCAGGAAGATATACGCAGAAATACCGAGATTTTTTCTTTGATTCAGTTTATTGTCGCACCATCGGATCTGTGCCCCTTCAGCGCTGTCGTCGTTCTTGGAAAGTTAACGCCTCTACTCACTCCATTCCAGCCGTTTCTCTCCCACTACGTCAAACAGCAGGCCACGAACCTTGCCGAATAGGGATGTTGCCAAACTTCCGTCAAACAGTGTCATGTCTCTTGAATATTGCTTATGATAATGTAAGGTTAATTATTACTTATTCATAATTTAATTTAAGTAGGTCTAATGACGCTGATTGACTTACGATTGTTTGCAGATAATTATATTATTACAGTGGATATTTATTGGTTAAATTGAAATTACATCAGAAACATCATCGCTTTGCCAGCATTTTGTAACAGTATAATGTGGATGTATCCATGTTTCGTCTAAATACACAATATACTTTCCTTCTCTGCGAAATTTCGCAATTTTTCTTAAATAACTGGCTCTCCATGCTACAATACCATTTCTTTCAATCAAAATACATCTTGTATTTCTACATTTTAAAAATCTAAATCCCATGTCTCAAATCACTTTCCGTAGCATTTCTCTCCCTCCTTGGAAATTTATTGCTTCTCTCGCAACCTTCAATAATTTCTCCAATGTCGGAACTTCTTTCTGCATTGTATAAAATTATTGTATCTTTCTTCTTAAAATACATCTGTCCATATAATCTACAAGAATTAAAGGTTTCCTTGGTCTGTTCTTCCCTGGTGACTCTAGCTTTTCGTCTCCTGCACAGACTCCCTCTCTCCTGATTTTCTTTATTAGGCGCTCTGATCTGCCTATATAAATTACATAACATGTTGTATTATATCAGTATTAGTTAAGTAAGTAATTTTAATACGTAATCAATTGAAATAAAATAAGCCTCACATGTGATCGCAGCTGCTCTTTTCGTTGCCTGATTTATAGGAAACAGATATTGACCCGTTTGTTTCTCTTCATCGCAAAATGCTATTACTTGCTTATTAATATTTCTTTCGCCACTCCTTGCTACAGTATTCATGTTGAGTTGACAACACTGGACTGCAAGTGCAAATAAACTGTCCCGCAAGAAGGCTCAAAATTGTGAGTAGTGGGGGAGAGAAAGAGAGAGGGATAGAAAAGAGAGAAATAGGAATACAGGGAGAGAAATGAATTGCCAAGGCTGAAAAGGAATTAAGGTTCAGTTCGCATATCTTACGGGGGCACAGATCCGATGGTCGGACTATACTACACCACTCATCCTTACACTCACTACATTCATCACTCAAAGTATTACTGATTTAATTTTCACTCTGATTATTATTGTATTTTGTTAAGTGCATTTCCACTTTGGATGCCTATGGGCAGCAGAATTATAAATCCGCCACTGCTCATGGCAATGTATATAAATGATATATCAGTTTACATGCCAAATACACAGAATTCAGTTAGAAACATGGAAACATCTAGACCATATACCATCCAGCCTTAATTTTTCTCTCACAGATTTCTATCCCTTTCCTATATTAAAAAAGCATTCGAAAAGTTTTCGGAACACAGAAATGTTTGAGGAAAAAATATCATATTCCTTGTAAAGCAGAATCGTGCTTTCTTTCCAGCATGTTTTGAAAAGTTAGTGGAAAATATGTATAAATGACTTCCTCATATTGAAAGTATTACTGTATGTGAAAAGGCAGATCAAGAATGTGGGTAACATTCACTTAAATTTGTCATATAATGATACATTTTTGTTAATTTATCAGACCTGGGATACTTACGAGACACCCTAACAAAAACCTCTGCAAAATTTATATTGCACCTTTCATTCTCTATATACCATATATATCCGAATAATCTGCGCACCCTAATTTTAGGAGAAAAAAGGCTGTAATTTGTGTTTCAAATCTGTGGTGTTTGGGTAAAGGGAGATAAGTCATAAAAATGAGTTCGGAGATAAATGAAAATTAAACTTGGAACCCTTATTACAAATAATTTTCTACACTAATACAACACATCAACTGCTTGTATTCTTTGATTTTTGCACACCCACTTGTATAATTTAACTTGTGTGTTCATCTGGGGAACAAAATTCCACCTTGACAAAAACATGACTTATACCCCTTTACCCGAACACCACAGAAATAATGCCCGAACCCCAGTTTTTCTTCGCTCAATTCCGAAAAAAAATATACACAGAGTATTCGCGTATAAATGGTAACTTAAGAGAAATAAAAAGAATTAATTTGCTAATAATTCTCTTTTTCTTTCTTCTTCCAGGGAAATGAACCAATATAATACACATTTTATGTCTGACTTGAGAATGATTGATTCCTATATTAGACCTAGTTATGAAGACAATATTTGCAGTATGTGCAACAAGATCTTTGATGATATCTTTTCTTTGGCAGTTCATTATCAAATACATGTAGAAGAGGGTAAGGGGCAAAATACACAGGAGGCAGGAGAAACTGCAAAATCTCTTTCTACTTTATGCAGCAACACATTTGCTAATGGACATTATGATAGTTTACTCCTTACCACAAATGCAATACGGCCTTTTCAAAATGCTGAAAATATAGTACAAATATACAAAGAAATGGATTCTGAGACATTACAGAGACGAAAAGAATATTATGAGAAACTAATGGAGGAAAGAAGGCAGCAGGTACTGAAAAGACGAAGAGAAAATTATAAGAAAAACAAAAAGAGACAAACAGAGGAAGAAAGGAAAATGTTTTTACAGAAGAGAAGAGAAGATTATAATAGACAAACAGAGGAGCAGAGACAGCGGATGTTACAGAAACGAAGAGAAAATTATCGTAAAAATAAAAGAAAAAAATTACAGGGCGTAAAACATGACACAGACTTATCAATGTAACTGCAATATCATCAGGAATGGCTGGCTGTTGTCATAACAGCATGGTTCAAGAGCTCTACTCCAAATCTCCAGTTTAGCCAAACATTTTTTAAATGAAATGAATCAGAAAGTGGCACCAGAGGTCATGAACTGTCTTTCTGTAAAATGTTGATGTTATGAACAGAAGAATATATAAATTGGACGTAAGTGTTTTATTAAGAACAGAAAGAAACGCAAATATAGCAATAGTCTTCCATGTTATTTTTTGGTAGAGAGCATGGACAACAATGTGCTACTGTTTCATTTTAATTGTTCCAAATGTTCCTCTACTTCTTCACTTAAGTAGCTTATTTCTTGTGGATATTATTCTATTGTGATCAGCAGGGAAAGGATTTATATGTAAATACATATTTACTTATAAAGCTAATATAATTTATATTTTGCATTATCTTTATGTTTCACAATGTGTAGGGTTGAAAAATCCTACTTTTATTTTCCATATTTTTCCATATTTTAGAGTTTAGTACATATTTTCGTTAATTTCCATATATTTTCCATATTTCATATAAAACAGTCCATATTATATTAGGTTTAACAATAAAACAAAACAAAATTCCATTAACTTTTAAAAATACATTTCAACAATAGAGATTTAAACACATGTTCAGTAATCCCTTTAACATCAGAGTTATTTGAAAATTAGCAGTCCTATCAACAATGGGAAAGTAAGTTACAAAACTGTATTAATTTAATTTAAAATTTTTAACAGACTTCAGTTGTGCAGCTCAACAGTTAAATGCCAGTCAGAGTACACATAGGTTCAGTTTTGTAAATCATACTATAAAGACGGTAAATATGCCAAAAGTACGTCATTCAGTCAATTTAAAATCAAAACTAACAAGTTACATTTCAGAATTTAAAGAAGATGGTTTATCAACTGACAATAAAATATTATTTTGTAATTTGTGTCAGTGTGCAGTATCATCTACACAAAAGTTCCTGGTGCAACAACACATTACAACTAGTAAACATCAGGCCAACAAACAACTAAATTCCAAGCAGAGACAATTGTTTTTAACACAACCAACAACATCGAATGTAAGATCTGAGTTTAACATCGACCTGTGCCGTTCTCTCATCTCTGCTGATATTCCTCTCTACAAACTAAAGAATAAGGTCTTCAGGGAATTCCTTGAAAAATATACTCAACATACAATCCCGGATGAGTCAACACTTAGGAAGACGTATGCTCCACCCATCTACGATGAGACAATACAGAAGATAAGAGATGAAATTAAAGATAGTTCAATTTGGGTTTCCATTGATGAGACTCCCGACAAAGAAGGTAGACTTGTTGGTAATGTAGTTATCGGTTTGTTAAGTGAACAATATTCTGAACGAATTCTTTTACATTGTGATGTTCTAGAAAAGTGCAATAACAAAACTATAGTTAAACTGTTCAACGAAGCTATGGGTATCCTGTGGCCAAAGGGTATTATGTACGATAATGTGTTATTCTTTATTAGCGATGCTGCCCCTTATATGGTCAAAGCTGGACAAGCATTATCTGTTGTATATCCTAAATTGACTCATTTTACTTGTGTGGCGCATGCATTTCATCGTGTGGCAGAAGTGGTCAGAGACAATTTCCCTAAAGTAGATTTGTTGATTTCATCAGTGAAAAAAGTATTTCTCAAAGCTCCCAGTAGAGTTAACGTGTTGAAAGAAATGTACCCTGAAATTCCATTGCCACCAAAGCCAATTTTAACTAGATGGGGTACATGGCTAGAAGCAGTTGAATATTATGCCGAACATATAGACTCTATTAACAATGTTCTCCTTGCATTGGACTCTGAAGATGCAGTCTCAATTGATACTGCGAAAACAGTTACCTGTGACATAAGTGTGAAGAATGACTTAGCTCACATTCAGCATACATTTTCATGCATCATAAAAACGCTCAAAAGTCTCCAAAATAGGCACCTTTCACTATCTGAAAGTTTTGAAATTATAAATAGTACTGTGGAACAACTGAATCGTGGTAGAGGTAAAGTTGCAGATGCAGTAAGAGCTAAGGTGGACACTGTACTTTCAAAAAACCCTGGATATGAAGAACTACAAAAGGTTGTTGCTGTGATGAGTGGTGAATCAACAGTGAAGATTAACTTGGACTTATCCCCAGCAGACATTGTGAAATTGAATTATGTACCAGTTACTTCTTGTGACGTCGAACGCTCTTTTAGTCAGTATAAATCTATCCTCAGAGACAATAGAAGAAGATTCACTTTTCAGCACTTGAAAGAAATGTTTGTAACCTATTGTTATGGTAACAGACAATAAAAATTGTGTTTTGTTGAAACTACATTGGAAGATAAGGTACGTCCATTATATTTTTTGTTTAGTTTGATTAAAATGTACCAATATTTAACGTACATAGTCATTTTTTTATAATTTTAAGTCCATATTTAATTCCATATTTTGGTAAAAATCCATATTTAATTCCATATTTTGGTAAAAATAACTACATATATATTTACATATTTCATATATTTTTAGTCCATATAAATCCGTTCCCTGGTGATCAGTTACAGAAAATGTTACCTATTATACAGAGTTTTAAACATCATTCTTCTTATGCCACTCTTAAATCAAATGTATTAATACTAGAGAAAAAATAGATGAAACATACTTTCTCATTATACTTTTGTTTAACATGTTTGTGATAGTTCATTTCATGTTGAATCTTTCGTACACTACTTTTAACACTTGAATATAAATAATTGATTAAATGGCGATCTTACTCGTGTTAATTGTGTAAGCATGTGTGGCGTACAGCTGTTTCGGTGCTTCTTCACACCATCTTCAGAGCCCACTAGATCTCGGCGTCATCTCGAACTTCGCTGCCTGTTGTGTGGGTGCGTTCAATTGTTGAAAAGTGTTTAAATGTAGTGTCAAATAGTGTGTCCCAGTGAGTATGAATAACGGTTCATGTGTCTATATTTAACTATTGCAGATGATAGATAAAATGAGAAGGTGGACTGATAGAAGGAAATACAGACACACGAAAACACACCCCAACGATATTCTCAACACACAACTCAATTTCAAAACACATACACTCTTTGACTCTACACTACGAACGCACCCACACAGGAAACAAGAGACACCAACAACAACCAGTTCCGAAGATGACCGAAAATAGGTCGAAACATGTTAACAAGGTATGTTAATAATATTTAACACAAGAAAGTTCTTATCATACATATTCCGAAATAGGTTTTCTATTCATTTAAGTGTACCCTATCGTCTCTTTCAATCTGCAAGGTCATTTCACTTCCACTCTGTATATTGCACCATTGTCTAAGCCCGGGAGGTGACCTGGGTGGCATTCACGAATCCGATGCCTCAGCCCTGACAGAGTCAGTTTTCATTCTTAGACGATTGTCCAAGCCCTCCCAACCTCTCAGCCTATTTTTAACTATTGCAGATGATAAGGTGGAGAGGGTTGGTAGACTGATAGAAGGAAATACCCTGAGAAAAACTCTGTGCAACTTCTGATATGCCACTACAGATTCCATCACGATCCAGCCAGAGATCGAATCCTGGATAGAAGATCACTTGAACCACAGATGTGGTGAATGTTGTGTTGCTTTAAAGCAGTGATCTTCACAACTGACTGAAAGGCAGGCAATTCTTTATTACAAAGGGCAACTTTATATGGTCGTGTAGGGCTGCGTGAATTTGAAATTATTTGTGGCAACAAAGACAATTCTGGAATTCTCACTGTACATTTCGGACTTGTCCAGAAAGGTGTTCCCCCTAACCCCACCCCAGAAAAATACTCCTTTTTTGTTTCTTAAATTTACGAACTATTTCATGTCGGTATCTTCAGTCCCTAGGCTTATAAATTTTGTTTGAAAAAGTTTTCAACATGAAGCTTAGGCCTATCGTAGATATTAATTTCTTTATTTTCATGTAAGGTTCCTTTTTGCTCTCTTTCCACCAGAACTTAGGTTACGTTAATTTTGCAAAGCAATCGTTTAGCCATTACTGAAGCCCTATTTTTTTTTTGTTTCAGAAATGATTAGATTGGACTTGTAATTATATAAACAATAATTTTATTCTCCAAATCAAACGTTTTTGGAGACATACTTCTATACCATGTCCTTTATCACTTGATCTTGGTTAGAAAAACATTGATGATGAAAATTGTTGTAGCGTGATTTCGGAAAAGTCGCCATTTTATTTTATTTGTCCCCCTCTTCCAAAGAGAGGCCAATCAATTTATATGTGATATTTATTTCATATGCATCATTCCGTGCTGCTTTAACTTGTAGATACTAATCCGTCCATTATTTTAGGAAATATTGCTGGACAGACAGATATATGGTGTCTCAGAAACCATCTTTGGAATCAGGCATGTTGAAAACTTAAATTTTCTGAAAGTTTATAAGTCGATGTTTTGAAGTACCACAATGTTTTAATTTTATAGGTACTTTGTATAATGAGAAAGTAAAAATAAAAATAATTAAAACAAACCAATTCTTTTGTGTTGGTAATTTTATCGAAGTTGAGGTGCTGTAGAAACTTGTACATTTTTATATAAAATATAATTTATTTACTAATATAACTTTGTTTTCTATCAAATGAATTCGGACCCCTCTACTGGGTGTTCATTTCAAAGTGTGTCATGACGTCACTGTTGTTGGGTCACCGATTTGAAGCGAGTTTCAGTTTATATGTTAGAGAAGTTGCCTATTATTTAAGGCGTTCTTCAATCTGAACTTGAGAACGTGTATGGTATAACTTGAACGTCGTAGCAACAGATGGCGGTCTGTACGGTCTGTGTGCTACCATAACCTCTTTCGAACTGTGTTTTGCGCCGGCAAGTCGTACGCATGGTATTTGTTATCATCGGTTGCGTACGGTAACATTCCACAACACAAATCAAATGCTTCGTGTCCATGTTGACCGTCGAAGTTAATGTCAACAAATACGTAAGTAATCGTCTTAACCCTCTCCCCATATCCCGACAGTACGTATTTCCAAACAGTTCACATTCCTGCCACTACTGGCGTTACCGTACGTATCGGCACGTACTCTTCAGAATGAACGCCGTACTTGCTAGCCAACTTCTCTGCCTCTTAGATTATACACCTGAGCTGCGGAAGTGTAGGAAGATTGAATTCTCTAGGCTCATCAGCTAGCCACATGACGGCATACAGCAAGCCAAGACACATTTTGAACTGAACACCCAGTATTGTTCTTTCCTGGGAAGAAATAAAAGATTTTTTTTTTTTCATAACTTCCACAACAACCTTACATGAAACGAATATCAGAAAGCTTTCTGAGTTAAGATAGTCATAAGGACCCAATATGATTAGGGAGATGAACTTCTGTGGAAAATACCCAAAAACAAAGAATATGAAGAAAAATACTTATGAGATTTATTAAAACAATTTCTCATGGTAAGCCTTTGGTTACTATTTTTGGTATTTACTTTCTTGTACTATTTCTCATCATCTGGTATGTTATATCCCGGATTATATATATGAGATTGGCCATTCCCATATAATATTTATTACTCCATGTCAGCTCTACAAATTCCTTTCTCACTATATAGTACAGAAAAACGATATAATTTGAGTGTGCCAACATTAAATTCCCTTACCCAATTTACATAAATTATCAAATAAATGATATTGCATTATGCGATAATTTATCACAGGCTTGACACCGCTGCTGCCGTTTCAGATCTAGGGTCTTTCAGCCATATCGCGTCTTCTGTTGTCAATCTGTGGAATTACTCATGTTATTGTCAAAAAATCCTATATCGTGGCCAATCTGTTATACGTGATCAGGCCAGTGGTGGTTCCTCGGGGGAGGGAAGGGAGGAACGTCCTCCTCACATTTTTCTTCTTCTGAAAGTAAATACCAAATAAAATATGTGCCTTAAAATTCGAGGAAGATTCGACAATTTTTAAGTTCACAGCTATAAGTAAACCTTGGTTGATCGAGTTTTAAACGACATACGCTCATGTGCTGTAGAAAACAGTGAGAAAGATGCGAGATTGTTTGTGTGGAGGAAAGCCAATCCTTTCCTCCTTTACTGCAGTTAACACACATAGACAACAGCTCACTGGCAGCCAGAGAAAGAAGCAGAGTTTTAAAGCAAGTAAATGAACGGAGAGGGAGGAGATCCTCCTCTGAATCAGTGCATGGGCGGGAAATAGAAACCGACTGGTCGTGCAGCAAGCTCGCTACAGCTGCCATCTAATGATGTTGCATTCAACCAGACTAACACATCTTAGAGGAGGCACAATAAAAACAGTTTTAACGCAAAGTTATGACACCATATAAACTTTTTTAAAATTATAAATGAAAATATATTATTCATTGCACTTTGTGTATAGGGTACTATTCATGATTTGAAACTTTCGAGAATATTTGAAAGTTAAAGTCGGGTTTGTATAAAACAAAGAGGAAGTACTACGTTAGTATCGTAAATCATTTTGGCCACTGAAATTCACTTCCATTCATTGTCTACTAGACAGGACAACATCCAAGTTGTCAGTTTTGTACAAATATATTTGAAATAGAAAGTAGGCCTACTCCAAACTACATTATTTTTAACATAAAAAAATTAATCAGCCAAGGGCAGCTTTGAAAAATAATGATAGTATGACTACAAGAACTGACATTCTTCAAAAGCATATGATACTGAACATGTAAAATGTACATGTGGCAACACAGACCACGTGGGTGGGTGCAGTGTTCTCGCTTTCCTAACAGATTATTTTCCATTCCCACTTCCGTAAAACGGTTCTGGTTATGTGTATCTAGTCTCTTCCAACACGTGTGATGCTGTAGTGTATGCGAAAATGCTGCGAGGTTGTGAATTTCCTTGTAATGGTTAATTTATGTAATTATTCAACAATGACTGGAAGTGAAAACATATTATATTTTGGACAATTATTTAGGAAACTCAGTTTACAAGAACAGATTATTGCTATACAAAAGGGAAGCCAACCCGAACGCTATCTGGTCTTACATGTATGCATGTAGACTAATTTGTAGCATGTTTCATTCACGAAGGTGTCATTTTGTGCAGTTAACTTCATTCCTCCTCTTAAGAAACATGCGGAAGCCGCCACTGGATCAGGGGTTATATCTATCATTCATACACTTCTTATATCGCGTTTGAGAGAGTAAATGTATATATTTAAACTGCAAACTACAAGAATCGAAGCTCAAACCAATGTGCAAACAAATTTTTCATCTTATCATAACTTCTAACTACTGAACCAATAGATTCTCTATAAAATTGAGTACCAGGTCTTAAAAGGTGGCCAGAGTGTGGTTCTAACTACATCATCTTGTGTTAAGGCCAAGAAAGCATGAAGTCTCTTATTTCATACTTTGAGTTATCCACCACTGTAGAGTAATAGTTAGTATGTGTGACCTGAAACGAATGGACCCATGTTCAAAATCCTGGTTGAGACAAGTTACCCGATTGAGATATTTCCTCAACCAAATCACTTATTTCGTCATCATAATTACACTTCCTTTCTTTCATCATCTCCGTTTCTTTCCAATATTTTGGTCTTGCTCCGATGTAGAGTTGGCTGTGGGCCCCCCGAACTTGTACTCTGTGGTAAGTAGTCATTAGTTGTTGGTAGTAATGTTGTGTACCGCAGTGGCTTAGCATGAAATTTTGAGCAGGGGAAGCTAACTCAAGTTGTCTTTCATGAAATATGAGAAAACGTATTAGGCCTACAAAAATATAGTCTTAAAATAAATAGTAGTCAATGTCAAGTCAGCAGTCGAAGATTGGTTGGAACCTCGTAACACCAATAAGGCATGACCTCAAATGGTACTTAAGGTAGTAAAATATGATTTCACGGTTTACACATATCTCTAACAAATAGACACGTATACGTATAACATTAGCTCACTCTCCGTCATAGTTAGAGAAATCACAATATTAACGGTCAATAGATACAGTACGTAAGTATGCATCTGTCTTTTGGTTGTGTCCTTCATTGACAGCAAGGGAGTCGGTCATTTGTTTTTTTAGGTCACACTTTTGTTCGTAAGTCAGTCTTGATAATAGAATTGTCCTAAAAAATTCAAGTAAATTGGTGTCAGGAACTGTTATTTCACTCATTATTTATTATATCAGCCACAATGCACACTAACACTTCAACTGAACACAACTGACGAAAAGGGATAACTCAGAAACTACTTATTTTCAATGTCAAAGCTAGCTTCTTGCGAACCTTGCGACCAGGGTAGTTTAGTTAGAAAGGGATGGAAAATCTGCGGGGTGGGTTACACAGAAGAATGAGTGTAAGAAACCAGTCTGCTTGGAAGCTGGTGTGTGCAGGCTTCTTGTTTACTGCTGCATCACAAATCCTGAGCTGCCGCATCACAATATTTAACGCGTAAATATAAATCCTATTAAAATTAATACATAATTTTATCCATAAACTGCAAGTATATTATGAAATTATTATTAACTGGGGAAGCTGAGCTTTTTAGCTTACATTGACGCTACGCCACTGGTGTACCGTAGGCTCTCCTCTGGGCTCGTGGTACTTCTTGGGACTGAAGTTGAGGGATCATGGCGATGCCTAAGTGGAAAGGTAGGAGTGATTCTGCAGGCAGAAGAGGAGTTTGGAGACGGCCTGCAAGGAAATCTGCAGTGGAAGGGCCTTAGGACATGCACATCATTCCATCAAGAGCAGCACAATGGTCCCACCCAAATGGCCTGCATGCGAAGGCAGTCTCCAGCACGTGCCCCATCCCTCAATGGGGACTAATAGATTGAGATTGCGTGTGTTGTGGTCTCATGAGCGCAGACCTAAGTCTGGTCTGGATCATGGTGCAGGTTTGAACTGATATTCGTTGAGAGTCCTTCAGTCATTTTCTTATGTCTCACACCTATGAAAAATGTCTAGAAGTGATGCAAAGCACACCAGGCTACCTAAAGTGGCTCTGATCCAAGAGGAATGTAACTATTATATTCTTTTCGACAGCTGCTCAATGCTCCTTGCAACCAGACAGTCATTCCATCTCATTTCGACAGTTCAGCAAAGCTTTCCTGGTATGTTCTGTGTGTGAGTATAATGTAATAATGGACATTTTCGTATGTGAACATATTCCGTTGGACATTTGTGTATTTTGGACATATTTGTATGTGGACATATTCCATTGGATATTTGTGTATTTTGGACATTTTTGTATGTGGACATATTCGATTGGATATTTGTGTACTTTGGAAATTTTTGCATGTGGACATATTCCATTGGATATTTGTGTATTTTGGACATTTTTTGCATGTGGACATATTCCGTTGGATATTTGTGTATTTTGGACATTTTTGTATGTGGACATATTCCATTGGATATTTGTGTATTTTTGACATTTTTGTATGTGGACATATTCCATTGAATATTTGTGTACTTTGGACATTTTTGCAAGTGGACATATTCCATTGGATATTTGTGTATTTTTGACATTTTTGCATGTGTACATATTCCATTGGATATTTGTGTATTTTGAACATTTTTGTATGTGGACACATTCCATTGGATATTTGTGTATTTTGGACATTTTTGTATGTGGACATATTCCATTGGATATTTATGTATTTTGGACATTTTTGCAAGTGGACATATTCCATTGGATATTTGTGTATTTTTGACATTTTTGCATGTGTACATATTCCATTGGATATTTGTGTATTTTGGACAATTTTGCATGTGGACATATTCCGTTGCATATTTGTTCATTTTGAACATTTTTGTATGTGGACGTATTCGGGTGGACATTTTTTTATGTGGACATAGTCCATTGGATATTTTTGTATTTTTGACATTTTTGTATGTGGACATTCCATTGGATATTTGTGCATTTTGGACATTTTTGTATGTGGACATATTCCATTGGATATTTGTGTATTTTGGACAATTTTGCATGTGGACATATTCCATTGGATATTTGCGTATTTTTGACATTTTTGCATGTGCACATATTCCATTGGATATTTGTGTATTTTGGACATTTTTGTATGTGGACATATTCCATTGGATATTTGTGTATTTTAGACAATTGTGTATTTGGACATATTCCATTGGATATTTGTGTATTTTAGACATTTTTGTATGTGGACATATTCCGTTGGACATTTGTTCATTTTGAACATTTTTGTATGTGGACGTATTCGGGTGGACATTTTTTTATGTGGAGATATTTCGACTTTTGGTATCTGAACACATTCCGTTGGACATTTATGTATTTGGAATTTTTGTATGTGGACATATTCTGTTGGACATTTGTGTATTTTGGACATTTTTGTATATGGACATTTATGTTTCTGGACATTGTCATTTTTGGACTATAGCTTTGATGGGCATTATGTATTGGACATTAAGACCTAGGATATCTAACATGGGTTTAAATGATTCGGTAACTGTCGCAACGTGGAACGAGTTACTGATAAAATATGAGCCGTTCAGAGCAAAAGTGGTCTAAGTCAAAATTGGGTAATGAGCTTTAAAGTAAACATTTTGTCAAATACAGCGCAAAGTGGCAATTAATATGTCCTTCTTGCTATCCACTGACTACTAATAGTTTAAATAAATTGAATATTAATTGCTACTTTGCGCTGTATTTTACAGAATGTTTACTTTAACCCTCATTACTAATTTTTGACTTACACCACTTCTGCTCTGAACGGCTCATATAATCCAAGCTTGATTGTATAGGTTTAATAACAGCTACAAAATTTTAACAATATTTACATTGAAGATGATTCACTAAAATTCTCAAACTGTTGTAAATTGCAATTTATAGTGACAAACTGGACGTTGTTCTAGAAGATTTTATTTTGTTTACGTAAATATTTCCATTCATCTCTCGCGTAGAGGAGATTCATTGGCAGTAATTAGTACATTTAGATCCGCAATTATCAGAACTGACTACTGCATTTTAGTGGCTGCAGATGTCGTAATTCAACCGGACGGAATTGAAGAGGAGCGGTAATCTATTTAGACTGGTTATATCTGCGCCTTCCTTCGCGAGTAAAGAAACTGCTGACGGATCTTGGAATCGTAATCATTGTTGTTGAACAGCTGTGAGAAGTTTCTTGCATCCAGCTACGCAGTTCATCGCTTTTTTTAATCGTGTTCCACAATAACTTGCAACATGTGAAACACTTCCAGTTCTCTGTGAGCTTAGAAGAGGCCACTTAGCTATAAATTAAAAGAAAACATTTTATATGAAATAAAATAAATACCGATACGTTTATGTTTTGTGATATTCCATCTACGGGACATTTACTGATCAAGTCCGTACATAAGTACTTATGGGTACCTACAGTGTTTTGTGCGTTTACAGTCCAGTGCAGTACGAGAAGAGCAGTGAATCAGGATCTTTCAGAACTCCTCAATGGAATAACTTGGTAAGTAGTGGAGAAGTGATTTATCAAGAACATTTGAAGTTATTTTGTAGGGTAAAATGGAAACATTTTTAAACTTGTAATTCTGAAAGATTTCGTAGTCACGTTTTAAAAAAATGACAGCGTTTATTCTACGATTTATTTCCGTTTCACGAGGACAGTCCCCGAATTCAGACTTTTGTTCCTGATTTTTAATAAACTTCCCAAATTGCTCGTGTTTTCATACGCGAATTATGAAGGTTTGACGAGTCAAAACTATTAATAGTTAGTACATTTTCTCCACTTCATGGTGAGAAGATCGTGCTCGTAGTTTTCCTACGCTATTAAATACATACACTGCGTTGCTTCATTTTTGCTTTCGATTTAAAAAAAGGAGTTCTAAATTTGGAAATGGAAGTGTTTGTAGTAGCAGTAGGCCTACGTCTTGGGTAGGTAGCCAATGGCACCTATTACTTACTTACTGGCTTTTAAGGAACCCGGAGGTTCATTGCTTCCCTCACATAAGCCCGCCATCGGTCCCTATCCTGAGCAAGATTAATCCAGTTTCTATCATCTTATCCCACCTCCCTCAAATCCATTTTAATATTATCTTCCCATCTACGTCTCGGCCTCCCCAAAGGTATTTTTCTCCCTGGCCTCCCAACTAACACTCTATATGCATTTCTGGATTCCCCCATACGTGCTACATGCCCTGCCCATCTCAAACGTCTGGATTTAATGTTCCTAATTATGTCAGGTGAAGAATATAATGCGTACAGTTGTGTTGCGTAACTTTCTCCATTCTCCTGCAACTTCATCCCTCTTAGCCCCAAATATTTTCCCAAGCACCTTATTCTCAAACATCCTTAACCTGTGTTCCTCTCTCAAAGTGAGAGTCCAAGTTTCACAACCATAAACAACAACCGGTAATATAACTGTTTTATAAATTCTAACACTAAGATTTTTTGACAGCAGACTGGATGATAAAAGTTTCTCAACCGAATAATAACATGCATTTCCCAAATTTATTCTGTGTTTAGTTCCCCCCCCCCCCCCGAGTATCATTTATATTTGTTACTGTTGCTCCCAGTCATTTGAATTTTTCCACCTCTTCAAAGGATAAATTTCCAATTTTTATATTTCCATTTCGTACAATATTCTGGTCACGAGATATAATCATATATTTTGTCTTTTCGGGACTTACTTCCAAACCTATCTCTTTACTTGCTTCAAGTAAAACTCCCGTGTTTTCCCTAATCGTTTGTGGATTTTCTCCTAACATATTCGCATCATGGTGCCTATTACGCACGCTAAAAGGCGAATCAGAAAGGTGGGTGGCATTTGTGAATCCGACGCTGACAGTTGGGCCATCCTGCCTCAGCCCCTGATAAAGAGCCAGGTCTCATCCACACACGAGTAATCTGATAAGCTCCAGCCCCGTAGCCCCAAGCCTTCATATATCAGCACTGAAATCCGTACTACCCCCAAAACTTCATCCCAGTCTATTTTTACTACTATAGATGATAGATGAAATGAGGGGAGGTGAGGAATTATACAGGAAACGGGAGTACCTCGAGAAAAAAACGTTCTGCAACGTCTGCTTTGTCCACCACAAATTCCACCACGACCCGACCGGGGATCAAACCCGGGCCGCTTGGATGGAAGACCAGCGCCTTAGGACGTGAGCCACAGACGCGACAACGTTTAACGTTGTATGTAGAGTCACAGTCTAGTATATACATTCATGAAGCTTGAGTTGTGAGGGTACTAGAAACAATAGACTGTGCAGGTACTATTTCGTAATGAGGCGATAGTAGCGATCCTAGTGCTTACCAACTATCTATGGATGCATGTTTACTACATATTGAGCTTCGTGACTATACAGGGTATTTCCGAGGTGGTGTTACAAACTTTCAGGGATGATGGCGAAGGGCACATGTATCAATTTGAGATAAGAAACCCTGGTCCGGAAATGACCGAGTCGAAAGTTACAAGCAAAAATAGTTTTGTAGAAATGAAATAATTTTATTCCTCTCTACACCTATGTGTATTTATCTGTACATCTTACACATGCTGCATTCACCTGACGTTGTTTACGTTGTCTACTTACATTATTCCATTCAGTGCGCTGTTTGAGGGATGGGGACAGGAAACTACACTAAAGCAATGCAGATAGCGTAATGTGTAACGGACATGGTCGGTCCTGATATGCACGTCTGTAGACAGCAGTGTATGTGTACAAGTTGCAGTGTCCAGTCGATCAGTCCTAGTGAATGGAGGAGTACGCGAGAGCGGAATAAGCAGATCTGATTTTCGAATACGGATGAGCCAATGGGAGGAGTACACAAGCTCACAGATTGTATCGGGCCGAGTACTCACGTAGGAGACATCCGGCCCATACCATCTTTCCACGACTGTTCCAAAGGTTAAGGGGAAGGAGGGCACGTGGTGCCAAATTACAATTCCATTTCCACACAACTATTTTTGCTTATAACTTTCCACTCAGTATTTCCGGACCAGGGTTCCTTATCTCAAATTGATACATGTGCCCTTCGCCATCATCCCTGAAAGTTTGTAACACCACCTCGGAAACACTCTGTATATACTAGACTTTGGTAGAGTAGCGTCTTTACTGGACTTCAGGGAACGGCATCAGAGGACGGAATAAAATAGAGATACCATGAAAGCGAACTGTGAGGAAAAAACTAAATGCATGTACCCTACTGATGTAGCGTACTCCGCTACGCTTCAAGAAGTGATATAATGATACCCCTTCAAAAAAAAAAAAAAAATACTAAATTGCTTTCCAATACTACCAGCCATAAATGTTTGAGGAAGTATAGCTGTTACAAGACGAAAATTGCCGTTGTAATAATTACGGGTTTATACCTAGCTAGTAGGCCTATTGAATGTATTAATTTTTTATTTGTTTTATTTAGCTACCGAGTACAAATTCAAAAGTATATAACAAAAATGTTTCTAGCCACTACCGTAAGAGCCAGGCTCGTGTACGGTGTGGTCTTAGCCAATAATACAACATAAAATTTACAAAGACAGTTTACTAAAGACACTAACTTAATTCAGACCGACAACTAACACACAAGAGAAAAAAAAGCGAAAGACCACATTTAGACTAATTTAAATTGACACTCAGACAGAAACCAAAGACAATGTGAATATGGAAAAGAATGGAAAGTGTGAAGTGGACAGACAGAATAAGAAATGAAGCTGTGTTGGAAAGAGTGGGTGAAGAAAGAATAATGCTGAAACTGATCAGGAAGAGGAAAAGGATTTGGTTGGGTCACTGACTGAGAAGAAACTGCGTACTGAAGGATGCACTGGAAGGAATGGTGAACGGGAGAAGAGTTCGGGGCAGAAGAAATCAGATGATAGACGACATTAAGATATGAGCCGTTCAGAGCAAAAGTGATGTAAGTCAAAATTGGGTAATGAGGTTTAAAATAAAAATTCTGTAAAATACAGCGCAAAGAAGCAATTAATATGTCCTTCTTGCTATTCACTGACTACTAATAGTTTAAATAAATTGAAAATTAATTGCTACTTTGCGCTGTATTTTACATAATGTTTACTTTAACCCTTATTACTCATTTTGACTTACATCACTTCTGCTCTGAACGGTTGATATATGGGTCGTATGGGGAGACAAAGAGGAAGGAAGAAAATAGGAAAGATTGGAGAAAACTGAGTTTGCAGTGAAAGACCTGCCCTTGGGCAGAACACTGAATGAATTGTTTATTTTATCTTCTTCTTTCTACTTATCTACAGTGCGGTTTTGAACTTCCGACCACGAGCGTTTGCTCATACGTGGGTAAATTCTTTAATTTATATTCCTGTTTTGTTTAAATATTTGACATGTTCCTTCTTATTTTATGTAGGATATAATATAATATTTTTAAATGTATTTTTGTTTTTATTATACCGTATTGGTCCGAATATAAGCCGCACTTTTTATTCAAATTTCAAACTCGAAAAGTTGGGGTGCGGCTTATTTGCGCGGCCGATAAATTTAAACTTGAAATGTGGCGCATGTTGCTACCGGTAATTTTATCATTTTGAAATGGAGCAACAATGCCACGCGCTCGTGTTTTAAATTGTCAGCAGTCGTATGGTATATGACGCAATAATGTACCAGTCTTCATATTACAGTGATCGTACTCTTTTGTATGGTAGAACAGATTAAAACAGTTTGTACGTAGCTACGGTTTCAGCCATGAGCGGAAACGTAGAAAGAAAAGCTTCAACAAGCTTGGGAATTCGGCGCAGTTATGACGCTAGTTTCAAACTTGCAGTTATTCGTCATGCTAGGAGTACGTCTAATAGAGAAGCCGGCAAGAAGTTTAGTGTGGATGAGTCTAATGTGCGGCGCTGGATCGCGTCGGAGGATAAACTGAAAAATGCCAATACAACCAGAAAATCTTTCAGAGGACCCAAGGCTGGGAAATACCCTGAACTAGAACGTAGGGTCCTTCCTTTGTACAAGACAAAAGGAAAGAAGGGATGCCTATCTCTCGACAAGTAATCCAGGTAAAATCGTTGGAAATAGCGAAGACCCTAAACATTCCACAGACAGAAATCCATGGGAGTATAGGTTGGTGCCGCAGGTTTATGCGTAGAAGTGGCCTTGTTCTCCGACGAAGCACTTCATTAGCACAGAGACTGCCAGAGGATTTTACTGAGAAACTCATCAACTTCCAGAGGCACGTCATTGAATTGCGTCAGCGCCACTCTTACCCATTACACCAGATCGGCAATGCCGACGAGACGCCCGTATTTTGGGACATGCCGAGCAATATGACAGTTGACAATAAAGGGGCGAAAAGCATATCATTGAGAACAACTGGAAATGAAAAACAAAGAATCACTGTGATACTGGCGGTTACGGCAGATGGAGGAAAACTGCCTCCGTACGTTATTCTGAAGCGTAAAACTATGCCCAAGGAGAATTTACCTAAGGGATTAGTGATTCGTTGCCAAGAGAAAGAATGGTTGACAACCGAACTAATGGTGGACTGGCTAGCTACGGTTTGGAATCGCAAACCAGGTGCGCTGCTCTGTAAGAGGGCTATGTTAGTATTGGATGCCTTTAAAGGTCACCTCACACCCGAAGTAAAGAAGAAAATTACTGCATTGAAGACAGACCTAGTCGTCATACCTGGAGGTATGACATCAAAATTGCAGGTGCTTGATGTCGTCGTGAACAAGCCTTTTAAAGACCATCTCCAAAAACAGTATTCGGATTGGCTTCTAGAAGGAGGTCATGCATTCACTCCATCTGGGAAGATCAAGAAGCCATCTGTCAGCCTTATGTGTGAGTGGATTCTCTCTTCATGACACACGATATCACCAGATTCAATCGTCAAAGGCTTCAAGAAATGCTGCGTGTCTAATGCTATGGATGGCAGTGAGGACGACGTACTTTGGGCGGAGAGTGATGAACAAAGTGACAGTGATGAAACAAATACCGGTACCGGTAGTAGTGAAGTCAGCAGTGACATTGGAGAAGACGGTGATTAGTTGTACCGGTATTTTTGGTGATTTACCCACGTAATACCGTAATTGAAGAAAAAGTGTTTAAATAGTGTAAACAGTTTTGTAACTGGATAATGTGACAGGTAAATTTCACTGCACTCAATTTTCCTTTTGTTCTCATTCTGCACTCAATTTTTCTCTTTTTTTCTCCTTTCCCCCTAAAATTAAGGGTGCGGCTTACACTCGGGCCAATACGGTATTTAATATGTATTTTTGTAGTTTCCCGATTGTAATAATTGTAATTGTAATAATATTGAAGGCATGACTTCGATTCTCTTTGGAGTCAATGGAACATGTCCGCATGAAGGTCTAAAAGTATAGGGATATCCTGAACTAGCACCAACAGATAGCGCACGTGTACTATGAGGGATGCGCTTTGCGTGTGCATTTGTTTTTCGGTATATAAACATTTAGGATATACGTAGTGTATTAGTATATTAAATACTCTTAAAAACAACTAAAAATGGCAAATTTTTGTTGTGTTCCTATATGTAAAAACCAGGGAAAGCTTTTTGTCTTCAATCAGGTCCCGAAATACTCTGAATTGTACTTTAAACCTTAAAAAATATAACTAATAAAATTGGGCCTCGAAAGTGCTAGCTATTAAATAAAAGTAACTACTTCAAGTAAGGAATTGTTGACTATAGTTTTATTTTGGAAGAGGAAAAAGAAAAATTAATAAAAACCTTTGCAACCTCGACAGCGAGCTATGTTAGCTTAGATTATATGCAGTAGTTGTAGGAGTCTCCGAATTTTACGCCTGCAGTAAACTCTTGATAAACTGGAATGTTTATTATCCAGGACGATCCCTAGTGAAATCCATTTCGTGGATAATGTTTTTAATGTACTGTACCCTAATTATTAAAGCCATGTTTTAAGTTCAAATTTTCAAAATCATCCCACACAGTATTCAAAACTGCATGTCCTTAACCTACAAAACATACTACTAATCGTGATACTATTGCGATCATATTATATCATCCTATTAGAAATTGCATTTGACCTTTTTGCAACTACAAAAAAAAAAATACAAGGAATTCAATCTCGATAGTCTCTTTCCTATAAAAAAAAAAACACATTGGTGGCTGCATATCCTGTTTTAGCGTACGGTTCTTAAATACTAATTATTAAAGAGGGCAATATTCACTTTCGACATATTTCCTATTTTTTTATTCGTGCATATTGTTCTCAAAGTTCTCGTTTAGGTTCATGAACATTCTATTTACTCGTATTTATATTCGGCATACTGCAGATTTCCCTACCCATCTCCGGGAATCGCTCAATATTTTACAGGTTTACGTTATTATTTATTGTAAATTAAATTAAATTATGAGGTAAAAAAATATTGAATTATATTAAATTATACTAGGTTATACAAAATAACTGTAAATATAATTTTGACACGCACAGAAAACCAACAAGCGGGAAAACGTAATCAACTGTAGCATATGAAAAAACATAGCCCTGCAACATGTTGCTCCGCATGGAACGCTCCTGCCATCTGACAGTAAAACTTCGCATAAGATATCCCTATTGTCGCGCGTTCCGTTTACTGATATGGGTGCAAATAATGCAGGCTGTCCCATTTCCACAGCACAGAAAATTAAGCGACATATTAGAATATGGAATTAATCACATAGAATTTGTTTATTCCACTCATGTTCTTATAATCCGTATGATCAACAGCTAAAACGGGAGCGAAGAAAGAGCGCAAACAATTAATGACTATAAAGCGCCATGAATCGAACCCATTCTCGAGAGATTTAATTAAAATCTGCCAGCCAACCGAGCAAGCCGCTCATCTGCGATAATAAAATAACTCTCTATGCTTATTGAACTACAGCCTTAAAGCGGAAGAGTCAGCGAGTCAGTTGCTCCTAGACCCTGGAGGAGGACGAAAACGCACGCCCTGAATGGCTTTACTTTCCTCTTCATTCCCTGAATCCCGTGGTATTTTATTTTCGAGAAATATCACTCATGAATCCAAGGGGAGGTCCGGGGGGAATATCCCTCCGGGGAAAATCAATTTCCGTTCCACGAGATAATTATAACGAATTACGGTCAGGCATTCATTTTTCCCGTTACTAGAAAATGTATCATTATTTGTAGAGACCAGTAATAATTTACACAATCCATATAATACAGTAGCGCTGGGTCTTTCTGGGTAGGTAGGGGAGATTCTAACAACACGTGGCCAGCAGAAACAGTGTTGCGAGATCAGAAAAACTGATACCAACTTTTCAGTAAGAAATTTTTTTCGAGTTCATTATCTCATCACAGTTTTCACTAAGATCATGGTAATTTATATTAATTGGCATGTAATTCAACGTTTAAAATAATAATTATTTAATTTATAAATTTATTTAATAATTATTTACTTATTAGGAAAAAGAGGAAAATTTTACTTGAAGCAAGTAATGAGATAGGTTTGGAAGTAAATCCCGTAAAGACAAAGTATGCAGAATGTTTCCGAATTGGTGTTACAAACTTTCAGGGATCATGGCGAAGGGTACATGTATCAATTTGAGATAAGGAACCATGGTCCGGAAATGATTGAGTCGAAAGTTATAAGCAAAAATAGTTGTGTGGAAATGAAATTATAATTTGGCACCACGTGCCCTCCTTCCCTTAACTTTTGGAACAGCCTTGGAAAAATGGTATGGGCCGGATGTCTCCTAAGTGGGTACTTAGCCCGATACAATCTGTGAGCTTGTGTACTGTTCCCATTGGCTCATCCGTATTCGAAAATCAGATCTGCTTATTCCGCTCTCGTGTACTCCTTCATTTCACTAGGACTGATCGACTGGACACTGCAACTTGTACACATACACTGCTGTCTATAGACGTACATATCAGGACCGACCATGTCCGTTACACATTACGCTATCTGCATTGCTTTAGTATAGTTTCCTGTCCCCAGACAGCGCACTGAATGGAATACTGTAAGTAGATAACGTAAATAACGTCAGATGAATACAGTATGTGTAAGATGTACAGATAAATACACATAAATGAGGTGTATAGAGGAATAAAATTATTTCATTTCTACAGAACTATTTTTGCTTGTAACTTTCGACTCTGTCATTTCCGAACCAGGGTTTCTTATCTCAAATTGATACATGTACCCTTCGCCATCATCCCTGAAAGTTTGTAATACCAATTCGGAAACACCCTGTATGATATGTCTCCTAACCAGAACATAGTACAAAATGAAAATATAAAAACTGGAAATTTATCCTTTGAAGAGGTGAAAAAAATTCAAATATCTTGGAGCAACAGTGACAAAAATTTAAATGACACTCGAGAGGAAATTAAACGCACGATAAATATGGAAAATGCCTGCTATTATTCGGTTGAGAAGCTTTTGTCATTAGTCTGCTTTCAAAAAAACAAAGTTAGAATTTATAAAATAGTTTATATTACCGGTTATTCTATATGGTTGTGAAACTTGGACTCTTACTTTGAGAGAGGAACAGAGGTTGCATGCCCTTCATTAATATCATACACGCATACTCTCCATTTGTAAACCGAAACAAGACTAAAACATTCAAACTGACACATTTCATAGGCTATCTGAAGTCTTGACTCGACACTCGACCCTGCAAGTACCCAAAACTGATTTGCTCGTAGTCGGCGGTATGTATGTACCCATTTACAAATTGCCCGGGGCTCGTTCTTGCAGGTCAACGATCGCTCTATCTTTCGCAGACAATGCCTCGTCATACGACTCGCCCCCTCGCACCAGCGCAGCGTCGCGACGTGTTCGGTAATTAAATGCAGTAGCGTGCAACAATGATACCGATCCTAGCCAAGAAGCAGACTAAAGGTACGGTCACACCACAGTCTAGTATATACAGTCGCGAAGCTCAATACGTAGTAAATATGCAAACATTAGATAATTGCTCACTACTAGGATCGCTAATATCGCCTCATTACAGGCAATGCAAAATAGTACCGTCACAGTCTAGTGTTTCTAGCACCCTCAAAACTCAAGCTTCGTGACTGTATATAGTAGACTGTGGTCACATGTCGCTACTTTTGCAGCGCTGCAGTACAAAAAACTGCGCAACTCTCGTACTGCGCCGTGTGAACAACGGTGCAACCCGAAAAGTAGCGGCTGCCGAACCTGCTGCCCGCTGCATGCAGCTTAAAAGTAGCGACGTGTGAACAGCGTTTTTGATATCAGTTTTGTTGAAACTTTTGCTGCGGTTGCGACCAGTGTTGCCACCCAAATGTGCCAATGATACTTTTATTGTTTGGATAGGCTATATTTTAATGTTAGATATGATGAAAATAAATTATTTGTAACAGTTATTAAATGCACAACACAGTCTGAGCATATTTGCTGACGATATAATTCACTTTTTTAATTTTCTGTAGCGTAGTTTCAAACAGGAGGGTTGCCAACATTGATTACGTGAATATTCTGTTGGTTATCATTTAAGTATATATATGCGTTTTTAAAAGCTTTATAGTAAAAATAATGCCAATTTCTGAATACTGGTTAGGACAGAAAAGCAAATAAATAATAGATAAGTAAGCTTTCGCATGAGTTTCTTAATAATGCGAACATAACCACAAAATGTATATTGAGAAGTCAACACTGAGATGGGAACCTGCAGCATGACTGCGGCTGCAAAAGTAGCGCCTTGTGTGTGAACAGACTCGCAACCTCCAGTTGCAACTTTTGCTGCACTCGGGTTGCGCAGCACGAAAAGTAGCGTGCAGCGCGCTACTTTTGGCTTACGTGTGAACACGACACGCAACTTTTGCAGCTGCAGTACAAAAGTTGCGCAGCAAAAGTAGCGACGTGTGACTGTACCTTTAAGGATCCTAAAATAAATACGTAGACCTACACTTTATTACACTTTGGCATTTTCCATCCCCACTCGAGGGAGGATTTGAAGGAATACGCTCTGTACAATCTTTGAAACAATATCACGACAATAATGTGGTTCCTAAAAATATGTGAGAAATCGCAAATGAGATGAAAGCACCACGTGAATAATAATACTGATAATAATAATTTGTAGTAGGCCTACTTCTCTACTCTATACTATTACTCATTATTGATTTAATATATTACTATTTTTCTTTATTGTGAGTCGTGAAGTAGTCATAAACATAGAAAATGACGTTTGTGCACTACACTCCTGGTGTTGTGGAAGAGAAGGCCTGATGGCCTTAACTTCACCGGAATAAATAGATGGATGGATGGATAGATAGATAGATAGATAGATAGATAGATAGATAGATAGATAGATAGATAGATAGATAGATAGATAGATAGATAGATAGATAGATAGATAGATAGATAGATAGATAGATAGATAGATAGATAGATAGATAGATAGATATAGATAGATATAGATAGATATAGATATAGATAGATATAGAGATAGATATAGATAGATATAGAGATAGATATAGAGATAGATATAGAGATAGATATAGAGATAGATATAGAGATAGATAGATAGATAGATAGATAGATAGATAGATAGATAGATAGATAGATAGATAGATAGATAGATAGATAGATAGATAGATAGATAGATAGATAGATAGATAGATAGATAGATAGATAGATATAGATAGATATAGATAGATATAGATAGATATAGATAGATATAGATAGATATAGATAGATATAGATAGATATAGATAGATAGATATAGATAGATATAGATATAGATATAGATAGATAGATAGATAGATAGATAGATAGATAGATAGATAGATAGATAGATAGATAGATAGATAGATAGATAGATAGATAGATAGATAGATAGATAGATAGATAGATAGATAGATAGATAGATAGATAGATAGATAGATAGATAGATATAGATAAATTAGTAGTATTTAATTTTAAGACTCTTTCAGTTCTACAGATTTTTAGGTGTACTCGTATTAGGCATCCTTAGGAAATAATAACCAAATACAATACCATTTCTCATATAGACAGTCCGTCCTCTTTCATTGACGCCATTTTCTAGCCTAGGCCAGTTTTCCAAATCCACACAGCCAGCAAATCATTTGTCGCGAGCAGACCGTGTTAAGCTGTCGTGAAGCGTTGTAAAGCAAAACGTCGCGTCTGATTCTGTGTGCACCCGGTCTTAGATTGCTAGAATTTCTTTAAATTCCTTTTTTAAACATATATAACATACAACGTTGCTATGAAAACCATCAACATTTCTACTTCATTCGTTGTATTGAATTTCGAAGCGTATAAAATTAAGTTTTCCAGTCCAGACATCACTGAAAAATTTTATTTTAGAGTAGAGTTTAATAAAAATGCAGAAACTTTTCTGAAAGGGCTCTAATATATGTATAGTCAAGTTTTAGTTTGTGATAGATAAGTTAAAAGTAATAATTATGTATAAGCTTGAAAATTCTGTAATTCCCGTCACGCCATTTGCTCATTCTTTTTTTCTCGAAATGGAGTTCTGACGTCTCTATATTTGCGATGTTGTTCAATGTGAAGCAAAGTTTCATTAATAATTCTACGGAATACATCATTCTTATCTTTCTATTTTCCTTCGTTTTCTCCTTTCTGTAGATTTATAGCCTGTTTTATGTTTATCAAGTCGGACCATCTCTTTTTACTCTTGTCTTGCAGGGTTTATCCTTTATATAGGTATTGACCCGTACGAAACCACAGACAATATTGCAAAGTTAAGGAATGCGTCTGCCATTGATGCAAGCATAGCAAGTTATTAACAACTGTTGCCCTGAGGTGGCTGCGTGGTCCAAGTTCGATTCTCGGCCAATCCGGAGATTTTTATAGAAAGATCCATACTGACACTTGTGGCGGAAAAGTTCACAGTTCAGGTTTTTCTCGAGGTTCTCCCGTTTTCCCGTGTTAGGCATCAACATCATTTCGTCCTATCTCCATTCCATCATCATTCCATTGCATTCCCTTAAAGCTCTCGGCAACGCGCGAAAAGGGTTGGTCCAGCGATGATGGGATTATTTACTTTGAAATTTGGATACTCAGAAAATCTTAGCGTAGTCAGCTGACGTGTGTTGGGAATAGTGACATAAAAAACTATTTTAATCCGTTTAAATCCATATACATCGGTTTTTATGGGTTGAAAAACCTGTTTACTAGGATTAATTGGATTTATTGAATGCAATCCAAACATCATATATGCCATCCATTTTACATACACATCCGGGCGTTTTACTTCTGTGTGCTAGGCGCTAGGGTTGTTGGTGTATGCTGCTGGTCGTTGGATGTCTTGGTTGTACACAAACCCGTAATTAGGGACCGGATTTTTATGTAATTACATATTATATTCCTTTCAACCTAACCGTATATAAATAACAAATTTTTGCGAATCTTGTAATTACCATTAATATATTAAAATTTGATGCTACATATTTTTACATACTTACCCCACATTACATATGATGGCTTGATATTACATAAATCTACATATTTAGGGGTTTTATTAATTTTTACTTCTCTAAAAGGGGGAAAAAAAACTTCTGCTGGTGAAGTTTAGGCTACAATTTTAAATACACAGATTTAAAAAGTTTTTTTACTTACCCAAGAAAGGATATATTTCGGGACGAAACATAACGTCCTTAGTTCCAGGAAGTAATAGAGATACTCACCCCATACCGCCCACTATAAATATGAGTGAACAAAAGGCAACCTTTCTCATACAACTACCTTGTATTGTAAAAATCACTCAGAAAGTAGCGTTGCCTTCTTGCGGTGGAGTGGAACGAGGACATGATTTGTCTCGAACTATAATTGTTCTGCACACGTCTTAACAAGCCGTTCCCATGCAATTTGCAACCTTATCCACCCTCTTCCTAATCCTTCCAGTGAAAACCCGTGTCAAGACTGACATGAGCCGCAATAAAGTAGCCGACTTTTGAAAAGAAGCTCGAATAAAGGAATAAACTGGAAAGACGTTGAAATAGCTTTTCAGGTTATTGCTTGACCTCTTTACTTTAAATTTAGTAGACATATACGGAAATGGGATTTTCCGAGGAATAAAATTACAAAGTATAGTTCTCGGCTGGAATAATTCTATCCTTCTGAATGAGACAGAAATGTCACGTTTCAAACAAGAATTTGTAAATACCTATAGCTTGAGGTTTTAGTAGGTACAGTACTTTGTTTCTTACAGGGAGCAGCTAAAATGCATGTGTCCCACATCTCCTCTTATTTTCTCCTAATCCAGTAAAGCGAAACAGTGCTTACAGTACTGTTGTGTTATTCATTTTACTCAGTTCTCTAGTTTTAGTACTTACAGTATAAAGTGCAAGTGAGTTTATCTACTGCTTTTAACTAACTAAAATGACCCCTGTATCTTCAACCCTAACGACAAAAATAAAATCATCGATTGCAATGGAAAAATAGTAATGTGTCAAGTGTGCGGTAAAAAAGTCGGGTGCTCTATGAAATCACAACTGGAGAGTCTTACCTATCCTATACCTGCCAGATATTGATATTAAATATTTTCATGATTTTACATATTTTGGTACATATTCAGCTGTCCACACCTGTGGAGTAACGGTTAGCGCGTCTAGCCGCGAAACCAGGTGGCCCTGGTTCGATTCCCGGTAGGGGCAAGTTACCTGGTTGAGGTTTTTTCCAGGGTTTTCCCTCAACCCAATATGAGCAAATGCTGGGTAACTTTCGGTGCTGGACCCCGGACTCATTTCATCGGCATTATCACCTTCATCTCATTCAGACGCTAAATAACCTAAGATGTTGATAAAGCGTCGTAAAATAACCTACTAAAATAAAAAAAATAAATACATATTCAGCTTATTTTTCTTACGTAAATATGTACATATTTCACACCTTGATATTACATAAAAATCCGGTCCCTACCCATAATACAGCTGATGGGTCAGTTCAGAGCGCGCTTGTATTCCGTAACCAGTCGTGTCGTGTACTGTACTGTACTGTGTAAGCTTGTTAGTACAATGAGACCTCGTTCAAGCATTTGGAATCATTTTGAAACAGAAGTCTGTGTGGAAAGGCTTATATTCTGAACAGGCTTTATTTTCAATTGCTTCGCGAATATTAAATGTGCCATCTTCTTCGGCTGCATGCGAAAGAAACTGGTCCGCTCATGGCAACATTCATACGAAACTCAGAAATAGGCTGTGGATAAACTTGTAATGGTAAGATGGAATCTTAAGTTCACTAGTTCTGAACCAGTGAATCCAGAGCCTACAATATCTGATGAAGCAACTACTGAGGAAGATTAGTTGTAGCAACAAGAAATGAGGAAGATATTTGTTTTCTAGTTTATAACTAACTATGGTGGCTTTTAAAACGACAAGAGAAAAGATGTTTATTACTTTAAAGTTTTATTCCTCTTACTATTAGTATGCTATATTACATTTGTAGCATGTATTGTGAAGAATAGTAATATGCGTTACAAGAGCGGTATGTTGAAGTTTTCATGTTCGAGGAAAAGTTTGAAAAAGCGAAACGTAGTTGAGATTTTTAATTTCCAAGAATTGAAAGAAAACATACCGCTCGTGTATCGTACATTATTTTGTGCGAAGATCGTTTATTACATACCTGAAAGAGGAATTTCTAATTAGTTGCAATGAAATCTCCATCTTGGTTTCTGTTCAATGACGGCAAATTTGCAAAACAAAAATATCTATCTTCAACATTGTTGCTTTAAAATGTTTTCTTTGTTTACTACACTCCAGCAGGCCGTGATATACGTCTGTCTCCCCCCCCAGTCTATAATGAGTCTGGAATCTTGTTGATTTTTTCACGGCTTCCTTAATGTTACTTACATCACGAATGCAGTAACTTTAGTGGAGTTGTAGAGTTTACTTAATTTTTGAAAATATTTAAAAACAATAATTAACAGTGCAATTTAGGTGAAATTGCAGTGGTAAGTTTCCAATTTATAATTATTACTATATTGAACGTCTCTAAAATAATATGTTAAAAGCCTAAAGCAGTAAAATCAATATGTCACTTAAGCGGTAAGAAGAGGGAAATTGTTATGTGTGTTAGGTTGGGAATACTGAATGTGGAATTTTAGACTTTCCGCGGATTGGTTTTGTGCGGAAACCAAGCCAATACGCACGACCTCGCACAAAATTTACTTTCAGTTTTTCTAGCTCAAAAGTATTTAATTTTGAGAAGACTAAAACTAAGAGTTAGGTTACTACTATTATTATTATTATTATTATTATTATTATTATTATTATTATTATCCGTTTGTATTTTCATTTTTATTATTAATATTTGCGCCAAGAATCTTTTTAATTTAACTATTACACTTTTACTACGTCATACTACTTTGACCAATAAAACTGTACGAAAGGACGTCAATCATGGCTGCTTATCACACAATTTTATCGCGTCCCTAGAATTTATTTAATTTTATCGCGTCCCTAGCATTTGTTTATTTTTATCACTACCCTAGCATTTGTTTCTTTGTTTACCAACATTTCAAACTGCACTGGTCTGGACGTCAAAAACAGAAAATTACAAACCACTCCAGTCGATGCACAGCACTTTCAAATATGACTCGCATTGGCATTCAAGAACAAGAATTAATAAAGATCACTGGTCATAGCTATGCGTCTTCCTTGAAACCCTATTTACAAATAAATGAAGAGCACCACTCGGAAATCCTGAATATGTTGAGGAATACACCATGTACATCAACGAGTTACACTTCTTTTACGCACACGTCCAATATAACATCAACTGAACCACCGACCACTAAAACATTCAAATTTGAAAATTGTACTTTCAATAACTGTTCCTTTTAAAATTATTCATGTTTATTTTTTTATTTCATCGTCCTTAATTAAAATGTTTCTTGTTTATTTCATCTCTAACTAAAACTTTTCTAACACTTGTTTATATTAATTAGGTTATGTTATAGCTTTTGCTATATGATATTATGGATAGTCACGTATCAGAGATTGTTTAATATTGAGATTTATTGAAAATCATCTGTCAAGTGACGTTAATTACTGGGATCCGATAATTCAAGTAGAATGCAACTGTTTTAATAAAAATGAAACTGAATCAACAAAGCCTTCTTGACTAGTAACCTTCCAGAGTTCAATCGCAGTCTAGTATACAGTCACGAAGCTTGAGTTGTTGAGGTTGCTAGGAACAATAGACTGTGCAGGTACTATTTCGCATTGTCTGTAATGAGGCAATAGTAGCGATCCTAGTGGTTAGCAACTATCTATGGATGCATATTTATTAAATATTGAGCTTCGTGACTGTATATACTAGACTGTGGATCAATGAAGATTTCATAGTTCGCACAACTGATAACAAGAAAATAGCTAAGCTATAACACATTACTGCCAGCTAGCGTAATATTTGTAATGCTCAGATGGTACAATAATTAATTTGAGGAGTTGTATTTTCGTAAGTCAATATTTTATTGTATTTGAGTATTTCGTTACTTCTAATCTTTAAATACTTTCTTCTAACTGTGTAATAGTCAATTAAATCCCATTCGAGTTTTGATTTTCTCTAGATAAATCGAAACTTCTAGTGAGATTACTGTTGATAATAAAACGAATTAGTCCAATAAAACGTGATAAAAGGAAACATTTTAAACAACAATCTAGTTTAAAACCAATAAAACCGATCCTGTTTAAAACTTATCGACATCACTAGTTGGGGATGCGCCTATCTGGGAGTCAGCATAATAGTAAATGTTGGCGGACGTAGGTCTAGGATTCATCCTGCCCCTTCAGGATAATAATAGTACTAATGGTAAACAGTGTGGCTACTAATCGTTCAGGAAAAATAATATTGCTACAATTCATTAAAGCACTGCAATGGCGTAAACATGAGTTCATATTTCGTCAACAACGTTTGAAAAAACAGAGCATCTTTACGTGCACCAAGAAGCACGTTTGAAGACAGTGTGTATTAAAACGTTGATAATGAATAGCTCTTCTGTTTACTGTAACGTGAGTGGTACTAACGAATTTTGCTAGTCGATGACGTTAGTTACCGCTAATGAGACATTTACATGTTCGTGAAATTTGCACAGAGTGGTCGGTGCGCAAACGCAGACTAAAAGTTTTATTTGAGCTAATCGAAATAAACTGAGATTTTACGCAGATGTAGGACTTCGGCATCTCTGATGTCGAATAAGTGGTTTTGGACATGCCATCTGTCTCTCTCTCTGTACAACGATATCTCCGAAATTATCTGACGGATTTCGTTCATATTCAGTATCTAGAGTCAATTTATCGTGAGAGCGATGAACATGAAATAAAATAATTTTAGTAAGAAATTAAGGAATCTTTACTTGTATTTGAACTTTGAAGCCGAAGTCACAAATGCCGATAAACTTCAAGATTACCAGACAATTTTCTTCTTTATTTTCTGTGTTACATACAGGGTGGGCAAAATAAAACTGGCCCGGAAAATAACCATACAGTCTTTCATCTTCTGTGAGTTGAGCCACATATGGATTAAACAGATTCTGGACATACTGGTTAGCAGTAACAGTTTTGTTAAAGAATCGTGTTACGATGCGGACACCTGACAATGAGCACCAACCACCAATCTTGAGATTATCCAACGGCTCTTCCAAGTACTCATGGGGATTTACTGATGCATAATGGCGCATGTTCTGTGAGGTAACATACCCTGACAGGCTGAACCAGGCCTCTTCTGAAGAAATGAAAAACTGAGGATCCAATAGTCCTTATTTCACTTCAATCAGAAACCACCGGCAGAACTCAACACGCGGAGGTTCGTCTGGACGCTTTAATGCATGCACAACAGTAAATTTGTAAGGTTCTTTTGATAATGTTTCGACACGACGTTCTCTTAATTCCCACTTGCACAGATAAACGGCGTTGCAATTTCGTCGGACTTTGTCCAGGCTTTCCGGCACTCGAGCAATGTTTTCTGGTGTTAGAACTCTTTTTGGATAGTTACGGTTTTTATTCGCTACAGTCTTATACATTATAAATTCATATATTTCACATGTATAGCACTTGCATAAATTGCACTTTTTCAATTCAGATTCCTTTCAGTTATAAGCCCTTTTCTCTGCAATAGTTTTGTAAAAATATAGGCTATATATTTCTTTCCTTCCTTTCCCCTTTTTGTTCTCTTTATCAGCCGATGAATTTATTAGCATAGCCATTTTATTGTGAATTTTATTTAATATTCGTATTTCTTTTCTTTTTTATTATTATTTTATTACATTCCATTTTGTTATATTCTACCTTACGTTCTCCATATTAACTATTTGTACTAAATGAGTTGCTTTTACTATATTCCAATGTATTTTACTTTCTTTTTTCTATTATGGTATTATTTTCATGTTGTTTGGTGTCGATTTTATTATGCTATTATTTTTTTGTAATATGTTAGTATTCTGTTCTTTAATTTTATGTTAAATTTTAACTGCTTGTATACTTTGTGACATGGTAGAGTGTAAGAGAAAGCCCTATGGTCTTAACTCTGCCAGTATAAATAAAGAATTTATTATTATTGTTATTATTATTATTATTATTATTATTATTATTATTATTATTATTATTATTATTATTATTATTATTATATATTTTCCGCGGGCCAGTTTTATTTTGCCCACTCCGTAGAATAAACTGAAAAATGAATCGGTGGAGATAGTATCGACAGAAAAAAATTTGAAGAGAAATTAATTATATATTAGACCTGTTTCTACTTTCTTTGGAAATTCCCTCTGGCCAGAAACAGAAGAAAGAACTTTAATGTTAGAAGACTGCAGTTCCGCACTGTGAACTCTTATTAATGCGTGAGAACTGAAGAGAATCTAATAATAAATTCAAACGTTTGTATCACTTTCAACTTCCGTTTTTCGTGAATATAAATATAGATCTAAATATGCTGTTATAAATTAGTCTACCATATTTAAATATATGTATGGCTTTTTGTATAGACTTTTGCAATATCCTACTAATTATACACGCACACACACATACTTCTTAACAGTCTGACGACTTCCAATCTTATTCGACTTTGTTACTGTTAACATAGTTGTAAAAGAATTAGCCACGCAAATGACATTCGTTCGACATTTTCACCCCTCTTTTAGCCCTTTCTATGGCCAATAAAAGGAGTTAATATTAAAAAAATAACTTTGTAGACTAATGAAGAAAAAGTTTTCTAACTAAATTTTGGAAAATATTTAATTTGTTTTGCATCATTTTCCAAGTTTGTGTGTCATATTTTGGTATTATCAGGTAATATCAGCAATGCTCGCAAACTTGACCATATTACACCCCCGTTCAAATATTTAACCGTAGACTACTTCATTCGCTGTCTCTTCTGTTTCGAGTTCTCCACACTTCTACTCCAAATTATCTTCGTTCCCGGTTTAACTACTTATCCTTCAATCACATTCTAAACACCAGGTCACAGGAGAGCCAAATCCTAGCAACTCCTCCCCATAGAACATCCCACTATTCATCCTCTTTTACTGTCTCCGTCCCCCCGTGAATGAAATTCTCTACCTCAGAGGATTAGAAGTTGCCAGACAATAACTACTTTCAAGAAAAGGCTAAACGATTTCTTACGGACGCAGTCAAATTGAAGTTATAATTATAATCACGATCGAGTTTAATAAGTTAATTATATTTAGGTATGACTATTATTATTATTATCATTATTATTATTATTATCATTATTATTATTATTATTATTATTATTATTATTATTATTATTATTATTATTATTATTATTATATAATTAATTTATTGATGTGTTGGGAAGAAAAAAATTGTCATCGCATTATAGAAAAGGTCCAACGCAAGGCAGCAAAATATGTCAAAATGGGGAATGGACATGGTGAGATAGTAAAAGACTTAGGGTGGGAACTTATCAAATCAAGGCGACGAAAAACCAGACTCACCGCATTGTTCAAGGCACAGATGGGACACAAAGCATGGACCGATATCAATGCTAGATTAGCAACACCATCATACTTAGGAAGGACTGATCATATTAGGAAGTTTAAATGTAGAAAACAAAGAACGGACCTGGCAAAATTTTCCTTTGTTAATCGCTCAATAGTATACTGGAACAGCTTACCTGCGGCAATCTTTCAGGGTGGTCCTCTTAAAATCAATACATTTAAGGAAAGGTTGAGAAGATTAGACTGAAAATTTAATTGGAGGTGCAGTGTAATTATTTAAGTTGTGTCATGTAATTAATTGAGTTTATATATAATTAATTAAGCTAATATGTAATTAATTAAGATGATATGTAATTTAGTTGATATGTAAATAAATTAAGGTGATATTTAATTAAGATAATATGTAATTAAGTTAGGATATAATTAATTAAGGTGATATGTAATTACTTAAATTGGTAATATTTGGGTGAAATAGAAGTACATATAAGTTAGATTTACTTTTGCTTATCGTAGGCATTATTATAGAATAGTTTTTATTTATAGTCCTAGGTTTATTGCATCTACTATTTATAGATTTACGTTTATTTTATTTTATTTCATTTACGTTTATTTTATTTTATTTTATTTTATTTTATTTCATGTAATTATTGTATACTATATATCACTGCCACCGGGTGTATACCCAATTGTAGTGTTAATAAATATATACATATTAATTATGTATTGTATTAATTATGTTTTGTTTATAGCAATGTAGCAATTTTGTATAATACTGGTTGAGTGGAAGAAAAGGTCGAACGGCCTTAACTCTGCCAATTAAAATCATCTACTAACAACAACAACAACAACAACAACAACTACTACTACTACTTACTACCTACTACCTACTACCTACCACCTACCACCTACCACCTACTACTACTACTACTACTACTACTACTACTACTACTACTACTACTACTACTACTACTACCACCACCCACCACCCACACCACCCACACCACCATCACCACTATTGAGCACATTTCTAATTATTGTAGTTTTAATCCCCTGGCAGTGGTGAAGCTAAGGTGTAAATACTGGGTAGGCTGAAAAAATCTGCTTACCTTGTATCTTTTTATACAGCAGATGTTTGTTGGCTTTCCTATCAAAATTTTTTGTGACACAGACCCCACAAGAAGATGATGATCACTCAACTTCACCCCCAAACAGAATACAGATAAAACAATGTAACTTATTTATCTCAGAGCATCCTGTTAGCCAAGGATATTTCTTATAGGCCTACCATAAAAATTGAAAATTTCTATTTTGTCTCCCTCTATCCCCTATTTGAATATGTAAATGTGGTTCCGATCTCCATCTTTGTAAGCACATTTTGTTTCATACGTCCAACTTGAAAATGGTATCTCTTTTAATCATCATCATAATCATAATCATCATCATCATCATCATTCATGTGTTAGACTCCAGTGGATCTGTTACCGTCTCCTGCCAGCGTTTCCTAGGCCTTCCAAAATTTCTTCGACCTCTTGGGACATACGCTAAAATCTACGATCTAGAGCGATCCATCCTCTTGATATGTGTCTGCCACTGAAGCCTGTATGCTGCAAATAATGGACAATAGAGTCAATTTTTAATTCCTTCAGAATATCTACGTTCCGATGATGGTCGAGAAGAGAGTATCCAGCAGTTTTTCGCATGAATCTCATTTCGGCAGTTGTTAGCCGTCTTTCGTCGCATTTTCTTAGTGTCCATGCTTCGCTGCTATAAGCCAAAACTGGTCGTGCGAGAGTTTAGTAGATTTTCAGCCTTGTATGTCTTTGTACTTGGGAAGGCTTGAATACACTGTTGATGGTTCCAGCAATGTTTAGAAATTTTGAGATTTTGTTGTCTATATCATCATCAGTGATGTATGATAGATTATAACCTAAATAGTTGAATGAATTCACAAGTTCTATTAATGTATCATTTATAATGATTATGGATGGAACTGGATCTTTTCCTAAAAGGCCATGTTCTTTTGGTTTTTTATTTCGGTTGATATTTCCATATTAAATTTTTAAGCACTTATTTGTAAATTGTGGACGGCTCGTTGCTGTTCATCTTCTGATGTTGCAATGATAACCTGGTCGTCGTTTCTCTTTTAATTCTACAAATAATGACCTCAATGTTCTCTTAGTATGAGTCATTTTACACAAAATTAATATATATAGCACAGATACGCATGCACTTCAGATTAAACTGAACTCCACAACAGTGCAGCGTTTTCAGAGAAAGCCAATATAGCGCGACGTAATTTGTGGTGGAAGGCTAACTTCCTTTCGTTCGGAGATGTAGCGAATCGATGCCTCCTCCCCGGTCCCCGCTCAAGCTTGCGTGTCAAGGTCGTAGACATGCCTTTAGAGGCTTTTGACGCAAGCCTCACGGCTCGCACTGCTCTCTCCATACTGGAATGACTGCCAACAGTGAACTTAATATATGGAAGAATCAGAATGCAACCACAGCCTAGTATATACAGTCACGAAGCTTGAGTTGTGAGGGTGCTAGGAACAATAGACTGTGCCAATACTAATTCACATTGTCTGTAATGAGGCGATAGTAGCGATCCTAGTGGTTAACAACTATCTATGGATGCATATTTACTACGTATTGAGCTTCGTGACTGTATATACTAGACTGTGGTGAAACCAAGCGTTACGATACATCGTTATTAAGAATTTATAGGCCTACTGTTACTAGGAATAATGATTCAAACTTTTTGGGTAGGATAAGCCTCAAAAGCCTCTTAAGAGCTTCGCCACTGTCCTCTGGTAGGGGAGAAGAGAAGGTCTGGTTACCTTATCTTTACCTGATTAAATAAATACTAATAACAGACACCTAGTTCTCCAATTTTGCCCAATCTCAACCCAACCGAGTATTAATGGCAATCTGAGTCTTCAATTCAGCAGTTAATCACGGATATTGCAGCCAGTCAGCTCGACAACATCTTGCAGCATCGGGATGATGCTCACACATTTGAGAAATGCCTCCTCACGACGAACTTCTAATCGACAAAGTTTCTGTTTGCACATGTAGTTAACTTCGCATTACCGAGGGTGTGTAAACGAAGAGGAATCATGGAAACGAGTAGCTATTGTGTTCAAGTTTAACAAATTTGTAAACTTCATATAATTGATCTTAATTTTAAACTTTTAGGAAACACGTGGAACAGTCACTACAATGAATGGCTTTTGCAGCTAATGTTGAAGTTCACTTAAATGTTAGCTTTTGCTGACGCAACCGAATATACTGTAACTTCAACTTTCAGATTTCATTGTTTAATCTGCTCAAACTGTAGTATCGATTGTGCTATATGCAGAATTATTAAGAGATTGAGTATTTCTGAGGAAGAACTACTAAGAGCAGAACAGTGTTTTTAGAAATTAACATATGGGATGGAACCAAATGCATGAAAGTTAAAGGGAAAGATATAAAATGTCCATAAATAATCATATTATAATACAGTATGCACTATTTTTAAGCTACGCAACTGCCCGCAAGCAGGCCACATAACAGTGGACATTTTCCTTCAGCCCAGAAAACATACGGCATCTCTTCCAGTGAATAAACACACCTGGATTGTATTTCCAGAGGCAATCGACCTATTTTTAAGTCACGTTCACTTCAAGTTCTGATAACAATGTTTTGTGTTGGTCTACATCTGTATCTTACTTCGAGGAATCGGCCTACTGTTCAGTCAGGTGCTTTTCAAGTTTAGATGACAGTACTTTGAAAGTGATTATGATTTTATGATGATGCTTTGATGGTGGTGATAATGGTTTCGTGGTGGTAATGATTTTGTGATGGTGATGGTTTTGTGGTGGTAATGATGACTTTTTGGTGGTGGGTATGGTGATGATTTTGTGGTGATGATACTATTTTTGGTGATAGTCTTGTGGTGGCAGTGATGATGGTGGGTTTGTGGTGGTGGTGATGGTTTTGTGGTGATAGTGATGATGGTTTGTGGTGGTGATGATGGTTTTGTGGTTATAGTTATGATGGTTTTGTGGTGGTGATGTGATGGTTTTGTGGTGGTGATGTGATGGTTTTGTGGTGGTGATGTGATGGTTTTGTGGTGGTGATGTGATGGTTTTGTGGTGGTGATGTGATGGTTTTGTGATGGTGATGGTTTCGTGGTGATGATGATAGTGGATTTGTGGTTGTGGTGATAGTTTTGTGGTGGTGATAATGGTTTTGTGGTAGTGATGGTGATAGTGGGCTTGTGATGGTGGTAATGATAGTTTGTGGTTGTGATGATGATGATAGTGGGTTTGTGGTGATGATAATGATAGTGGATTTGTGGTGGTGGTGGTGGTGATAGTTTTGTGGTGGTGATGATGATTTTGGGGTGGTGATGGTGATAGTGGGCTTGTGATGGTGGTGATGATAGTTTCTGGTGGTGATGATGATAGTGAGTTTGTGGTGGTAATGGTGATGGTGATGATGGTTTTGTGGTGGTGGTGATGATGATAGTGGGTTTGTGATGATGATGATGATGATAGTGGGTTTGTGATGATGATGATGATGATGATGATAGTGGGTTTGTAGTGGTGGTGATGATGATGGTTTTGTGATGGCGATGATGATGATGGGTTTGTGGTGGTGATGATTGTTTTGTGGAGGTAATGGTTTTATGGTAGTAGTGATGGTTTTGTGGTGGTGGTAATAGTGGATTTGTGGTGGTGTGGTGATGACAGTTTTGTTGTGGTGATGATGTTGATGATTTTTTGTGGTACGGTAGTAATGATTTTGTTGTGATAATGATGATGGTGGGTTTGTGGTAATGGTGGTGGTGCTACTGACGATCGTTTTATGTTAATGATGATTATGGTTTGGTGATAGTGATGTTGATGGTGATGTAGATGGCTTGGTAACAGTGATGTTGATGTTTTGGTGATAATGATGTTTGGTTGTAGTGATGATGATTTGCTGGTGTTAGTGGCATTAATGATGATGCTATATTGGTGGTGATTATGGTGATTATTGTTCAGTATTTGAATACTTTAATTTGAAAGGAGTAAATAATACTTGTGTTCCCAGTTGGGAATCATATTTGACACAATGGAGGAAAATTGAGAAAAAGCTGATAGAAGTAACATCAGAATGTAATTAAAGGAAACGTGGGTGTCACTTTTATGGAACGTTACAGTACTTTGAGGCATATAGTTTATGATGTTGTCAGTGTATGACAGTAGCCTGTGTTCCCAAAACGCAGTAGCAATGTCGGAACATCTGAACACGATGTAGCCCGATGCGAGTGCTGTGATATGAAACCGTGGCCTCAAGCAGAGAGCATCCCATTGTAGTGCTCAGAGACACGAAGAACAATAGAACGCAGCGAAACCGAAATGACGTGAACACTTTTCTGTTACGTCATGACTACTCGGAACAACAGGAACTGGTTTCCGTGAATAATGATTATCCATGCTGACTATCCACCCTGTTTCTATTTTCGTATTTTGCATCATCAAGTGCAAAGAAAATTACATGAAATATCTACCTTTCCAAGATCCGCAACAAAAATTCTTCAAATAGCTGAATAACGCTGGTATTTGCTTGTATGGCAAACAGATGCCGTGATAATCCGTTCACGTGGTGACCAAGGCCATACGCGTGGAGAAGTTGCCCTTGTCTCACGAGCCAAGGCTACTCAATGTTGGCCAAAGAACTCGTAGTAAAGAGGCACGTAGGTTGGGAAAATCTTAGTGATGAATATGACGAAGTGTAACGACTGATCCTTACCATATTACCTGAAGCAATATTTCATATGGTTCACTATTCTACAAGATTTGGTACTAATAATCATCTGTAACTGACAAAATAAAATACGTAATGAAAGTGTTCACTACAGAAGTTGTAATGGGACGAAGGAACTGAGGAGAGCAACGGACTGCGAACTGGAAGGCCTTGGGCTCGTGAACGGGTGAAAACAAAAATATATTTTTATTTTAGTAGGTTATTTTACGATGCATTATCAACATCTAAGGTTATTTAGCGTCTGAATGTGATGAAGGTGATAACGAGTCCGGGGTCCAACACCGAAAGTTACCCAGCATTTGCTCATATTGGGTTGAGGAAAAACCCCGGAAAAAACCTCAACCAGGTAACATACCCCGACCGGGAATCGAACCCTGACCACCTGGTTTCTCGGCCAGACGCGCTAACCGTTACTTCACAGGTATGGACACAAATATATAAAAAAACATCCACTTTACATCCAGCGCCAGGTTTTTGGCGCGTGTTCTTGGATACAGTGCCCAGTCAGCATTTGTTGCCAATGCAGCTGATACTGGTATCACTCAAATACACGTCACGTCACCAATCTGCCAATCACAGTGCCAGTCTTATTTCCCACTGACTGCGGCAAAGGCAAGTTACTCGCACTTTGCGTTTCTGGGATGTGCCCTTGAGTACAGTGCCCAGTCAATGGCATCTGTTGCCACCTAAGCTGAGAGTGGTACCACCTTCTAAACACAAGTCACGTGAGTGATCTGCCAATCACAGTTGTCAGCTTTCTTGCCCACATACTGCGACAAAGATAACATAACCGCTTTCCCATCACTTATTTCACACGCCAAAAACGGTGAATTTGGTTATACAAACCATAAAGGCGCATAGGGTGTGTAGGGGAGAGCTATATATTTTCATGATTTCGAAACTAGAATTAGATAGTGTGGTCGACACCATGCTCCGACCTATGTATACCACCGGGGAAGACCCGGTACTGAATTTGAAAAAAAGATGGACCCCGGGTCTTATACAGTGTGTAATTAATACTGTTCATATTTACTTAGAATAGCAATACAAATATTTCACAACGTCTATTGCTCTTCTGCTTATGAGAATCAACATTCAAAAGTGATGAGAGTGTCTTTATTATTAGAGTCCTGCGTTTGGTTATCTAAAGCCTTCAAGGAATCCGCAACAGTGTAGGTATGTACGGAGCATAGCTTGAAGTCATCCAACGCTAATTAATTAGTACAGGCCTGCTGTTCAGTTTACACAACCTTTTCGGGTTAACTTATTAGAAATTCCACAATATATCCCGATGAATAACTTTGCGCTCGTATTCCTCCAATATAGCCTATCGTGCATTAGGCCTATTTCTTTTTGTTATTTAATATCCTGTAGTGCTTATTAAACAGTGTTGTGGTGTTATGGCTAAAGTACCTATTACTTCTTCAAAACCATTGGACAAACATTTACTTTACTCATTAGTGAAGTAGCTCATTTTTATTGTAACTAAAACTAGAAAGATTCTTTGGTTTCTTTGTCAGTATTGGAAATAAAGGATGGTCCACAATAAACTGGGAACGGAAACGACAACGACAACAAAAAATGAAATATTGTTTTAAAAAATGTATTTAAATGTGAGCATTCACGATTAACGAGAAGCTTGCCGGAGCCCTGGAACGGGAATGTGAAAATTAGTTGTGAATGCTCACATTCAAATACATTTATTTTAACAATATTTTCGTTCTCGTTCCGGTTTATTGTGGACCAGCCATAGTACTACATGACAAAAGTGAATCAAGACTTTTACATCCACTCGCGGAAATTAACACGTTCGGCTACGCTTCGTGTGCAAAACATTTCGATCGTGGATAAAATACTTCTTCATCCGCTAGTAGCCTACCGTAAATAACTACACAGAGTGATTCAAAATAACACCGACAACTCTCAGCATGTTGTACAGGACAGCAAACTGATCATTTTTCAAGATAGAACCCGTGTCCGGAAATGCGTGGTTTGGCTGCAAAGGGGCGTCAAAGTTTGTTTCGATTGGCTTTTGGCATGCTTGTACTTATACAACCCATTAGCCATCAGCGCAAGGTGAATGGTCTAACTACGCCTGATAGCTAGACTACCAGTAATTCAATGATGGACATAGAGTATCACTATAGCGAATTTCTATCGCCATAACGAGATGCTGGGTGGGCACCGGTCCCATACATTGGCCGAAATTTCATGAGAAAATTTCTTCTCCCATGAGGACTCGAACCAGCGCGCATTCCGTAATGCGAGTTCTAGGCGGGATGCCTTAGACCACGACGCCATGGCGCGGGACACACAATTACTTGGGCAATGAAAATAGTATCTACAACTTCAAGGAAAAGTCTCATTTTATGTAGAGTGTGACTGGGTAATCTTAAATAGCTTCCATATAACCAATATCGCTATTTCCTGCCATAAAGATTTTGTTTCTGGAAGAAACAAAGTGTAATAAAATCGCCGTTTCTGCACATATATTGTATGTACGTGACAACTCCTGAATTCTCCAATTGATATTCGTTATAACATGAATATCACTTCTTACAGCAATGGAAAGGCGCCTTCAGTTATGTCCGGTATATCGCTACGAAATTTTGATCTTTCTACATCTGTATACAAGGTGGTGCATAGTAGATACACTAAAAATCACTACATACGTCGTGTATAATAGTGCAACCGTTACACAGCTACGTCATAGTTTCGTCATTACTTAATTACGAAAGGTAATAGAATATCTGAGATTCTCTATTGCATCCGGTAGAGCGCTCTATTGTGCCGTATTAAGTATCGATAGTAAAACTGGCTCTGATCGATTACCACACTATATTTGGTCAAAGAGTACAGCTACAGCAATATTATTCTAATTATTCTGTGCACTTTGGTTTGTTCTTCTGTGGTTACAAGGCAACCATCATCATAAAACCTGTAGTGCTCGGGAAAAGTGACACAAGTCAGTTTCCACAAACCTTTTTTGATAATTTATTGACAACTTACGGAACATCTGCTCGCTTGGAAAAAAATACACAAGTATTTCTCCCATTACAATAATTCATACAGAAAAAAATCAAATCGACATAAACCAGTGTAAGTTGTGAATAAATTATCAAAAAAGTTTGTGGAAACTGACTTATGTCACTTTTCCCAAGCACAGCCGAAATGACAGTCGATACGAACAGCTGTTAGAGGGCGACCATTTTTTCTCTATATACAATGCTTAAACAAGGGGTTTGGTGTATGTAACTACTGCAAAGGTATTCCCATTGTATAGTTGTAGACTGTTTATACATCCATCGCTTATGCAAGGTTTATTAGTAACGTTTTCTGTTCCAACTCTGCATAAGTCTCGTATAAAAACTATACACGGTTTATTAGTAAGACCGTAACACAATATAGTTTTAATAAGTACAAATGCGGATTACAATCGATAAGGCAGTTAAATTGATGTCGATTGTCGATTGATGGATACACAAGTAGTATGTAACATAAACCTGTTTTAACCCTATTCAGCAGCTCTCTATATACGGAGCAGGGCTTTTCCGAGTATTTCGGTTAATTATGGAGGTACGAAAATGTTAATGGAATTCTCATGTAAACAAACATTTTTGTTTTGGAAGAAGATACCCCGATAGACCTCTGCCCTTGTCTTGAGTCTCTCTCATAACCTAAAATGAAGATTCTGGCACAGATGTGAAGCAAAATACAAATAAGAAGAAGAAGAAGAAGAAGAAGAAGAAGAGAGTTTCGTCTCTCATTGTCATTTAATTTTCTTTCCACTACCGTGTAACTGTATTTGAGAAGCTCGTGTAGTTTACAAGGAATGTTAATTTAAGAAATGCTTTAGGCCTACCTATGTAGTTAAGCCACTTGGCGCACTTTAGATCTTCAGATTGCAGTAATGAAACAGGTGTTCCAGGCCTGTTTTAAATCCATCATGTTTAAACTCGAGTGAAAGAGTAAGTGAAATAATAAGCGTGAAATTTCGGTGTTTAGACGCAGACAGTGATAAATGGACGAAAAAGAAAAAAAAAAGACTAATGGAAAATGCTACGTTAATGTAATTCAGTGAAACTTTGTGCAGATCGGTTTTAAAGACTCCGACTTCGGACGAAAGAAAGAAATATTCCTATCGCCATTATAATCTCGATATACTGCTTTAATGCATTAAAGTGAAGATACAATCTTTTACGCGCAAATGAGTTTTTCTCCGTTAAAAAAATTCAGATTATAACAAACTCGGTGGTTTTCGATAGGGGTTAGTTATTTTTTTTCTTTCTTTCTTTAATTTTTCTCCTCTTCCTTTCTCCCCTCCCTCTTATTTGTACTGCGGGTCATTTATTTCCTTTCTTCCTTTCTTTCCTTGGATTTCACTTCCCTACCCTCCTCGTATTTTTCTTCTTTCCTCGTTTTTATCTTTATTCCTTTCATTTATTTTATCTTTATTTCCTTCCTTCTATTTTATCTTTATTTTCTTACTTCCTTCGATTCCATCTTTTTTATCTTCTTCTTTCCTTCCATTCCATCTTTCTTCACTTTCTTCCTTGCTACGATTCCATGTATCTTTATTTTTTCAATTCCATCTTTATTTTCTTCCATCCTTCGATTCCACATTTCTTTATTTTCTACTTTCCTCCGATTCCATTTTTCTTTATTTTCTTCCTTCCTTCGATTTCGTCTTTCTTTATTTTCTTCTATTCTACCTTTATTTCCTTCCTTTGATTCCATCTTTGTTTATTTTCTTCCTTCGATTTCGTATTCCTTTCTTTTCTTCAATTCCATCTTTATTTACTTCCTTTGATTCCATCTTTCTTTATTTTAGTACTTCCTTCCTTTGATTCCATCTTTCTTTCTTTTCTTCCTTCCTTTGAGTCCAGTTTTCTTTCTTTTCTTCCTTCTTCGAGTCCACCTTTCTTTATTTGCTTCCTTTCTTCCAATTTATCTTTCTTTAATTTCTTCCTTCTTTTTTTATTTTCTTTCTTCCTTCGATTCTCCCATTCTTTATTTTCTTCCTTCCTTGAACCCAGAACCTTCCAGTCCGTGACCAGTTGCTCTACCAACTGAGCTCCCCAGCCGCAGTTTGTATAGAATGCAGTAAATTACTTAGTTTTTGTACATCTTGCAACTGATACTTCAAGAAAATAAACTACGTACTTGGAATCAAACTTCTGCCGGCTGGATTTGTATCCAGAAAACTAATGGAACAGCCACAGTGAAGAGATTCTTTCAAAATCGTACCGCCAGGTTAACCAGGTTGGTTCTTCTGGTTTCATTTAATATTTTTCGGACTTGCTCAGCTTGTGTCTAAGTGACAATTGGTATTATAACTACGAGCGCTCATTCCCTGAAAGAACTCTGTCTGTCTGTCTGTCTGTCTGTCTGTCTGTCTGTGTGTGTGTCTGTCGCTTTAGTTATATAATTGTTTCCACACAGACAAAGCATCATTGCTTCCAGCGGGTCATGACTCTTCGTCAATAGATTTGTGTATTTTATTACAGTGTTATTGTCTAGAACAACACCTCAACTCTACAGTCCATTTCGTAAACATTTAGAGAGAATTTCTTGACCTTCCCGAACGAATTACGTCATTACAATGATGCAATGGTCACGACGTTTCTTGACCCTTGGCCAAGGGTGTCCTAGATAAAAAAAACACGAACACGATAATGTGCATTCACTTCAGGATTACCGTTTTCAGACGAGGAAGCTAATGTTTGTAATTTTCTCATAATAAATTTTAGAGATAAGCCATTACGATGCTGATAGAATGATCGATTTCAATATTTTCACGAAAACGCATTTTTTAGACTCTTTGATGTCGAGAAAGTGGTTTTCGGAATCCCATCTGTGTATATCCCCAGGAGATTAATAGCATTGGTAACCTAGGTAAAATATGTCCCATGGGACAGATGCACTTGCGACCCGAGTTAAATTAATCGATACAGCGACAGGCTGCTGACTGGAAGCTTGCGAGTTCGATCATGGACGGAGGCAACGGATTTTTCCTTTCACCATAATTTACAAAAGGACCGAGGGTGCCTACTCATACTCCCCTAGTCAAAAATAAATAGGCATCTCTCAGAAGTGCGTAACCTTTCACCAGTCGACAGTTACCTCGACTTTGATTAGGCCTATAATTTTGCTGTGAGTGGGAAGAGAGAGAGCGTAAGGTTGTACTAATCTGTGATGATAGTGATATGATATTTGGCGAGGCGATTCGCCATAAATTACCTGACATTTGCCTTACGATTGGGGAAAACCTCGGAACAAATCCAATGAGGTAATCAGCCCAAGCGGGAATCGAACCCGCGCCCGAGAGCAACTCCGGATCGGCAGGCAAGTGCCTTAAACGCCGGTGCCTTGCGTCCTCTTAATTCCCGTCTATACCAAAGACAACTGTTTCTCTAAGCAACTCCATGTAATTCAACGGCTAAACCGAAGGAGAGAAGACTTTAGGCATTGTTTACCTCGTGTAGGTTCAACTACCGTACCGTTTTTTATGTTACCAGAAGTTTAGCAGATTTCTATCAGTATTGCCTCTTGAAAAGGGGTCGCGTTTCAGTAAGACACAAATTTCCCACCCCTGATCACGTCTGTCATAACAAACATGTGCAGAGCGATTAGTTTACAGTGTTGCATCTCTTCTCAGGACAACCGCTATCACAGCATTACAATCTGTCAGATGCGTTTATGAATACAATAAATTGATGTTATGTCAAAGTTCAGACTATAAACCATATCAACGTTTGTTGGTGTAAAGTACCATTAATAAGCTTGAATAACACGCTCATACATATATAAGATGTTTCTTTATCCATTATATAATCATCCTTGGTGGTCGAATATCATTCGTTCTCACGGTCAGAGGTTCAAACCAGCTCGAAAACTATGAATTTTTAAGGAAGATAACTCTATCTTCAATGGGGAAATAAAGTGCAGAGTAGATTTACCATAAATGAAAGAACCCTGTCCAAAGGAAGACATCAGGAAAAATTTGCCTGTCATTTGAGCCGTTCAGAGCAGAAGTGGTGTAAGTCAAGAATGGGTAATGAGGGTTGAAGTAAACATTCTGTAAAATACAGCGCAAAGTAGCAATTAATATTCACTTTATTTAAACTATTAGTAGTCAATGGATATCAAGAACGACATATTAATTGTTACTTTGCGCTGTATTTTACAGAATTTTTTCTTTAAACCTCGATCGACGAGCCCTGCATTCTCTTGTTCTCTTATTTCAAATTCTGCGCACCGCTACCCCAATATATTTGGCTTCTCGTTTTCAAAATTTATCCGCATATCATCAGCTAAGTACAAGATCTCATTATAACAATTTACTCATTATACCCTACCACAAGACATCTTTATATTCTTCATCCTATACAGTTTCAGTTGCTAGAAATTGCAACTCGCTTCCGAGTGATATAAGGGGTTGTTGGACAATAGCTTCATTTAGGTCAAAATTACATAAATTCTTACTTAACAGATGAATTGCTGATTAATATTTGTTACTTATAATGAAACTAACATCTGTCCATTCTAATTATTATTATTTTTAATTTCTCTAAATAGATTTACAAAACCTCTAATGGCAATTACATTAATATTCTCATTATAGAAATAGAAATATATATATTCTCCCTGCAACATAGTCCTAGTAAGCTTATATTAAATTAATTTTCATCATTTTACTAGCTATCTCAAATATTAAATTAATTATAATTCATTGAATTAAATTAGCTCATAAATTAAGTTACTACTTTACCTTATAGATTTATCTAAATTTAAATAAATGTGTAGTGAAGATTATTGCTGGAGAACCTTTTAAGTATAGTGAAAATATTTGTAATTTAAATTTATGTATTGTATTGATTAAGGCTGGTTGAGTGGAAGAGAAGGCCTTATGGCCTTAACTCTGCCAGCGAAAATAAAACATTATTATTATTATTATTATTATTATTATTATTATTATTATTATTATTATTATCCAATTTTGACTTACACCACTTTTGCTCTGAACGGCTCATTTTTCGATGTACAGTAAGGTCACAGTCACGAAGCTCAATATGTAATAAATATGCATCCATAGGTAGTTTACTCCATTTGTGTTGTATATTTAGTAACGGAAAAATACTCGTCTTTTACGGAAGTACTACACTGATTGATAACTCTTTTCGACTTTCAGATATTGCCACCTCAGCCATTCTGACGCCAACATACCCTATCGGGTGATTTTGCAGTTCGTGTGAAGATAGTTAAATTCGAAACATTGGAAACACAACATTTGTGGTGAATGTTCAATATTTATTTTTTGGTGGATATTAGAGACTAAGTTAATAATAATAATAATAATAATAATAATAATAATAATAATAATAATAATAATGGTTTATTTTAACTGGCAGAGTTAAGGCCATTCGGCTTTCTTTTCCACTCAACCAGTGCGATACAAAAATACAAAATTACTATATTGCTAAAGAGCGAAACATAATTAATACAATACAATACAATACAATACAATACAATACAGTACATAACAATTCTTTTACCTTCCCAACACTCCAATGAAATAATTATGTACTAATAATAACATTAATATGAAGGTAATGAAGAAAAGTATCTTCTTTAATGTTATGTTATAAGTGATTTGGGTGCTTAAAATAGTATATAATACTTACTTACTTACTTACTGGCTTTTAAGGAACCCGGAGGTTCATTGCCGCCCTCACATAAGCCCGCCACTGGTCCCTATCCTGAGCAAGATTAATCCAGTCTCTATCATCATATCTCACCTCCCTCAAATCCATTTTAATATTATCTTCCCATCTACGTCTCGGCCTCCCTAAAGGTCTTTTTCCCTCCGGCCTCCCAACTAACACTCTATATGCATTTCTGGATTCGCCCATACTTGCTACATGCCCTGCCCATCTCAAACGTCTGGATTTAATGTTCCTAATTATGTCAGGTGAAGAATACAATGCGTGCAGTTCTGCGTTGTGTAACTTTCTCCATTCTCCTGTAACTTCATCCCTCTTAGCCCCAAATATTTTCCTAAGCACCTTATTCTCAAACACCCAAAGTGAGAGTCCAAGTTTCACAACCACACAGAACAACCGGTAATATAACTGTTTTATAAATTCTAACTTTCAGATTTTTTGACAGCAGTCGGGATGATGAAAGTTTCTCAACCGAATAAAAACAGGCATTTCCCATATTTATTCTGTGTTTAATTTCTTCCCGAGTATCATTTATATTTGTTACTGTTGCTCCCAGATATTTGAACTTCTCCACTTCTTCAAAAGATAAATTTCCAATTTTTATATTTCCATTTCGTACAATATTCTCGTCAAGATACATAATCATATATTTTGTCTTTTCGGGATTTACTTCCAAACCTTAAAATAGTATATAATGGTGATGTTAAATCGTGATGTGATGTCGTTAGTGATTCATAATGGCGTGCTTGTCATTAATTAGTATTGGTTATTTCGTTCCAAATAACTTTTCGCGCATATGTCACTTATCACTTTTTAATGTATTCTCATTATGTATACGACACGAAAAAACTTACGCTGATTCCTTTCAACAGACAGTTATTGTAGCGTAACATCCTGCCAGAAATAGAGCAATGGTGTTATTGTGGTCATTTGTGACGTTCGCTCTCATCTACTGAGTAAAAACGTCAATTCCGTTTTATGAAAAGAAAAAAAAAGTCGAGTATGAAAATAGCTGTGGAAGTTCATCTGGATAAAAAGTCAGGAATTTGCGAGTAAGAGGATGTGGTTCTCATTTTTACAACACGCTTTTTATCCCCGTAGAGCAATTTCACAATACCACAGGGTTACTGCACAGCATGTGTTCATTACACACTCCTGCGTACAAACCGCAAAATGAGAAAGGAGCAGACTTGCATCCTTAAATCAAATTAACACCATTTTATGTGCGCCTGTTGAAGTTCAGCAAGTTATGCAAAGGCCTCTGCGAGTTTATTATCATCAAACGTAGACTTTTATAGAGTTTTTCTTTTTATCCTTAGAGTGCATGAAATATGTAGAGTAAAGTTGCGCACTACATGTATTTTGTTTTCGAATTCTATTACTGTATTATCATTTGGTTATGACTCTTCACGGACTCTCATTTATTCAACCGGAAATTGACAAACTGGTGAAGAGAAGATGTTAGAAATCTTCAGGAGGCCATGAAAATTCTCTCTTTATTGATGTATTTCTTTTTATCGACTTATTAATTTATTTATTTTTATTGTACGAAATTAAGAAGACCTGTATTGACCCTTGTAATTGTTACTATCTCGGCATTCGTCTGGAGATACTTAGGAGCTCAACAGAGAGGTGCAGACGGCTGTCACACACTGGTTCCGATTCTAGGCAGACTTCTACGACACAAAGATACAAAAGTTGATCCCACGGTATGGCAAATGTTTCAATTCCGGTGGGAAATATGTTTAAAAATAGCGCAATAATTGCTATATCTGTTCCAATAAATCTTTCCATGAAATTGTGTTTCATATCTGTAAACGGTCCAAATAAACTTATTTTCTTCACGGCCTTCGTAATTGCGCTCGAGTGGTCAACATTTGTATAAGCATTTGTTTTGACATTATGAACATGGTGGAAGAAAAATATAACTTTTTTTATCTGTGCCCATGAGAATGTTTGCTTGTTAACTATAGAGTCAGCAGTGTTGCCAACCCTATGGATTTATCCCTAGTTCTAGGGAATTTGAGTGTCATTTAGGGATATAAGGATAATTTATCCTAAATTCTAGGGATTTCTTGATCTTCCATTTAAAACTAAATCTTTTCTTTAATTTTATCTTCTATTTTATTTGTTATAAACTATTTAAAATTTGAGTAAATTGTTTTAGAATTATATTTCCTAATACTGGTGATAGACTACAGTCACTAATCGCGATTAGGTCGATATAGCCGCGATCGTGATTGTAGTGTGTCACCTTCCCGATCGCTATCAGGAGCTTAATCCTGTTTCCAGAACTAGATAATCGCGCTGAGGCACGGCCCAGTGGACGAAAGTAACATTTTAGTAATCTTTGGTTTCGAATCATCTTGATTTATATTGTGACAGCTACACCGGGGTTCGAACGCGTGTCCGTTGGTCGCTTAGGTGTGGCGGCGAGGGAAGCGTTTGGATGCTGAGAAGGTAGAGGGGCGGTGTTCTACTGCGACGCGGCGAGGGGAGGTTGCGCGCGCATCTGCTACTTGCCAAGTGAGGAAGGAAGCAAACTGCTACGTGCGGAGTGAAGGGGGGACGGACCGTCCCGAATCGTCCAGAAGTCCGTCGAAGTGGAGATATTCAGATAATTAGAGAGAGCTATCTCTGGACACTCGTAGAAATTTCTCGTAACTATGGTTTAATTATAAAAGAAGAAACGCGAGTGAAGTTAGTCAGTCAGTCAGTCAGTCAGTAAGCCAGTCTTGTGTAGCAGTGAAGCCAGCTTCGAGACCAGAGCGCGACTTGAGTTGTGTCCGTAACTGTGGAGCCTGAAGTCCGGAGTTCGAGTGCAGTGGACCGCAGTTGGGGGACCTGAGTTCGAAGTTCAGCGGATCGTCTCTGAAGGTCTGGGGTTCGAGATTCTGTGAACGCTAGTGACTGAGCTAGAAGAACTAGCCAAGACAAACGAGCTGTGAACTGAGAACTGACAGTTCTGTGTTGTAAATAGTGCTTTGTGAATATTAGTTAAGATTAACAGTTCATTGTTGTTCGTAATAGTCCAAGTAAATTGTCATTGTCGTCAGTGGAGTGCACTAACGAATACTGTGTTACTGTGTGGAGAGCAAATCCCATTGTTGACGAGAATGAAATTAAATTGTAGAAAGTGATAATTATTGTTTAGATAATAAAATTACATTGTTGAGTTGAAATAAACTTACAATATAATTTAGGAAGCCGTTATAGCTTCTGCTGCGAAATTTTGTTATGTTCCATTGTATTATGGATATATATATAGATATATATATATATATATATATATATATAGACACACACACAAAACTTAACCTACTCAGTCCAACTTAACCTAACTATATAAACTAATAGAAGATATGTACAAAATCTAACCGAACTAAATAAATCAGTGGAATGGATACATACAAAATCTAACTTAGCGACATAAATCAATGAAAAAGATATGTACAAAACCTAATCTAACTATATAAATTAATGGAACAGCTATGTAGTGTACAAAACCTAACCTAATTTCACCAGCAGTATCACTAACTATTTAATAAAATGTTATATATCTGAACTGACTGAAATAATATAAACTATCGGCAACAAAAACTAGAAACAGAAATAAAACAACTTTAAATATATATTTTCTTTCTCGCGCGATCAATTAGGCTTCCAATTCAAATCACAAGCATTGTAATTTGTAGGTTATACTTACTTACTTACTGGCTTTTAAGGAACTCGGAGGTTCATTGCCGCCCTCACATAAGTCCGCCATTGGTTCCTATCCTGAGCAAGATTAATCCAGTCTCTACCATCATATCCTACCTCCCTCAAATCCATTTTAATATTATCTTCCCACCTACGTCTCGACCTCCCCAAAGGTCTTTTTCCCTCCGGCCTCCCAACTAACACTCTATATGCATTTCTGGATTCGCCCATACGTGCTACATGTCCTGCCCATCTCAAACGTCTAATTTGTAGGTTATATTTATATGTCACTAATTTGTTATTGTTTGTTCACTTGTTTTGAAAGGCATTGTGAGACTTCTGTTACCACCAAATTGTAACTCTACACTTTGCTGGCGTAAAGTGACACTTTGTGAAGTGCACTTCTTCAACCGTCTATGAATACCACTAATATGAAAGAGCCACTTTCGTCAAAAGTGTCACTTTGCAAAGTGGTGATATAAAGTGTCGACTATGAATACCATTTCTAGTGTGTCAACACATTTTCGGTAATCGCGATTGGAGATAATCGCAATAATGCTAATTGCGATTAGCGACTGTAGTCTGTCACTAGTATAACAAGAATAAAAATGTAACTCCATTATGAGAATGTTTGCTTGTAAGACCTAAGGAGACAGAAACAATCACAAAACCCGTGCACACTATCAGCAAATCAGGATTTCCAGAGTCTAAACTCTAGTATATACGAAACAGGTCCAGGAATTGCAGCTGAATGCGATTTCTGCCGTTCATTCTCCTCGTCCTTGCTTTCTCTTCTTCTCTCATTCTCTCTACCCTCTGAACTGTCTGAGCTCGCTGCCAGCATCCGTTAGTCATTTGCATTCTCCATTCACTGGATAATGTAAAGTTTCAAAGGATCTTATCGAATGCTCTCTGCCAAAGAGCCTTGTTCCAGCAGAACATCTTCCAATAACCACAAGTACCTGCGCTTGCTTCCCTTACAACTGCAGGTGGCAATGTCGTGTGCAAATTTTCTTTGTGGTTCCAGAGTTGCTTCTGCTGCTGTTTATCTTATTTGTGCATTGTCATTTATCATATCAAACGAATATTTTTTTTCTTCTCACCGACATATGTAGCTAACTCATTATTATTCTTTTCGCCTTCTCATTATACAATTACTAAGTTTGCAAGGAGTATTAAACTCGATTTAATCACACTAACATTACACTATAACTACTATACTTTTTTTTTTAAGATGGGACACGACAGGAGCGTTGCGATCGGAAAAAACAACTGAATGTCACGTAGCGTGGTAGGCCTGTTGCTATGGTAACAACGGTTGAGTTGCCAAACTTACCGTTCCCCTTGGCGAGTGCTTAATAGCTCTCTTGGCGACATTTATTGTGCACACAATGTTAGCATTGGTGTGTTTCGTGTTTGATTCTCTGTAGATTTTTGTATTGTTTTCTTACTTACCTTCGCGTCAATTGTCAATGAATGTTTTAACGTCAGCCATCTTGACGACAATTGCTAGCTTCAATCAGCTGGCAGCATGGTAGTCCATATTGGCAACATAGCACTGTAGTTCCAAGTTTGGCCGCTTAACTGTCATGTCCCATCTTTCAAAAAAACAATTATAGATATGAACAAAACTGCCGCTCTCGCTCGCTGTGTTCGTTGCATTTGTCTTTCGAGTCTCGTCTCGTTATTCTCGTGCGCTTCGAGTCTCGCTCATCATTCTCGAAATAGCATTTGGTCGGCGTGGAAAGATTTCGTAACTTTGAATAACATACATCATTGAAATAAATAACATTATAAATATTTAAATGAGACAAAAACACAAAACAGAACAGTATCTTAGTTACCAAAATGTTCTGGTTCTAATACAGTATATGATATTACCTATGCAGCGTTTCTCAAACTATGGTCCGCGGACCACCTGTGGTCCTCGAGGTCTGCCCTTGTGGTCCTTCCAAAAAAGACAGAAGAAAAATAAAATTCTAACGAATTGCGTATCACACTATAGCTTAAAATCACAGAGTTTGTAAATGACACATGGCAATCGAATTTCACTTTTCCAGTACAGACATTTTATGAAACTCATTTCCCTTACCCGTCTATCGACTTCCCACTCTACTCTCAGCAACAAAAGAAGGATTTAAAGCACTAATTATAGACGTGGTGTTTCTCGACATCTTTTCCCCTGCACATCTGGCGTCGCACCTGTAACCCAGCCAGGGACCACCCGAATTCATAACAGAGGACCAAAGTACCGAACCTTAATTCAATTTTAAAATATAAATATAGGCCTATTGGTATTAAAATATGATACGAAAATGATAAATTTGCTTTCGAAGGGAAAAAGAGTAAGGCGGTCCGCGGAAGTGTTCTTACTTTAAAAAGTGGTCCCCACTTCAAAAAAGTTTGAGAAACGCTGACCTATAGTTATATAAATAAAAAAAAAACAATTCTCAAATAAATTTGCATTTCTAAGGAACATAAAACATGACATTAATATCTTTTTACTTGATATTGCACACTTCATCTCAAACTTATGAAAAGAAAATTTCTAACCTTTTAATAAAGGCCTAGTAATTAAATAAAGACTGGGGAACGGATTATTGTACACTAAAAGGTAGAGATGATGTTTCAAATAAGGTACTTGATTGTTTATACATATATAACAGTTGCCAAAGTAGATAAAAGTTCAGCCAGGTATAAACAACTGTGGCGATTGAAGGCTGCTTGACTTCGGGACTTCGGGAGTGATCAATATCGAGTCTGGGAAGACTCGGAAGTCTTTACGTCAAGGACGCGACGTAATACAACATTGTCGTGCGGGTTTTCGGCTTTGCGGGCGCTGTTAGTCTCGCTTTCTCGATCGTTGTTAATTTCTAATAACTACAAAGCGCGTACACTTTGCTCTGCAACATACCCTGCACTAGATTATATTATTAAACACTACATTACACTATAATAGACTATATTACAATACACTACAATTCGCGGGTGCTCGTGTAAAGGGGGTTAAGTTTGATTTGGCTAAACTGGAATAAGTACAGATTTGAACTATCCACAATTACCTTTCTCTTGTGTTCAGGAGGTTAAGTCATTCTTCCATCTACGATGTAGTTACAGTAACTTACTCCATATTTTGTGACAAAAGGATTTTGTTCAGTACCAAAGGAGAGAAGTTTACATACCTTGCAATTTGACTTAACCCTCTTTACACGAGCACCCGCGAATTATTGTTGTATATAATTATTTATTCAAATAAAGCAAATCAATTTTGGTGTACTAAAGACTTCTAAGGCATCTTAATACAAAATTCCTTGTGTTTTAGTTCTGTTATGTAATTTAGAGCAAACATTAAAGGCTTTATTTACGTATGATGGCCTACATGGAATCTTATCTGTGATAAGTGTTCTGTCTAAAATAAAACAACAAAATACTGACCCACAGTTGCTTCTCTTGTTTCGACAAAAAGACCAAGTACTGCAGAGAAGCACGTGTGGGAGGAAAAGTACCCGCGAAGACGCGTGGGGCCTATTCTTGACGTCATCAGACACTCCTACCAATTCCCGTGACGTATGAAAGTGAAATATGATATGCAATAACAGACAGTGACAATATGGTACCGACAATGTTGGTTTGAGAGAAGAAGTTTATTTTATAAGCGAAGGTTCTGATGTTCGATCTACGACATGACTATTCGCTTGCTTTCTGTCGCATATTCATAAACATCAGGAACGAAATGCACATCAAAATCTTCGTAAAAGAAGTAAACAATTTTTTCTACGACAGTGCGTAAAGTTGCATTTTACTCACTGTTATCAATGCGTAAAGTGAGCTTAAAAAAAATCACTCTATGCATTTTATGCGTAAAGTGAGCCTTTAAAAAAATGTAAGTGATCACTCTGTTCATTTTAAGCGGAAAGCGGATCTTAAAAAAAAGTAAGTACGGTAATCACTCTATGCATTTTATGCGTAAAATGAGCCTTTAAAAAAAATGTAAGTAATCACTCTGTTCATTTTAAGCGGACAGCGGATCTTAAAAAAAAGTAAGTAATCACTCTATTCATTTTATGCGTAAAGTGAGCCTTTAAAAAATGTAATCTCTGTTCATTTTAAGCGGAAAGTGAATCTTAAAGAAAAAGTAAGTAATCACTCTATTCATTTTATGCGTGAAGTGAGCCTTTAAAAAATGTAATCACTCTGTTCATTTTAAGCGGAAAGTGAATCTTAAAGAAAAAGTAAGTAATCACTCTATTCATTTTATGCGTAAAGTGAGCCTTTAAAAAAAAAAGTAAGTAATCACTCTATTCATTTTATGCGTAAAGTGAGCCTTTAAAAATGTAAGTAATCACTCTGTTCATTTTAAGCGTAAAGTGAGCCTTTAAAAAAATGTAAGTAATCACTCTGTTCATTTTAAGTGGAAAGTGAATCTTTAAAAAAAATGAAGTAATCACTCTATTCATTTTATGCGTAAAGTGAGCCTTTAAAAAATGTAATCACTCTGTTCATTTTAAGCGGAAAGTGAATCTTAAAGAAAAAGTAAGTAATCACCAGACATCGGATTCTAGGGCAAACGCCTATTTTGTTTCTTTAGGAGAAAAGTAAAAATAATTATTAATATTTGTGTTTCATGGAAATTGAAAGGTATTCAAAGAGTTTTATAGTGTCCTAAAATGCCCTAAAACGGTTATTAGAGCCTAATTTGTTAATATTCGCCTAAAAATGCCTAACTCACTGTAAAGTTTCGCATTTTACTCTTACTTTTTATAATTTATACATTCATTCACTGCGAAATTTAAGGCATTTAAAAAGTGGAAAGTTTGCTTCACATCGGCCATGAAACCATTGATAAAGGAAACAAAATGTTTTGAATCTCACGACACTCGCAATAGATTTCACCGAATTTAACATGTTTGGAGGCATAAATGCCGACAAAGAACCAACCTTAGTTTTGAAGCAGGCAACAATCACAACATGTGCTGCTACCGATTCAGAGATATACTATACTATAAAAATGACTGTTTTCGGTCTGAAACCGATTAGCTGTACTGCCCTTCAGAGTGTCATAAAATCACAATTTTTGGAGAAAGAGTGTTTTTGAAATATTTATGAAAAGTCGTAAAACTGCGAATTAGTAGGGTAAACCGTTACAAAATATTTAAAAGAATGGCCCTCCTAGTGTTAACACTACCAGGAAATGCAACAATAAGTGGAACTTTGTATTTTTGTCCAATTGAATCTCAATAACAACGGTTCATTTGAATGCTCGTTAACAGTTGCTCTTTCCCTCACCTTATTTGTGTTGAGAAGTTTTGAGCGGTAGGACTTTTCCTGTGAAGTTTAACGCGATAATGCCGAAAAATATAAGTGCAAAATCTACATTGATCCGGCAATGGCTAACAGAATATTCAGAATTCACTTATGATGGAAAAATAATATTCTGCAAGATTTGTAGCAAACAGGTATGTAACAATAGTTGAAATATATAAATTCTATTAATTTTAATGAGTAGGCCTGTAATATTTGTTACATTGACTGAGCTATCCTGAGGTATAATTCTTTTTAAGACCACTACACTTTAACCTTTTAAATTCCGATAGTTAAAGTATTTGCAGGTCATTAAAATTTTGATTGTTCGAACCCACTAACTTTGTGATAGAAATACGGCAGTACAATAATTAGGATTTTATTTTAATTCAGTTTACTTTACATTTTTAGATTTCGCAAGAAAAAAAGTGCCACCTAAAGCAGCATGTGCAAGGAGCGGCTCATAAGGCTAAAGGTGAGCAGAAAAATCAACTGCAACAAACTTTACTAACACAGCCTACTTCATCCAATCTCAGCAGCAATTTCTATGCTGATTTAACCAGAGCGTTTGTTGCTGCTAACATTCCCTGGAATGCAATTGAAAATCCGGTTTTAAGACAGTTTTTACAAAAATACTGCAAACAAAATATCCCATCTGAGTCGACCCTAAGAAAAAATTACTTAGACAGAATATACAATGAAACTTTAGCTTCCATTCGGGAGAATATAGGTGATTCTTACATATGGGTCTCTGTGGATGAAACCTCAGATCCTATTAATAGGTATATAGCAAATATGGTAGTAGGAAAACTTAGTCCTGATGGACTTTCGATTCCACACCTCGTATGTGTTAAGGAACTTTCGAAAGTGAATAGCCAAGCCATTGCTTATTTTGTAAATAAAGGCCTACAGTCTTTATACTCAGGTAATATAGACGATTCTAAAGTTCTGTTGTTTTGTACTGATGCTGCCTCATACATGGTTGCTGCAGCTCCACTTCTTAAAACATTTTATCCTAACCTCACGCATGTAACCTGTCTAGCACATGGCCTTCACAGGGTTTCTGAAACAATCCGGAATGAATTTCCTCTTGTCAATTCGTTTATTTCTAACACAAAAAAATGTTTTTGTAAAGCCCCATCCAGGATTTCGATATTCAGAGAGAACTTTCCAGATATCCCACTCCCACCTCAGCCGGTTGTTACACGATGGGGAACTTGGATTCAGTCAGTGGTGTATTATTCTAAGTATTTTAAAGAAGTGGTCACAGTTATTGATAAATTACCTGAAACTGATAGTGCAGCGTGTGTGAAAGCAGTGAAAGATTGTCTGAATGACTCACGAGTGAAAAACGATATAACATCAAACTTTTCTTTCATACCTGCAAGCATTGAACAATTAGAACGTGAAAAACAATCTCTTGTAGCCAAATAGCAATAGTAAAGGAAGCTCAAGTGAACATACATTCTGCTTTGGGCGAAACTGGGAAAAAAGTTAAAAATAAGTGGGACAACGTATTAAATAAGAATGTAGGATTTTCATTGTTGGAAAAAGTATCAATAGTGATATCGGGGGAAAGTGTAAATGTTCCAGTAAGTATTGATGTTTCTATTGTATCTAATTTAAAATTTGCGCCTCTCACATCAGTTTCGGTTGAAAGAAGTTTTTCTGCTTTCAAAATGATTCTCAGTGACAAAAGGCAAAGGTCAACTGTGGAGAATTTAGAAAAAATTCTGGTGGTGTACTGTGCAGATAATTATAATAAAGTCTGAGCATGGAACTGAATTTCAATAACTTAAAATGAGTAATCTTGATATCAATAATCATTATTTCATTAGTTTCAATATATTAAATTTGTGCAGCTCTGTTTATAAATATAATATAGTATTATTTTTTAATGTTTAAACATACTTTTTTGTGCGTATTTTAGTGTATAACTAAAAATTTCAGTGAAAGAAATAAGTATGATACCTTGGTGTGCCTAAAATGCCTATTTTCATTAAAATAGAGCCTAATTTTATAAATTTTGAGCTTATTTTAGGCGCCTAAAACTGCAATTTTTAGTGCCTAAAAATCCGATGTCTAGTAATCACTCTATTCATTTTATGCGTAAAGTGAGCCTTTAAAAAAAAAGTAAGTAATCACTCTATTCATTTTATGCGTAAAGTGAGCCTTTAAAAATGTAAGTAATCACTCTGTTCATTTTAAGCGGAAAGTGAATCTTAAAAAAAAGTAAGTAATCACTCTATTCATTTTATGCGTAAAGTGAGCCTTTAAAAAAATGTACGTAATCACTCTGTTCATTTTAAGTGGAAAGTGAATCTTTAAAAAAATGAAGTAATCACTCTATTCATTTTATGCGTAAAGTGAGCCTTTAAAAAAAAAAAGTAAGTAATCTCTGTATTCATTTTATACGTAAAGTGAGCATTAAAAAAAGTTAGTAATCACTCTATTCATTTTATGCGTAAAGTGAGCCTTTGAAAAAAAGTAAGTAATCTCTGTATTCATTTTATACGTAAAGTGCGCATTAAAAAAAGTTAGTAATCACTCTATTCATTTTATGCGTAAAGTGAGCCTTTAAAAAAAGTAAGTAATCACTCTATTCATTTTATGCGTAAAGTGAGCCTTTAAAAGAAGTAAGTAATTATTCATTTTATGTGTAAAGTGAGCCTTTAAAAAAGTAAGTAATCACTCTATTCATTTTATGCGTAAAGTGAGTCTTTTAAAAAAGTAAGTAATCACTCCATTCGTTTTACGCCCTGCTAAATAAAATGTAAAATTCAATGTATAAACTTAATTCAGTAAGAAATTAATGCATTACCTCATTCTTTAATTTACTTAATTACACGTAACACAAATAAATAACAAATTTGACACTCATATCTACATTTTAGCCCGTACTATTCTGAAGTTACATGTAGTACTCATTCCAACAAGAAGTAGGCCTAACTATCTTTTTCTAATCTCTTTGTTATCATGAATAAAACAGGCTGCCATTCCATGGGTATTTCTTAATGATTCTAAGTTTGGACGGCCATGACATCATGGTCTTATAACCTCTCCAACTTGAAATATTTATTTAATGTCAATTTGTGGTATCGTAGAAAAATATTGTATAACACACATTCGTAAAGTTATCTTTTTGGCCTTCGTGTCTTCGTTTCACAAACTTTACAGTCTTGCCAAACGGAAAACCTTTACGAACTTGTCTCATAAATAACTTATTTTCTTCTGTCTTCATTGATCTTGGTCGGTCCATTCCTTCTTCGGTCTTCCTATATTCCTTTATCTTCGTGTCGATTTATATTATTATGCAAATTTTACTATGCTGATCGCTGGCATTCGTAATATATTACTAAACTTTAGGACACTTATGAAATTGCAGAAACTTTTTTTTTATAAATGAAGGAATTAAATTTTATTGTGCAAGCAATTAATACAGAATTCTTGTTATTCAATTATTAGTAGCATCTCTTTCAGGATGGTTCCCAATTATTACTTTTCAAGTGCTCACAAAATCTTCAATGTTTCGCTAGTAATTTGCAGACAAGCAAACGACGGGTTCTCGGAGAAAACCTGTTCCCAAAACCGTTTTGTCCAATATAAGTTTCTTAAGGTCTATCAAGAATCGAATTTCAGTTTTCAAGCCAGGTACTAAAAAGAAAATCCATCGTGTGACAGCCCATGGAGGGCAATGTCTGTCATCTAACTGATGACCCCACGTTCACATGCAATAACAGAGTTGACCAACCACTGCCTACGGAGGTAACGTATGTTAGTTTGTGGCTGAGAGGTTACAGAGTCTAACTCCGAACCCATTAGTCCCGGGTTCGATTCCCGGTCAGGACGAATTGCCTGGGTGAGGTTTCTGTCGGCGTTTTTCCCTCACTCCTATGGATGAATATGAGGTAACTTTATCAGGCGATTGGAATCCCACTCATCTTCACTACTTTCTTTCCTCCTCCATCATCCTTTCCCCATCATCCCGGTTCTGATTTTTCAGAGCACTCTACAGGCGGCCTTCTGAAGCTTCTGGCGCTCTCGACCGGCCTCCGTGGATTGTAGTTAAGCGACGTTGGGTGGCTTCTGCAACGAGCACCCGAGGCGGACCTACTCGGGGGAGGAGTTTCGCCTCGGACCGGGGGGAAGTTGCCGAAGGAGGAATGGTATATGGATTTCTGTCGGCTGTAGGGATCGGTCGTTAAGGGAATCATGTGGTTAGAGCGGTGTGTATAGAGGATCTGTGGCACGCAACTCATTCCATATCGAGGATTAGTGCAATAGATCTCAATAGGTCGCAGTGCTGGGCCATCTGTGTCCCCCTCAGTTAAATTCCATGCCATACTTACTTACTGGCTTTTAAGTAACCCGGAGGTTCATTGCCGCCCTCACATAAGCCCGCCATTGGTCCCTATCCTGAGCAAGATTAATCCAGTTCCTACCATCATATCCCACCTCCCTCAAATCCTTTTAATATTATCTTCCCATCTACGTCTCGGCCTCCCCAAAGGTCTTTTCCCCTCTGGCCCCCCAACTAACACTCTATATGCATTTCTGGATTCGCCCATACGTGCTACATGCCCTGCCCATCTCAAACGTCTGGATTTAATGTTCCTAATTATGTCAGGTGAAGAATACAATGCGTGCAGCTCTGCGTTGTGTAACTTTCTCCATTCTCCTGTAACTTCATCCCTCTTAGCCCCAAAAAATTTCATGCCATTCCAATTCCAGTATATTAGTACTACGATCCCCCCCAGCCTGGCTTGCGTAACCGAATTTCGCTACTCACCAGCTTCAATTTCCTAAAACTCATCAGTTCATCACGTTACTGGGTGGTCACCGGTCCCATATACTGGTCGAAATATCATGAGAAAATTTCTTTTTCCATAAAGACTTAAAACCAGCACATAGAGTTTACTTTTCTTCACTTAGTTATTTAACAACGTTGTATCAACTAGTAGGTTATTTAGCATCGTTGGGATTGGTGATAGTGAAATGGTATTTGGCGAGATGAGGCCGAGGATTCGCCATAGATTACCTGACATTAATTCGAAAAAACCTCAACAAGGTAATCAGCTCAAGCGGGAATCGAACTCACGCCCGAGCGCAACTCCGGATCGTCACACAAGCACCTCAGCCGACTGAGCTACGACAGTGACTCTAGTTTTAATTTTTTTATTTTTATATAGTTCACTGTTCTACGATGAGGTTATAAATCTTTCAGGAGGAACAGTTTATTGTGATGGAAAATAAGGTATTTTATTACTTTTATGAGTGCAATCCAATATGATAATTTATGACGAAAATTAAATTTATGGGCCCGTTTCTTAGGAGTCATATTTCACTGCCTGATTATAAGGGATACTGAAATTGATTTGAGAAACATTATCAAGAGAAATGAAAATTGGTTTCATGCAGTAGTGTTGAAACCAGAACTTCTTTATGGCAATGAATGTTGTTGAACTCTGAGTCAGTAGATAAGAATCAAATAAACATATCTTAAATAATAACTCTGTGGTCTGTAACTTGAATACTGTGAACGTGTGAAGAGATAGCTATGAAATGAAGGTCTGGGAAGTTGCTGGAAAGAAAAAGGGATTTTGGCTCAAATATAGAAGAATAGTCTACCTATTTCCAAGAAAATAACGGCTGAAATATAGGGTTGATAAATCTTTGGTAAGAACAATCGATTTTAGATGAAATCCACAATCGTCAATAAAAGTGGAAACACCTTCCATGAAAGATGTAAGAATATTTGTTACCAAGAACGTCGGGTCTGATATGACTTGAAAAGTCGTCGTAAAGAAACATCGATTTTAGCTGAAATCCATAAATCGTTCAGGAATAATGGAAATGTCGTCTCCTAAGCATGCGAAAATAAAGGAGATCAGTTACTTCAGGACAACCTCATGCTTGCAGTTGTTAGAATGACTCGCCAGATGCCCTCTTGTAGCTCAGTGCTAGAGCGCGGCCACCTGGGTTTGAACCCTGGTGCTGAATGGAGTGATATTCGTGGATAACAATAATGGAGGATGAAGGTTTTCTCTAGAGATTCTCCGTTTTATTACAAATTTCGAAACAACTGGATAATGCGCACGGTAGACCAACGCCGACTACGCTGGCCACTAGTCACCGGGCCGTACCGAGCCGTGTGAAACAAAAGACAATCAAAGTGGTGGTAGTAAAATTCGCGACTATATTCTTATACCAGTAGAGTCAAAAAGTAACCGAACATGTGTAGATACCTTTGTTGCAGATGACATGTAACCATTTACAAACACCACCTTCAGGCCACCGGCATGGCTCATCGGATAAGGCGTTTGCCTGCCGGTCTGAAGTTCCGCTCGGGCGCGGGTTCGATCCCCGCTTGGGCTGATTACCTGGTTCTGAGGTTTTCCCCAACCGTAAGGTGAATGGCAGGTAATCTATGGCGAATCTTCGGCCTCATCTCGCCAAATACCATCCCGCTATCACCAATCTCATCGACTCTAAATAACCTAGTAGTTGATACAGCGTCGTTAAATAACCAACCAAAAAAACATCACCTTCAAAGTGCGCTCCCTGGGCAGTAACACATTTCTGCCAGCATCCATGCCACTTCTCGAAACATTCCTGCAGCCCATCTTTGGTCACTTCCCACAGAGCGCGCGTCACATGAATTTTCACCTCTTCGGCTGACGCTAACCGCCATCCCTCGAGAGGGATTTGACCTTTGGAAATAGATAGAAATCTGCTGGAGTAAGATCTGGAGAACATGGTGGCCGTGGATGGACAGTATTTTGTGCTGTGCGAGGAATTCGCTCACCAAGAGCGACTTATGTGCTGGGGTATTGTCACGATTGTCCTTGCCACAAATTAGGTATTTTTCGTCGAACTGCATCACGAAGACGCCGAAGAATTACAATATACGTCTCCTTACTGACAGTTCGATCCTCAGGAATAAATTCGAAATGTACGAGACCCTGGATATCGAAAACTTCAAGCATTACTTTCCCCTTTGATCGGTCGGCACGCTGAGTCTATACGCCTGGAGAGTAGGCCACATATCCATGGACAAGACGGACAGTGCAGAGAAGTTGCCTACAGAGCATGGCGTTGCCACTCGAAGTTCGGGTACTTTCTGACTCTACTATTATAACTAACTCCACTTACCAAGTTCAAGGTTTACAGAGTATAACCGAGGTGTTTTGAATACACTGAAAGAAAATGCAAATGTAGTAAGATCTTATAGTAGGTTATCACAACAAAATAAAGAGAGGGAAAATGTGGTTCAGGGAATATCAATGAAATGAACGAAAGCTAATTTGTGGTCAATGTTCGCCAAACGTAATTATGATCGCATTGTCATTTTATTTTTGGTCTACAGAAAAATACTTCGTCATATAACATTTTTGTATTACATACGAATATGTAAATGAAACAAGTCCACACCTGTGGAGTAACGGTTAGCGCTTCTGGCCGCGAAACCAGGTGGCCCGGGTTCGATTCCCGGTCGGTGCAAGTTACCTGGTTGAGGTTTTTCCGAGGTTTTCCCTCTACCCAATATGAGCAAATGCTGGGTAACTATCAGTGCCGGACCCCGGACTCATTTCACCGGCATTATCACCTTCAGGGGCGGCCGGGTAGCTCAGTTGGTAGAGCAGCTGGCCACGGACTGAAAGGTCCGGGGTTCGATCCCAGGTAGTGACAGGATTTTTTCTCGTTGCCAAACTTTCAGAACGGCCCCGAGGTTCACTCAGCCTCCTATAAAATTGATTACCGGGTCTTTCCCGGGGGTAAAAGGTGGTCAGAGCGTGGTTCCGACCACACCACCTCATTCTAGTGCCGATGTCATGGAAAGCATTGGGCTCTACCTCCATGCCCCCCCCCAAGTGCCTTCATGGCATGTTACAGGGATACCTTTTTATCACCTTCATATAATTCAGACGCTAAATAACCTAAGATGTTGATAAAGCGTCGTAAAATAACCTACTAAAATAAAAATAAAATAAAATATGAAACAGTTGATGCTTAAAGTTACAAATTACAGTAACATTCGAATTTGAGGCACACCTTCAAAACATTTTTGAGATATGCGCTATAGTCCAAAGGTAAACCTTGTATACGGACAGATGCATATCAAGTTAACAGACCCTTTCATTTCGGTACGAAAAACATATCATGCTACAATTTTATCTCAAGCGGAAGGACTATAACCAGCGGTAATTTTTCAGCAAGATGGTGCAACCTCTGACTGGAGTTTAATAACAATTGTTATTATTTCTTGATAAGAAATTTCCTGCCAGATCGATAGATCACGGTGAACTGATGGCCTGAAATCCACATTCATCAGACATCACACCCGTAGCTTTCTTTCTTTGGGGGTATGCATACAGAATCTCTGTCATTGCAACATCGCAACTCTTCGCGCCAGCGATCGAGACAGTGACCCCTGGAATGCAGGTAAATACCTAGCAAGACGTAGAGCAGTCATGTCAATTGATGTCCATAGGAGCAAGCGCGCGCTTTAGAGCTCAGGAGGGCCTGAGCGCTTTACAGCGGAAAGGAAAGAGACAGACGAAAGAGATAGTATATACCGCTTGGTCGAGCTTTATTCAGGGATGGCCAGCACTAATTCAATGGATAAAGGGAAGAGAACTTATTAAAACTGTATCCATGGTAATTTTTAGATTTATCTGAGAAGTACAAGTGCATTATAAGAATGTAAGTTTTAATTTTAAAGTTCATTTTTCAAAAGTTTGATTTTTTTTGTTCAAACGAAATATTTTCTCAACCTTTTTTTAATAGAAAAGTGAAATTTTCAGATATAGGCCTATTTATTTAATAGACTTACACAATGTTTTCGTAAACCTAATATACCATAAATACGTAATAGGCCTACTGAAAATTTGGAAATATTCGCATGGAAATTGTTTGTAAGGAAATGAATTAACAAAGCAACTACTGTTACATTATAAGCAAAAGATACGTGCCTATGTGTTGTATAGCTTCAGCAGATTTCGAGAAAATAATTTAATATTCTGATGACAGGAAGTTGCTCACAAATATCACCTTAAAAGCATAATGCGATAGAGTTTTGTTATGAAATATTAGTTACACTTAAAACATATATAGCACCTAGATAACTTTGTTTTGTACTTTAATATTGTTTTGATTAGTTTATTGATTACTTTTATAAGGTTAAAGGTACCATCAATACCAATTCCAACTTATCATGTGATACTCAATCTCTTTTTTTGGGATATTACTTTCTTTATGAATGATATATATCATCCATTTAGTACAGTATAGTTGTACTACTATGAAATTTATGTGAATATTCCTTCCTAACTCTTTATTATGTTATTAACATTTAAAACACAAGTGCAATATTAAGAAATTGGGAACAACTGGATAATACCCACGGCAGAACAATGTCGATAGTCGACGCTACTCGCTGGCCACTAGTCACCGGGCCGTACCGAGCCGTGTCAAACAAAAGACAATCGAAATGGTGGTAGTAAAATTCGCGACTATATTCTTAAATAAATCACTCTATTAGTCAAATGCAAGATTTATGCAGTACAACAACGATGTTTTTAATGCACTAAAATAAAATGCTTATGTAGTAAGTTCTTAAAGTAGGTTATGACAACGAAATAAAGAGGAAAAAGGTGTGGTTCACGGAATATCATTTAAATAACGGAAAGTAAATTTCCGGTTAATGTTCACCAAAGCATTAAATACATAATTATGACCGCGTTGCAGTTTTATTTGTGGCCTAGAGAAAATGCCTAGCCTTTTATGAAAAAAAAAAAAAAAACTTTTAGGGGCCATGAAATTATTCACCGCTTTAATTATATTACCGTCTATCAATATTACGAAACAAAAACTGTCATAAAGGCCATGACCGACTAGAAACATCGATACCGCAGAAATAAACCCATTCGGCCGTGATGAAACAAAAGAAAATGAGAGAGAGATTTTAGTTCGAAATAAAATGGACACACAATTTTGATGACCATACTGTTAGTAACTGGAGATCGCTTGTAAGATCTGTCTTAACCTTCTATGTAGAAATGTCCAAGTAAATTGGTAGTCCAGGGAAAACTCATTGCAATAGATGAGAGCAACAGTGGTGCTATCTTTCAGTAATGTTCAAAACAAAGGAGGTAGATAGAAAAAGAAACAAAATTCTTCTTCTAACGACACCATATACCAAAATCATGTTCTTATGTTGGCAACATTGTGTATGTAGTTAAATTTGGTGGTAAACGTAACGGCACGGTTCAAAGCTACCATGGTAATTCTCCAGTATAGCGAGAAATTGGTATTACTATTTTTGTTATACAGACGATATAGATAATATCAAACAGAAAGAAGCCATATAAAAATAACGACATAAAATTTCACGTTCCTTTGAAGTTTGTGCACCACTGTTTTCATAATCCAACAGGCTGCTTATTCATATACACAATCCTTCCTCTTTCCATACTTAGTGTTTGCTGCCCGCGCACGACGTCAAGGTCAGAAAAATGCGCTTGCTTTGACATCACTGACGTAGAGTATCGTCTTGACACGCTGAGATCTACGCACGATGTAAAGTTCTGACACTTTATCTGTGGGTTCCGAAGCCGTTTTTTGTGCGAGAGAGAGAGAGAGAGAGAGAGAGAGAGGTGCAATAGTGTAATTGAAAGCAACAGAGCAGGCATTTTTATCAAATAAACTGTTATCTGTAGATGAAAATTATTATTTGTAAATAAATCCTTCTCCCAATGCGACGCACTTTCCCAGTTTTCGTCTAATCACTTCTCAGTAAGTCTAATTCAACAGTTACAAGTTCAATGACATGTTCCGCATATTAGGCCTACTAAAGCAGACAATGCATATCGTATTAAAGGCTGGTTCACAATAAACCGGAAACGAGAATCGGAACGAAAACGAAAACGGTAAAATTGTTAAAATGTGTACATTTAAATGTGAGCATTTACAATTAACAAAAAGCTTGCCGGAGCCCGGGATCGGAAACGGAGAGTTGGCCAAGTTTCAACTTTGGCGTTCACGTTTCCGATCACAGCCCACTAGATTCATTTTATTGCCATCTAAAAGCTAATTTGTCGTCGTATATTTTGTAGCAATAAGACCGTGACATAACCTATGCATTATTTTGTTCTGTGCTATGCATCATGGAGCAAGTTTTATTTGATGAGATTCTAATGTTGAGTGTTGAGGAAAATACTCACGTTTACGATAAGCGGCGCGCCTCGTATAAAGATGAGAAAATGAAGAAGAATACGTGGCTTTCAATAGCTGCATCTTTGAACACCGACCGGAAGCGAATCATATTTTATTACTGTATTGGTTGTATTACACACTACATATTCATGCTTCAATTCAATAACTACTGTTGTGTTCATTTTTGTTCTATTATAAATGTTTCTTCTTAATTATTTTACGTTATGGTAGACTTAAAATAGGTTGTGATAATAAAGATGCATGGGAATATTTATAGTACCGTATCTAATGAAATGTTTCAGTTGAAATTTCGAAGTTGGTTAACCTGTGTTTATGTTGGATGCCTTGTACTCATGAGAGAACGCCATTGGTCAATTATACACAAATAACATCAGAATGCATAATATCGACTTTACATATCGTTATTGACATGCATATCGATATGCATAGTCGTGTAAGTTCTCGGTTTATTGTGAATCAAAAATTGTCATATTCACGTCCTCTGCTTCTCGTTTTCATTCTGGTTCTCGTTTCCGGTTTATTGTGAACCAGCTTAAGACTTCGAAACTGAGAGCTTATGAATGGAAACAACGTTACTTCAACCACAAAAACAGATTTCAGCGAATCTCTAGGAAGTACATGGTTCAAGACTCAGAACGTATAGGCTAGAACTTAATTGGATACGTAGATGTTATGATACAGAGGGTTAATTACTGTACCTAACCGCAACGGCTCACGTCGAGTGGCCGCTCTCGCTCTCACAGAGGAAGGAGGTTTTGCTTAGTCCCATATGCACTAATGACACTGGAGAAAGCAGTTCGGAACACGTCGCATTGATGCCTTAACGATGCTGCATTAACACCAAATACTTTGTGGCTTAACAAAGGAGGATACATTCTCACTAACGACAAAATGTTACTAGAGTAACTTTGAAGCATCTTGCCTTTAATTGACTCCATAAATTTCCAAAAGAAAACGTGTTTTCTATCTCAGGATGCTCAGCTTCCGAAGCTATTGCTACAAATTAAACTTTGAAGTCGTATAATTTAACAGCAACAAAGATATCCTTAGAACTTGAATCCTAAATGTTACAGAAAAGAATAACAGATGCCACATTATCTTTTCCTAGTATTCATATTATTACAGCAACGTAATATCAACAAGCATTGTTGTCACCATATTTATATTAATGTTGCCAAACCATGATGTATATATTTTTTGTACACAAGCATTATAAACAGTTTTTATTGTTAGTCAAAATCGTCCACAATTTGCCACACGATTATACAATATCGTAAGATATCATGTAATGACTTGTGCCATAAAATTAATATTATTAAACTATTTGTCGTGCAATAATATTTTAATACATCACTGATGTCATAGCAACTCATTGTTCAAAGACCATGGTATCAAACTACCCGTTATTATGAATTTATATTTCTTTGTTGTTTTACAATGCTGTCCCATAAAAAAACTTATGAAACACATTTATAATGTTATAAGTTACATTTATTACACTCCTAAACACCGACTCATGCAATAAAGTACCTGTAACACCTTGCTACTGACTCTGGCAAGATGAATATTTCTAACTGGTCCTAAAGATATTGGAATTTTATATTTCATTTTTGGTGCTTGAATAGATGTACTTGGTACATCATTAAGAATAGAGATGTAAATTGTCCGAAGACAGATTTAAACCATATAAGTGACACCAATAAGGCATCACACATAAGGAAACTAAGCCAGGAGGTAATGGGGTAGCCAGGAGGTAATGGGGTAGCCGTACAATAAATTATTTTGGCTGATTATTACGAACACCCCATACATATTGTAAAAAAAAAGTGCTTAGCAATTTGTATTTTACTTTATTTGAAAATTAACGATTGAAATGGAAATAAACTGACTGCTGTAGAGTAAGTTTTATGATAACGTTTGTAAATTGTAGGTTATAATGAATAATTTGAGAAGATTTTATAATTGTTCTTTTTTTTGTAAATTTTTAGGTGAACAAAACCCGATAATGATTATAATGATTATGGCAGCTTTGGACTTCTCCAAGAAATGTTACCATAATGACTAATAAGTTAAACTCCGATTCCAGTCTGTACAGCCAGAAGACCATATGGCTTGTGTTTAGCTTGGAATAAAATAAAATAAAGGCTGGCGACAAATGATTGACTCCTAAGGTTAACAACCGGTTATTGACTCACGCACTTGAGCATTTTTCCTGGTATTTACACGAGAAACGCTTAAGTAAAATTAGTTCTTCAACTCTTTCTTTAAGCTGGGGAGAACCAGACGCTCGAGTTCACATTCCGAAGTAATGAAAGAAGGCCACGGAATCGTCCTCAGAACTGAAGGGAATTCCAAATATTTCTCAAAAGTAAAAACGTAGAGTCATCTTGAACTTACTGCAGTGAAGAAGCTAAAGAATACGTTTGTAGCACAGTAAAAGACACACAATTTTCATGGTATCTAAGCAATCATAATGTACACACGCAATGTCATTAGAGTCATTTAACATATATGTATGTAAATAATTCATGTAGTAGTAGTAGTAGTAGTAGTAGTAGTAGTAGTAGTAGTAGTGGTGGTAGTAGTAGTAGTAGTGGTGGTAGTAGTAGTAGTAGTAGTAGTAGTAGTAGTAGTAGTAGTGGTGGTGGTAGTAGTAGTAGTGATGGTAGTAGTAGTAGTAGTGATGGTAGTAGTAGTAGTAGTAGTGGTGGTGGTGGTAGTAGTAGTAGTAGTGGTGGTAGTAGTAGTAGTGGTAGTAGTAGTAGTGATGGTAGTAGTAGTAGTAGTGGTGGTGGTAGTAGTAGTAGTAGTAGTAGTAGTGATGGTAGTAGTAGTAGTAGTAATGATGGTAGTAGTAGTAGTAGTGGTGGTGGTAGTAGTAGTAGTAGTGGTGGTAGTAGTAGTAGTAGTAGTGGTAGTAGTAGTAGTAGTAGTAGTAGTAGCGGTAGTAGTAGTAGTAGTAGTGGTGGTGGTGGTAGTAGTAGTAGTAGTAATAGTAGTAGTAGTAGTGGTGGTGGTGGTGGTGGTGGTAGTAGTAGGTAATAGTAGTAGTAGTAGTGGTGGTAGTAATAGTAGTAATAGTGGTGGTGGTAGTAGTAGTAATGCTAGTGGTAGTGGTAGTAGTAGTAGTGGTGGTGGTGGTGGTGGTAGTAGTAGTAGTAGTAGTGGTGGTGGTGGTGGTGGTGGTGGTGGTAGTAGTAGTAGTAGTAATAGTAGTAATGGTGGTGGTAGTAGTAATGCTAGTGGTAGTAGTAGTAGTAGTAGTAGTAGTGGTGGTGGTAGCAGTAGGAGTAGTAGTAGTAGTAGTGGTAGTAGTAGTAGTAGTAGTAGTAGTGGTGGTGGTGGTGGTGATGGTAGTAGCAATGCTAGTGGTAGTAGTAGTATTGATAGTAGTAATAGTAGTAGTAGTGGTGGCGGTGATGGTGGTGGTAGTAGTAGCAGTGGTAGTAGCAGTAGTTGTGGTGGTAGTACTAGTAACACTGGTAGTAGTAGTAGTAGTAGTGCTAGTGGTAGTAATAGTGGTAGTATTGATAGTAGTAGTAGTGGTAGTAGTAGTATTGGTAGTAGTAGTGGTGGTAGTAGTAATAGTAGTAGTGGTGGTGGTGGTAGTAGTAGTGGTGGTAGTAGTGGTGGTGGTTGTAGTAGTAGTAGGAGTAATGGTAGTAGTAGTAGTAGTGGTGGTAGTAGTAGTAGTGGTGGTGGTGATAGTAGTAGTAGTAGTATTGGTGGTAGTAGTGGTGGTGGTGGTAGTAGTAGTAGTAGTAGTAGCCTATTGGTAGTAGTGGTGGTGGTGGTAGTAGTAGTAGTAGTAGTATTGGTAGTAGTAGTAGTAGTGGTGGTGGTGGTGGTGGTGGTGGTGGTAGTAGTGGTAGTAGTAGTAGTAGTAGTAGTAGTAGTAGTAGTAGTAGTAGTAGTAGTAGTAGTAGTAGCGGCAGCATCAGTACAGTGCGATCAGTTTTGTTTTCCGCCGGAGTGTTTTGCCTATGCACGAGCGCGTCGCTCGTTAGCCGGTTAGCCAGTTAGCCGGGTCTCGGCGATTAGTGGGAGGGTACAACAATAAAACAAACCAACCATACTACAATACACAAACAAATTTAAGAGATTCAATACTTGCCAAATTATCAAATGAGGTGTTGAAACTGCCCGCCTTAATTCTCCACTCTTTTTTGGCATCTCTTTAGGAAATTGAGGAGCGTTTTTTCAAAAGTCCCTAAACGCTTAAAAATTAAATTTTCAGGAAACGGTTTTTTTAAATGATTCAAAAATATTTACCCCAAACATTTGAATTTTTTCATATCACATTGTTTAATAAAGCAGTAATTGTATTATACAGGGTGATTCATTATTAAGTGTAAATACTTTGTGTGTGTATTGTAGAGGTGAAACTAAGACTAAAACGTTCTATACAACTTTTTCTCAAAACCTTTAATTCCAGAGTTCCAGTAGATGGCACATACGTCATAGTAACTGCATAGGCATTACTGTTCTCCCACACATTTGGTGTGGTATTGTGGGGAATCAGTTACTCGGACCTCGAGTTCACCTCTGCGGTTGACTGGGGAAATCTACCGAGCATTCTTGGAATGCGAATTGCATGGTCTGCTACATGATATCCCTTTTCCAACGCGAGTGAACTTATGGTTTATGCACAATGGTGCTCCTGCGCATTACTGCCGTAACGTAAGGCGTATCTCAATGCTGCGTATCCAGGTCATTGGATAGGTAGCGCAGGGTCACCTCCTTGGCCAGCCAGATCACCGGACATGAACCCTCTGGACTTCTTCAAGTTGAGGGACAGCACTTATAACATGCATTACACTAAGAATTGTGCAAATGTGTAAAGTCTAGAAGAAATTGCTTTACATTCTTTACTGTGTTTGGTTTTAGTTCACAAAACGTGCATAAGTGGACTGCCGAGGATATGGATTTAGTGACTTTGGTTGTTTTTGTATTGAAGTCCAAATGCACTGTAAGAAAGTAATAATTAGTTTACATTTGGCGTGTTATCCTTCCTTTGTTTGGGAGCGCAAGTTCCACGAAAAATGGCGTTAACTCTGGAATTAAAGGTTTTAAGAAAAAGTTGTATAGAACGTTTTAGTCTTAGTTTCACCTCTACATCACACACACAAAGTATTTACACGTAATAATGAATCACCCTGTACAATTAATATTTAAATTTTAGATTGTAAAATGAAAAAAAAGTGTAAAGTTTACAGTTTTTTTCAAAAGTTGCTAGACGCCAAGAGATGGAAACATATCACATATTATGTTAACATTTAAACCTGACATTTTGTATCTCTTTTTAATTAATTTTTCTGATATTTTATTTTTTGTTTATATATGATTTTTCCCCAAAGTATTTGGATTGATGGATATACCCGGATGCCCATGTGAACACACAATATGAAGGTTCTTGCTTTTCTTTGCAATTTTTCTAGGTGCATTTACGTTTCATCTAGACTTCCTATCGCCTACACTTTCGACAACAGTTATATAATTTTCAGATTCACTAGAAACAGACTCCATATTATGATAGTCTACAATACTATGCTCTCACTACAGTCGTTTAGAAGCGGAGACACAGCTGTTCAGAATGACCTGGCAATTAGCGACAATAAAGTTAATCCCGCGAGCAAAACAGAAGTTGATTGTCTTCAAAAGGAATCGTATCGTGAGCCAAGATCTTTCTACATGCCTGGCACATAAATATTAATATTCTGTTTCATATTGTTGTTTTAATTGTTTGGATCCAAACAAATTTAAACAGACTTAAATAAATTGAGTTATTTGTCTTTTAGGCCTATATGTACATAGTTGTCCTAAATATAGATTGCTATCAAATTGTGGTGTGTTGCATAAAATAAAACATTTTTTTTTTCAATTTAAGTATGAATTTTACAAAAGCATTCTGCTCTTTTTTTAATGTGGTTCGCTTTAATCAACTTCTGCTTTAACTAATGAAGAGGCGAATATAGAGTTTTGCAAAAGATCGCAGTTTTCAATGCCTTATAATAACAGAATTTGTCGACTTTTGCTAAACTGATTTACAGGAATACGCGTAACATAAATGTTGACATAAAACCACCGAAAAATCAATTTTGAACATTTTGGCGTTTAGCGACTATTGAAAAAACGCTCCTCAATTATACATCACACTCGCTGTTGTTCATTTTGAGAAATCCGGATGAATACTATCTTTGAGTTCTTGTATGGTGTGCGGGTTCGTCTTGTACAATGAGTACCCCAGAGATAATAATCGCAGGCTGTTAAGTCGGGGGACCGAGGGGACCACAAATCCCTACTAATAACTCTCTCTTGTGGAAACACATTGTGAATTTCTACCACGGAAATATTCGCAGTGTGAGCAATGGCGGAGCTGTGTTGAAAAAATGCATTATCACACTCCCTGTCGGTTAATAGGTTAATTCTCTGAAAAAAAAAGGGGGGGGTTAGTATGGTAGAAGGCAGAGGCGTAGCATGAAATTTTGAGCAGGGGAAGCTAACTCAAGTTGTCTTTCATGCAATATGAGAAAACGTATTAGGCCTACAAAAATGTAGTCTTAAAATAAATAGTAGTCAATGTCAAGTCAGCAGTCGAAGATTGCTTGGAACCTCGTAACACCAATAAGGCATGACCTCAAATGGTACTTAAGGTAGTAAAATATGATTTCACGGTTTACACATATCTCTAACAAATAGACACGTATACGTATAACATTAGCTCACTCTCCGTCATAGTTAGAGAAATCACAATATTAACGGTCAATAGATACAGTATTAGTATCATTACGTAAGTATGCGTCTGTCTTTTGGTTGTGTCCTTCATTGACAGCAAGGGAGTCGATCATTTGTTTTTTTAGATCACACTTTTTTTCGTAAGTCAGTCTTGATAATAGAATTGTCCTAAAAAATTCAAGTAAATTGGTGTCAGGAACTGTTATTTCACTCATTATTTATTATATCAGCCACAATGCACACTAACACTTCAACTGAACACAACTGACGAAAAGGGATAACTCGGAAACTACTTATTTTCAATGTCAAAGCTAGCTTCTTGCGAGCCTTGCGACCAGGGTAGTTTAGTTAGAAAGGGATAGAAAATCTGCGGGGTGGGTTACACAGAAGAATGAGTGTAGGAAACCAGTCTGCTTGGAAGCTGGTGTGTGCAGGCTTCTTGTTTACTGCTGCATCACAAATCATCCTGAGCTGCCGCATCACAATATTTAACGCGTAAATATAAATCCTATTAAAATTAATACATAATTTTATCCATAAACTGCAAGTATATTATGAAATTATTAACTGGGGAAGCTGAGCTTTTTAGCTTACATTGACGCTACGCCACTGGTAGAAGGTTTCTTATACATTTAACTGGAGAGTGTAGACTACATAATTTAAAATGAAATGTCCGATGACAATACCATAAAAATGACAGAATCCCTGCAATTGTACGAAATGTTTATGCTCTTGATTGGATGTTATTGTGATATTTAGAATTTTAAGGGGTTTTTTTCTTATTTGTAAGGTTTGTGAATTTGATTCAGAGTGAAATAAACTTAATGCAATTTATGTGCTGTGTTATTGCCTAATTCTCCACTAAACATTGAACTACATTCAGGTTGTTCTGCAATTAGCTGTAGCTGTCCAATTATAAATTAATCTTCCTTAGTTAAATATTTAGGGTTCATAACTGATAAGCGACCAAGCGAGTTGGCTCATGAGTTAAGCATTCGGGAAGTCCGCGGTTCAAATCTCCGGACCGACCAAGCTGACTGGTTTTTCCGTGGTTTTCCACAGTTACTTAGACAAATTGCCGGCTTGGAATTTTCATTGCCAAGGTCCATTTCTTTCCTCGTCCCTGTAGAAAAAGAATTTAGATTTCATGCATCTTCTGCGGACCTCTGGAAAAATAACTAAGGAAGGGACTAGTGAAGTGCTTTGTGCGGAGTGTGCCATTATACGAGGCAGAAACATGGACATTACGACAAAATGAAGAGAAACGAATAGAAGCATTTGAAATGTGGATATGGAGAAGAATGGAACGTGTGAAGTGGACAGACAGAATAAGAAATGAAGCTGTGTTGGATAGAGTGGGTGAAGAAAGAATGACGCTGAAACTGATCAGAAAGAGAAAAAGGAATTGGTTGGGTCACTGGCTGAGAAGAAACTGCCTACTGAAGGATGCACTGGAAGGAATGGTAAATGGGAGAAACTTTCGTGGCAGAAGAAGATATTAGATGATAGACGACATTAAGATGTATGGATCATATGCGGAGACTAAAGAAAGACAGAAAATAGGAAATATTGATTGCTGGATTTTCAGTGAGAGACTTACTCTTGGGTAGAAAAATATGAATGAATCTGCAATCTTGATGCATATGATAGCCACCTCCTAAAAGGAGAAGCCACCGGCGTGGCTCAGCCGGTTAAGGCGCTTGCCTGCCGGTCTGAAGCTGCGCTCGGGCGTGGCTTCGATCCCCGCTTGGGCTGATTGCCTGATTAGGTTTTTTCCGAGATTTTCCCCAACCGTAATGCAAGGTAATCTATGGCGAATCCTCGGCCTCATCTCGCCAAATACCATCTCGCTATCACCAATCTCATCGACGCTAAATAACCTAGTATTTGATAGAGCGTCGTTAAATGACCAATTAAAAAAAAAGGGAGAAAATAAAAACTGTCATAGCAAGTTTTATTATTTTCATTGTTACGAATAAATGTTAACTTTACTTCAGCTAAAAAATCATATCTTATTCTGTGTTACAGTATACAATCAAAGTATCCGTCAGTTTTATTAATTGATAATTATTTTTAATACAAGAAAAATAGAAACAAGACAGTAATTTTGATTTACTAAAAACAAAAACTATCCGCTGTTTGTATTGATTGTGTGTCCATAGACAGTCCCTTGTATTTATTAATTTTTAAGGTCATTTTGAAAACTTTTAGATCATTTTTGTGTAAATTTAAGGATATTTTATTGGTCATTAAAACTACTTTTAGGTCATCAACATCTGGCCCTTATGATGGTGGTGATAGTGCTAAGGAAATCATGGTTATGGTGATCACTAGGGCTAGGATTTTGATGAAATTGCATCTTTTTTCTAGTAAACCAGAAACATAGCTGCTTTAGTATTTATATGTTATGTGATAAACTGATTGTTTTAAGACATATTTGTTAGGGCATTTTTTTAGCATTTTTTAGCATTTTTTGCCTGTTTCAACTCATAAGAGCATCTTTTGTTTTATTCGGTCATTTTTTAGGCATTTTCATTTAATTTTGGCCATAAATCCCCATTAGTAATGTAAAATAATGCTTATTTCCTTTGATATTTTGTCTACATATTTTGTCCATTAATACCCTTTATTTTTTACTTGGTTATTTAACGACACTGTACCAACTACGAGCTTATTTGGCGTCGATGGAGTTGGTGATAGTGATATGATATTTGGCGAGATGAGGTCGAGGATTCACTATAGATTACCTGACATTTGCCTTATAGTTGGGATAATCCTCGGAAAAAAACCCAACCAGATAATCAGCCCCAGCGGCAATCGAACCCGCGCCCGAGCGCAACTCCGGATCGGCAAGCAAGCGCCTTAACCGACCGAGCTACGCCGCTGGCTACTACCCATTATTTTGTATAATATTTTAATCGTTTTCCTACACAAATATTGCCCTTTTAACGTAGTACACTCCATGTAATGGATCAGTCCAACCATCCCTGCAATAATAGACTCCTCTATACTTGCTAATTCCGTATAAAGGCTGGTTCACAATAAACCGGGAACGGAAACGAGAACGAGAACGGAAATATTGTTAAAATAAATGTATTTAAATGTGAGCATTCAGAATTAACTATTGTGAACGATCACATTTAAATACATTTTAACATTATTTCCGTTCTCGTTCTCGTTGTTTCCGTTCCCGGTTTATTGTGAACCAGCCTTAAGAGTGGCCTTGTGATGGGCTACATGGAAACTACATCAGGTAAAATAATTAATTAAAGTGTACCACTTAGAAAAAATTATGTAAAATTAAATAAACTTAAATGTTGGTACTAGAATTTAATTTAATTAGGCCTACTAGTCTAAATATTAAGTAGCACAAAACTCCTTTTCCTACTAAGCCGATTTTAGAAAGTAAGATCAATTTTTAGGACATTTTAAGGGCATTTTTGAAAGATTTTTAGGTCATAAATGCATTGTTTTAGGACATTTTTTTATGATTTATAGGTCATCAAAATCCTAGCCCTAGTGATGACTGTAGGGCGATGATCTTTCTACTGATATTCTATATCTCGCACAAGAAGGCCGCTCTCTCGAAGTAATGACTTGTCTGAGATTCGATTCGTTATGTTTCTAGTTTACGTGGCAATCTGCAGAAATACAACATTTTCACCGTGGTGTGGAGAGAGTACTTCTGAGGGCTGTTCAAGAAACATTTCAAATTAATTCCGAGTACTCTTGGGGACCGAAGTCGCTGTGGCCTGAAGGAGAGAGAGAGAAAGAATAACTACTTCAATTTACTCTCGGCGAGCAAAGGGAACAGCGCAGAGGCAAACCATGTTTGACTGACGCTCCACTCCCCTCAGTCAGCGCCTGGCTGGCGAGGTGAGAGGTTGCTAGCGGCTTCGTACGAGCACGCTCTACTCCGATGTATACATATTTCTTTTAATCCGGCTATTGAAACACCAATTATTGTATTAAGTGAGCCTACTATTGCGTACATAACTGTGACAACAATTTTTTGTAACATTTTATAATTTTGTAACTTTCAAATACGTGTGTGTGTTTGTGTTTTACGAGCATAATTTTCCAATATTGCTTCAATTTAGTAAGTGATATGTCAGTGCAAATGTATGTGATGTGTTAAGTGATAACAGCTGGTTGTTTAATTACATTCCTGAGACAATAAAGTAATCGAAGTTGGAAATAATGATGCCTCAGCAACAGGATACAATTCTTCTAGCAAACTCGCAGGTAAGTTACGCAACGTCTTAATACATTTTTTTCGCTCGTGAATTTACAATTCTTGAAGTGCCTCTTCGAATATAAAGGATATAGTGAAATTAAAATGTGTGCCTTCAGAATTTTAAGTGCTGCAAGCTAATGTATTACACTTGAAATGTTTTTTCAAGCAGGTAGGTTACAAATAGCCTATATTACACGTGAAAGTTGCCTTAGATATTAAATTAATCTGCAATTCAAGTCATAATACTTCTTCACATTATTTTTCCAATCATATAATTACGTAAAAGCGTTTTGCATGTTCCATACTTAAAAAAATAGGCTCATTTTTGGTTGTGCGGGCAGGATTTCTGTTCAAATTTAAGTGTTACTTTATATGAATAATAATAATAATAATAATAATAATAATAATAATAATAATAATAATTTATTTTAGCTGGCAGAGTTAAGGCCGTAAGGCCTTCTCTTCCACTCAACCAGCAAAAAGTATACATATATAACTTATGTATGAACTTCCAAAGAATTCAACAATTTGATTTAGATAAGAGTTACATGTATACAAGAGTTATTTACGAATTGAACAACAAACACTATGAACTATTAATTAAACACTGAAATACAAACATTGTGTAGCAGAATTAAGCTAAAATACATAAAATGTTAATATATTTATTTTCAAATAATGTTAGATAATAGAAAAAAATTATTATGAGACAATTTTGAAAATACAGCACTATCGGGATGCATGTCTAAAGGAAGAAGTAACAATGTAGTCAGTGATAGTTTAAGTCAGTATGATTGGAATGAATTGCTAAGAAGATTATCTTTTAAGCTGTTATATGGTAGTATTACTGAACTTTTTTAAAACCAGCGGATGGAAAGATCACATAATTGTATTGTATTTTTTTATCCAGGGGAAATCTATTATGAAAATACCACCGTGACTCATTGAAGTATACCGCCATAGGCCTAAATATTAAATTTCATACCAGTAGGCCTAGTAATAATAATAATAATAATAATAATAATAATAATAATCCGAGGCACGACAGCTCATGAAGGACCATGACCGACCAGCCGGCTGCTGGCCTCACGTCCACATGCCGAAGCAAAGGTGGACGATCATCCAATCAGAATTGAGGTATCGTGTGGTTAGCACGATGATCCCCGAAGCCGTTATAGCTGGCTTTCGTAACCGGATTTCGCTACCTATCGTAGCTCACCAGGTCCATCACGAAGCTGGGTGGGCACCGGTCCCATACATTGGCCGAGATTTCATGAGAAAATGTCTTCCCCATGAAGACTCGAACCATCGCGCATTCCGTAACGCGAGTTCTAGGCAGGATGTCTTAGACCACGACGGCACGGCGAGGGACAATAATAATAATAATAATAATAATAATAATAATAATAATAATTCCTTATACGACTATTTTTGCTTCCAAAATTACTGAACTGCCCTTCTGATTCCTTGAACTGTCGTGGAAACATGGAATTTGAGATTAAAGAAAATATAGAACCGAAACATTTTTATTTAAGCGATTACATAATTACTTAATATTGTATCGATACAAAAATTAATACTACCAAAGTATGTCAATTTTCAATTAGGCCTACACTAGAACGTCAAAAAATGCTGAGAGAATTAGAAATTTTTATGAATAGCTACTATTCACCACAAACGTCATCGTGACGGAACTCAATGTTTGTATCATTTCTCCTACATACCATGAATACTTGTTACGTCATCAAGGAACGGTTCAGTTGTTGTTTATCAGTGAACTGTCATATCTAAAACATGCAGTACATTGCTTGTTTCCTTGTAATTAGCATTACAGTAAGTGAAGTTAAGTTGGTAGAAGCTCGATGGCATGAAAAATCGTTAAAACGCTCCCCGGCAACGCGCCATGTGTTACAAAGTCGCCATGGCAACAGAGATATGGCAGTGACTGTCTCGTGAGGCCCTCGAGCTGGGATGCTGCAGTAAGAGGACCGCAATTTTACAGATCTTTCTCGTGGTACCGGTATTTCATGTATATATAGGACATTGGTACCTTTGGCGTTGCGCTTTTCGTTGTTCTTTTACATCAAATGACTTCACATGAATCGAACTTCACCTTCATCTCTATCACGCGGATTAGGATCAAGAAACCTGTTCCGACAAAATCAAAGCCGATTACTCAAATAATTCTCCGTCCTTCATGCCAAACACGGTGAAACTAGCGCTGAGTTAGTTCCGTTGGTTCTGGGAAGTGGCAATGCTTGAATTTGTAACGAATTTTAGTGGAGATGAATTTGAAAAATTAAGGATTTTATACGAATATATTTTGAAGGAAAGGAAATTGTTTGGAAATGTAGTAAATTACGTGTGAAATGAGAGTTGCATGGTAATGGAAGTGCAAACATTGTGGTTTCTAGTGAAGAAAAGGAACGTAGGGATACAAAAAAACACGATACGATAATCTGAAGAACGAAAAACTTATATTAATTCAATAACCACTGAGAAATAATGAAGCACAATAAGTAATAATGAAATAAACACACAGTTTGCATAATGTACTTTCGTTTGTACGTCCGCCATTACGTTAGCAATTGGCAGACCAGTACTGACAACGTCATTAAACAAAAATCACCAGGCTTTGCCCAGCTTTTGAAAATTCTGCAGAGATTCGTATATGACATATATTTCTCTCTACGTATTCGGTCCTGCTGACTCTTACACTATTTACAAACTTTATACCAGTGGTCGTCAGCACTCGCTAAAATGTGCAATGGGTACACGGTGCCGTCCCGTGTGCACTGTCGTGCAACAGGGAGAGATAGAGAGCATACCCGCTAGCAGCTACGAGAGCACTATAGTGCACTGCGTTTTCCGCGAGTAAGAGAGGCTAGCCCCAGCGTGCTCTGTGCCGACGACCACTGCTTTATACACTGACATATTATACTGGCCGGATAAATCGCAATATAGCGAACGTCAGTAGGGGAAGTTATCCCCACCCACATAAAATGTGCATTCGACACAACACTCGCCTATCACGTAGAGTGTCTGATGAGCTAGTAGGGGAAAAGTGGAAGGGGTCGTGGGCTGAGCTTCTACGTTCGCTATATTGCGATTTGTCCTCAGTTTCTACTTCACTCCATCTTATCTCTTTAATTAACAATCAAATTCTTTCTAGCAAATTAATTTATGCCGTTTTTAATTTATTTAACTGTAGAAGACACATAGGCCTACACATGTAGGCCTAGAATTGTTGTATGGAAATACTGAATATTACTGTCATTAGAATAGATTCGTACTATAAGCAATGAATAACAAGAGCCTAAACTAATCTAACAGATTCGTATCTGCAAGACATATGAGTTTACACTGGCGTGAAACTTTCGTAGTGTCACCTAAGTTATATTGGTATGACTGGAAAGAGCTGAAGACAATTGAAGGTACATGAGAGGAGTACGAAGGGAACTAATTACTCTTCAGCCCAAAAACTGCATTATTTTTATAATCGTGTACTTTTCATTCCTCTTAGGCCCAATTGTATAAAACTCCCTGACTAAAGATCAATTTTGACCGAAGATCGGAAAGTGAAACGAGTTCAGACACTTCTTCTATTGTATAAACTTTTCTACGATCAAATTACCTTGGTTCAAATTCAATCTAAGTTCACGTAAAAAGGATTTGACAACATCGCATAAACAGGTGAAGTATGTGATGCGCGGGCCATGTTGTACAGGTTTGTTCAGTGTAGCCAATTTAGCGACTTTAACTCTTTTTCGACGACAATTTCTTTTAACTTTTATATTGCTTAAATAGGGATTTAGTGACCTTTTTAGCACCTCATAGTGACAAAATTTAATCTTTCTTTGTTGATAATAAGAAATCTAGCGACTTTCCTACTATTTTTCGCGACTTTCCACACACTCTGTTGGAGACACTGATTTGTTTTGTGCATTGTAAATAATGGCGGACAATAAGAAGAAAATGATTGACTGTTCTCCAAATTGTTATGTTATGGTGCTTGATACTGTTAAACACAATAAAGCTTTATAAAACGACAATTTTCGTTTAATAATACAGTTAATTGAAAATTTATGAATGTACCTATCATATCCATGAATAATTAATGGTTGTTATAAACATAATATAATTATAGGTTATGTTATTTGATACTGCTGAACACGATAAAGCCTTATAAAATATAAGAATGTTTGTATATTAAGGCAAGAAATTGAAATACATATATATATATATATATCTACCGTATATATTAATAATAATGGTTATTCTTTTTGCACAATCTGCCACTCGTATACTTAAACAGAAAAGAAATAACTGAACTTCGATCATCTAACTTAATCGGAGAAATTTCTTCAGTCAAAGTTGACTTTAGTTTAAGACAAATTAATCTCAGATTAGACTTTATACAACACAAAATTCCAAGTTCAGCTAGAACGAGGATCAATTTAACCTCTGATCTAAGATTAAATGGTTTATACAATCGGCCCTTATAGTTTCTCTCCAGTTGGATAGCCTCAATCTGCTTAATTTGAATGCAAACAACAACGAATTTCACAGAATGATGTCTTTGTATCTCGTGGTGACTTTGAGAGGAGAGGTGACGTATTCCATACAGCGTCTTTTGCCTGGGGCGCCAGATCTCGCGAATCTCCAGACTCTGAGTAGCCTGTAGGTCGCGCCACATAACCGCCAGGCCGCCAGCCGCTCACACGCGACTGAGATCTGGCGACATTGCGGCACACAAGAACTTCTGTATAATTGCTCGCCGTTACTTCTATTTACATCCTATTAATTTAATTTAGATTCAAAACAAGTCATTACAAGATCTCTCTTCGCGAACAAGTGGTTATATTATTACTGCAACATGTTAGGCTTTTTAACACTAACTTACATGCAATAAATACGGTTAATCTAAAGATTATGTTAAACCTAAGTTAAACCTAAACATGAGTTTAACACTACATGCCGTATTACAGAATCTCGGTTAAGTTAAACTGTAGTGGAATACGATTGGTATTACTGCTAGGAAAGAAAAGAAGAACATCGCAACTGTTTAATTACATTATTGACTAGCCGTACCCGTGCGCTCCGCTGCACCCGTTAGAAATAAATGTAAAGTAATTACATAATTAAAATAGGACGTTTGATCCAGGGAACATTCGTGTTTGATAGAAGGATAAATCGTTTAATATGTTATTTAATTTAAATTGTATTTAAATAATTAAAATGCGGTCATTTTGGTCCAGAGAGCAATCATTTGGTGCAATGACAATTCCTTTAACATGTTTCTTAATTGTTATTACATGCAACCATAGTTTAATGAAGATTGGCATATCATTTAGTTTTAATGTGTATACTTTATATTACTTGCTATATGTTTCAGAAGTTACTGTAATAACATTGTAGAATTATGAGAAACTACACTTTCCAAAGGTGAAATAATAATTAAACAATTAGCTTCCGATATTACTTCATACAAACACAGAAACATTCTCTGTAGGCTATGTTTAATAGCTTTCGATTGTTGTTGTCCAAGGCCCCTTGTAGACGAAGTCATTTGTTTTTCATTTCATTACACCGCCTTAGATGACGTTATTGTAATTTCAAAACTCATTTATCTCATTAAATATCAGTCCTATAAAAATTTTGCATAGAATAAAACTTATCGGAAATTATTTTTAAAGAAAATTTTGTGATGTAATATTTTTCATGAAAATTAATAATAAGGGAGATATTTTGATTTATTTAATTCAAGCACCCTTATAACCCCCCTTTAAATAAAATATTTTGAATGCCATATAGCCTAAATTCTAAGTTACAACGAACTTAATTTATATTCCAATTTTCATATAAATCGGTTCAGCCATTATCGCGTGAAAAGGTAACAAACATCCAGACAGACAGACAGACAGACACACAAACAAAAATTTCAAAAAAGCGATTTTCGGTTTCAGGGTGGTTAATTATACTGTATATGTTAGGACCAATTATTTTTGAAAAATCGAAAATTACCAGAAAAATTTCGGCTACAGATTTATTATTAGTATACGAGCAGATTTAAAATAGCCGACGCTCGTGGAGAATCTTCATTAAGGAACATATTTGTTCTTCGATATCAGAGAGAGTATCATAAAAAAGACCTAAAGAGGACCAATACCGCGTACTTCAGTACGCTTGTCAGACTTAACCTCAACTCCCAAACAAAATGCAACCAAACTAAACCTTGCATGACCATCCGCGATGCAACTCCATACAGAATCAACTGAGTAATGAAGTAATAATATTAGTGTGCGTATTTTATGCGTTGTCTAGAATATTAATGAAACAGAATTCAGTCAAACAAAATTATTTTTACGAATCTAGTAAAATTAGAAAATATTATTAGCGTGTTTATAAATCAGACCCCATAGTAAATCTTACCAGGAGACTGTTTGCCACACACAGTACAATGTGCAATAGGTTTATAGTAGATTTACGGACACTTCCGAAATCTTCCATCGTTTTCAGTATGTTTGCTACCAGAGGAAAAATAGTGCAGCGCAACTAGTAACTGATGCAGAGATTCAACAGAATGTTTTCAAAAATAAAAAAGAAATAATTTATATTTTCAAATAATCTTTAAATTCAAACCCTAAAAGACATATTTTTGCACTTTCTCATTTTTCTGTTGCATGTTGTATCAGAGTTTCAATTTTTCGAAACAAGGTTAGGACTATAAGCCTAATTCTGAAGATTAGGACTGTCTGCTTCGAAAGCCTCAATCTGTTTTAAAACTTATGTTCATTTATGTATATTTCAAAGTGGTGCACTCTATTTCGAAAAATTCTTGGCCGCCGTGGTCGTTCAGTAATATTGATCACTCACCTAGCGTCACTCATAAGTTCTTGGAAAACATCTCCAATAACCTTGTGTATTGCAGGAACGCCTTGAACTGTAGTTTAAACGGCAGAAAACTGCCGATCAAGTTAAACTCAAGTTAACTCAAGATTAACTAGTAGTTAAGGTTGATAATACGAAGCAGAACGAAAAACTTCAGTTTAAACTGAACGTAAGTTTTAAACGGCGTTTATAATACCGGCCCTTAATGTGCTTATACGTATTAGATTTGTCCTCAGATTATGGAGAAGAAGATTAAATATGAATTAAACATACTACTGGTATTAGGCCTACTTACAAATGGCTTTTAGGGAAACCGGGAGTTCATTGCCGCCCTCACAGAAGCCCGCCAACGGTCCCTATCCTGAGCAAAATTAATCCAGTTTCTACCATCATATCCCATCTCTCTCAAATCCACTTTTATATTATCCTCCCATCTACGTCTCGGCCTCCTCAAAGGACTTTTTCCCTCCGGCCTCCCAACTAACAATCTATATGCATTTCTGGATTCGCCCATACGTGACCGGTATTACATACAGTAAAAAAAGATTGAAAGTTAGAATTTATAAAATAGTTATATTACCGGTTCTGTATGGTTGTGAAACTTGGACTCTCACTCTGAGAGAGGAACAGAAATTGAGGATGAATAATTTGAAGAGAAAAATTGTTCTGGGGTCGGGCATCGAACCCGAGACCTTTTGATTGAGCGCGCCAACGCAGCGTTAGCAGAAAACCACAAATTTAAGTCATACAGAAAGTGTACACTCAATGTTGAGTCTCTGACGTCTTTCCTCCGGTAGAGCGTTGCCGCGCTCAGCCAAAGGTCCCGGGTAGGATGCCCAGTCCCGGAACAATTTTTTCCTTGAAATGATTCAAGTCAGCTTTACAGGGAGCTATAACTGAGAGCCAGATTTGTAGAGATTAAGTATCTTCGAGAATAAGATGCTTAAGAAAATATTTCGGGTTACGAGGGATTGAAGTAACAGGAGAATGGAGAAAGTTACACAACGCAGAACTGCACGCATTGTATTCTTCACCTAACATAATTAGGAACACTAAATCCAGACGTTTGAGATGGACAGGGCATGTAGCACGTATGGGTGAATCCAAAATTGCATATAGACCTGAGGGAAAAAGACCTTTGAAGAGGCCGAGACGTAGATGGGAGGATAATATTAAAATGGATTTAAGGGAGGTAGGATATGATGGTAGAGACTGGATTAATTTTGCTCAGGATAGGGACCGATGACGGGCTTCAGCCGTCTTTTTTTTTTTTTTTTTTTTTTAAGTAGGTTATTTTACGACGCTTTATCTACATCTTCGGTTATTTAGCGTCTGAATGAGATGAAGGTGATAATGCCGGTGAAATTAATCCGGAGTCCAGCACCGAAAGTTACCCAGCATTTGCTCAATTGGGTTGAGGGAAAACCCCGGAAAAAACCTCAACCAGGTAACTTGCCCCGACCGAGAATCGAACCCGGGCCACCTGGTTTCGCGGCCAGATACGCTGACCGTTACTCCACAGGTGTGGACTTCATCCCTCTTAGCTCCAAACATTTTCCTTACTTACTTACTTACAAATGGCTTTTAAGGAACCCGAAGATTCATTGCCGCCCTCACATAAGCCCGCCAGCTGTCCCTATCCTGTGCAAGATTAATCCAGTCTCTATCATCATACCCCACCTCCCTCAAATCCATTTTAATATTATCCTCCCATCTACGTCTCGGCCTCCCTAAAGGTCTTTTTCCCTCCGGTCTCCCAACTAACACTCTATACGCATTTCTGGATTCGCCCATACGTGCTACATGCCCTGCCCATCTCAAACGTCTGGATTTAATGTTCCTAATTATGTCAGGTGAAGAATACAATGCGTGCAGTTCTGTGTTGTGTAACTTTCTCCATTCTCCTGTAACTTCATCCCGCTTAGCCCCAAATATTTTCCTTAGCACCTTATTCTCAAACACCCTGAACCTATGTTCCTCTCTCAGAGTGAGAGTCCAAGTTTCACAACCATACAGAAGAACCGGTAATATAACTGTTTTATAAATTCTCACTTTCAGGCACCTTATTCTCAAACACCTTTAACATCTGTTCCTCTCTGAAAGTGAGATTCTAAGTTTCACAACCATACATTACAACTGGTAATACAGTATAACTGTTTTATAAATTCTAACTTTCAGATTTTCTGAGAACAGACTGATTGACAAAAGCTTCTCAATAGAATAATAAGAAGCATTTCCCATATTTGTTCCCGTTTAATTTCTTCCCGAATGTCATTTATATTTGTTACTGCTGCTCCAAGATATTTGAGTTTTTTCCACTTCTTCAAAGCATAAATTTCCAATTTTTATATTTACATTCGTACAATATTCTGGTCACGAGATATAATGATATACTTCGTCTTTTCGGGATTTACTTCCAAACTGTAAATTGCTTATATGTAAATAAAGACGATCGGTGCAGTTAAACTTCTTTGTATTCCGGGACTATACCTACTGGAAAGCGCAATGTTACAGTGTGTTCCGAGGAATCAGGCTGCCAGTGTTAGGCAAGTGGCAAACACGTGCTTTTGTTTACATCGGGATCAACATTAGGCCGGCAGGGAGTAGTGCTTATTGTAGTTTTCTCGTAACAGATGATGATGATGAAGAATGTGGTTATAGAGCGTGTCATAATTTCCTCTTAATGGAGGACTGTAAATGTGAAAAAATGTGATGGTGTTGTCTTGGTTTTCTTGTATTAAATCGTGATCCTCCAACTATTGCAGATGGCATATTAACATACTGTACAGCGCATAAGTTGGACAGTCGCTGAGAGACAATGATTATAGGCAGCAGCACCACCGATGTGACATTATTTGAAGGGTTCAGTGCCATAGTGGGCCAAGCGCCATTTATTAAAAACGGAGAAAACAAGGGTTAAAATTAAGTGATTACCTTAATTTAATAAAACATATAGCAAGTAATATAAAGTCATCATCATCATCATCCTTCACGAATTAGGCCTCTGTAGACCTGTTTCGGCCCCATCTAGCAGTCTTCTTAAAGGTCTTCCTGGTCGACGATGTCCTCTAGGTTTATATTGCATCATAATTTTTGGGATTCTTGAATTTTCCATTCTTCTTACATGATCTAGCCAATTGAATTTGTATCTGCTGATTTTTTCTTCTACTGACTCTACTTCTAATTGTTCTAAAATTTCTTCATTCCTTTTTCGGTCTAAAAGAGTATATCCTGCTGTCCTCCTCAAAAATTTCATTTCCGTTGCTTTGATTCTGTTCATGTCTTTTTTCTTTAATGATCAAATCTCGCTTCCGTATAAAAGGGTGGGTAATGCTAATGTATTATATATTTTTATTCTTGTAGATTTTTGTACTAATTTAGCTTTTAATGCATTGTTTATTATTCCTAGAATTTGTGTAAATTTGGTAATTTTCTTGTTCACATCTTTTTCATTTTGATAAGATATTTCACAACCCAGATAATTGAAATTTTGCACTTGTTCGAGGCATTGGTTATTGTGCATTATCTTACTTCTGACTGGGTCTTGTCCTAAAAATGCCATCACTTTTGATTTTTGTGCTGAAATTTCCATCCCAAAATCTTTTAATATTTCATTTAATGTATACAATCCTCTTTGTAAATTATCCTCTGAATTGGAAATTATGACTTGATCATCGGCATAGAGTAAGGTATTTAATGTTAGAGCACCGGTTATTTTGATTCCTGATGTGTAGATTTGGTTCCATTTTAAAATAATTTCATTTATATAAATATTAAATAAAGTTGGTGATAGTGGACAACCTTGTCGAACTCCATTATTAACTAATTTTCTTTAAGTAATATAAAGTATGCACATTAAAATTAAATGATGTGCCAATCTTCATTAAATTATGGTATTTACTTAACTTTAACCCAGTGGTTGCCAAACACCACGAAATTGTGACGTAATAGAAATGCAACCCGCACACCACTATCGCAGGGAGAGGGGTGGAGTGGGTATCTCCTCAGGTAATGCAATGAGTAACAGTGCAGAGACGGACTGTGACCAAAAAGCAAAAGCAATATAATATTCTTCTACTTATTAACTATACATACTTTTTTCCATGTTAATTTTTTATCATCCTATTCATTACTTTTGTATTATTAATAAAATAAATTTATTTTCTTATTTACCATAAGAAGAACGTGTACTTTACATCAGCAGATATTTGAAATTAGAAAAACGTACCAGGCTGGTCACGTAGTTGTAAATTGCACTATATACTTCAAAAAAACGTTGAAGTATTTTACACCGATTAAGACCTAGAAGCCAATACTTTTTATTGTTTATTTATTAATGAAATATTCGAAATACACTACATAGGCCTACGTCGAAAAAAATGTCGAAGTATTTTACCCCGATTAAGACATAGAAGCCGATACTTTTTATTGATCGTTTATTAATGAAATATTCAAGTTACAGGTAAGGGCGTGGTAGTCTTCATAACAAGAAAAATAATGACAACGTACATTGTTCTTTTATACTTCATTTAAATTTTTACAAAAAATTAAGTGTCTCATATTTTTTCATCTGCACAAAATAAATATATTTCCTCCCATGCGCCTTAAAATTAAGTTTTTACTTACTATCTGTTTTCGAAAAGACATCGAAACATACTATCCTACACACTTGTAACACTACAGGCGTAAGTCCGTTGCTGATAAATGTCTTTACTTATATCGAAGTGAAGGCTGTAAACAGAGGTTGGGGTATGATGCCATGGTTACGCTTGAGTGGAGGCAGGGGCATGTGTCGCGACACAGCTTTTGGCGATCACTGCTTTAACCCTTGCTTTCTCCGGTTTTTAACAAATGGCGCTTGGCCCGCTATGGATCTGAACCCTTCATTTGTCTTTCACCTTGAAGCCCAGTCTGAGATACTTCCTAGCATTATTATCGTATTTTATAAACGTCATTCTTGCACAGTTTTGAGAAAACGAAGCAACTGTCTGGTTTTAGTTTAAGTTTACGTTTATGTCTGGACCATGCAGTAAGTCTGTCTTGAAATCGCGATCATTTGTGTGTGTGTGTGTCACGAGCTGTGTTGGTTAATTGTGAATTTGTGTCAGTTCTACTTCTACAGCTGTTTTTCCTCAATGAAATCGAAATGTTACACAGAGTCAAGGCATTTAGTCGCGTTTGTAGAGTTGAACATTATTGGGACAAATCCCAATATTCATATATATGACATCATGACGAAGAAAGAAGGATGGGCTTAATATGGTAGAGATTGGGAATTATTAAAGTGAAAGAATAGAAGAGGAGACGTAGGAAAATATATAAGTCCTTTCTGCAATCAAAAAGAACAAGGCTACTGACAATATAAGCTAAAAGAACATATTAATAAAATTAACTCTGTGATATCTGAAGAGGCTAAAAGTTAAGAACAAATTTTTATTGCGTGATTGCCTTATCTACATTGGCAGTGACATTTGTTTTTTTTGTGTTTATTGTACTTGAAGTGAAAACGTTCCTGTACAGATAAGAAAGTATTACAACAAATTTCGTAAGCTTGTGCTTCATTTCCAAATAGCATTACATATCCTTAAATATAGGCTACAAGGGCCGTATTCATAGACATTTTTAGCGCGGGCTTTGGGTGGATTATCAGCTTTTTTTCGTATTCATAAACCAGTGTTAGCGATAGGATATGATTTGAATTCTGTACTATAGGCCTACTAGGGAATAGGCGGGTATGGCGAACCCCTCATTCACTACCCCGACTCCTATGCCCCTCAGAACCTGCTGGGTGTACGGTCCTGTCCCAAATAACTTACTCCTCCATTCACATGTTTTTCACTATAGCAAAACTTAAGGGAACAAATGAAATAACGTGATTTCTAGTAATTACAAATACCTGGTTTACTGATTATTGTTGTCTTGTTCAGTCAACTGTTCGAACACAGGTCTGAAACTCATAAGTGACAACAATAAGACATCACTCCTAAGGTAACTAAGCGAGAAGATAATAGGTTATGATGACCAGTTCTGCTTCCCCCTCCATTGCATACATCGCTGAATAGTAACATATTACACTAATCAGATGGTATTAGATGATATTATCATTTATAATATTTCGCAAGTTAGCCATTTCACAAATGTAATAATTATTATAATGTAATTTAAACCCAACACGAGAAATCATATATTTAGCATTAGGCCTACACACAATTATTTTGTTTTTATGTGTTTTCAGAATATTTTATTAAAATAGTAGATACTAAATATACAGTTATCAACTTTGTAAATCATGAGAAAATTGAAAATTAAAGCGCAAAAAGTTGATATATTTTTAATGTGTGTAGAAAATGTACACATTATTATAATATGAACGAATTTCGTAATAAAAATATTTGTGTATTAGAAGCACACTTAAGAATGGCTTAGCTTAACGAAACAAACACAATAAGTATGACCAAGAAAAATCGTTCTGCACAATTTATCTGAACCGATCGTAGAGAACCACCACACTCCTTGGCAATGGCTGTCTGCGTCCTCACAATCTTTAAGTTCTTTGAAGAAACAGTAAACTTGATAAATAACGCCTTTAGTATGGTTTCTGATATCAGGGCTCGACTGAGACATGATAGCGATTACTTGAATGATTAGTATTTAAAAATGCTGTTTATTATTATATGTGAACAAACTATAATACAGTAGTATCACAGACGAGCACTTGTCAACAACTAGTATTCGAACGCAGCGACAGGAAGGTCTCTTTGTTCAGGCCATAAACCGCTAGAGAAAGTGTGGAGTAAGTAGTTTCCGCACAAGACCAAAAAGCCGCCTATTTCTTCTGCCTTTACTATAGTAACCAGTGGATAGCCGGGGCTAGCTTAGTACGCTCGTAGCGCGTGCTGCGAAATGTCTATGAATACCACCCTTAGCAACTACTCTTACGTGATCCTCATTAGGTAGACGAACTAACTGCCACACCTCGCTGGACTGAATGGAAACTAACATTCTGTCGCTGTTAATCGAAAAGCTGTTCATAAAAAATTAACTGAAATACTATTGAGAGAATAATTCACTTCCGATTCAATTAAAAGAATATACTCGTAATAAAGATAGTGGTTGCTCAAACCTACAACCATGCCAGAAATCACCACTGATGTACACTGATATTTTCAGACAATCCACACTTTTCCCAGAATTAAAGAAAGTTCATTATTGATTGTCGGCTAACACACGTAAATGAATTACATAAAAAAATAACTTTTAAATCGTTTTGTTACAAACATGAAAGTGTTGTTATTTCGTGTTTTAATCCGAACCTGGTTTGTTCTGGGGACGTATAATTAATTGGCGTGGCTTTTACATAAAATAAATAATCCAGTTGTATCACATAATAATATTGGGAAAAATTCGTCATACGATGCGCTTCAATAAATTATGTGATTTATTAATCGAATTAGGCCTATATTATCCCGAGTGATTGAAAATGTTACGCCAATACATTAGAAATTGAGAGGTCTGGTCATTTAGTATAGCAAAATCGTAACAGTAGTAACTCAAGTGCAGCAAAACAATACCCAGTTAATTAAATCAACTAATCACAGTAAACAAAATAAACCCCCGAACACGCTGTTAATTTTGTATTGTCCACTTCAAGCCAGCCTCAAATTTAACTTTCCTTGTTGCGAAGCCTCAGTTTGTTTATATCACAGAATCACAGAATGGGGAAAACAAAATGTTACTATAAATTTGTTGTTGCAAATCACCATCATTCTCATTTCTCTACGTATAAAGAATTAAGACACAAAATAACTTCTTGTGACAATAACGAAAGCATAATATGTGGGCTATTCCATATGAAATCGATCAGTAAAAAACCTCGCATTTTTTTATACTATAATTTTTTCCCTATTTATACAAGGTGCTGAGGAGAGTGCATTTGCAAAAATATACTATCGAAAGTCAAACGGTTTTCGTATTGTTGAGCGACAAATTTAGCGTATTTTATAAAAACAAGCCTCTTTCATCGCTCAGAACTCTGGAACCATTTACTGCAGAGCATTGAACGAGAGCTCATTTTGAAGCTGACATTTGGTAGATTATGATAAGTAATCCTTATTTTTATTGCATACAGAGAGAGAGAGATAATCTGATTTTACTTACTTTTAGGCTTTTTGCCCATTTGTAAAGATGTAAAAAAACATTGAGAAAAAACCTTGCATTATTAAGAGGGATTCGGCATTGTTTGCTTAGTGTCACGGAAATAAGTTTCGAGGGTATTAAATAAATTATATTCACACGCCTAGACTTGAAAGGCGCAACACAGCAAGGACTGGCCGAGAGATGAAGATAAGCGTCATTTTACTCCTGTGTTTATGAAAACCTGTGATAAAGCTAGCTCAGCTATGCGCTATTAGACGAAACATCACGTGTTTATGTCTCCTGGCCTTGCTTGCCTAGGCTAGCTCCCGCCTCACAGCTGGTTAGCTCACGCGCGTACTATTTATTTTCTTTATTTGATTTTTCAATACTTTCTTATTAACGTTGCAACAGTAAAAAATACATGTTTAATTGTACTTTCAATGCGGAATCTAACCATATATTTTAAAAATATTTTTTCGTGGGCAAAGGTGTCTTAATTACGAAAAATCTAAATTTCTCCATTTCCATAAAAAGTAAGAAAAACTGTTTACATGTCAATATAAACTTTAACTTTTCAGCATCAAAATAAACCATGATTTTGATCATTGGGTGAAAGGGTTTCGGAGCCATAACAGTTTAAAGTTGCTAATTTTATGAAAATGCGATAATTTAAATATTTTTAATTTAAACACTATGAAGTTCTGATACCTCAAACTTTGCACAAAGCACTGTATCATAGTTGTCTACGGACAGAAAAAGTTTCATTGTATTTAAAAATTGCAAGGTCAGTTTTCTCTATTTCGGTCGATTTGAGATGGAATAGCCCTTGTACTTGTATGCCTGCAAATAATTTCCTCTAAACCTCATTTACCACATTTCAAGACTCTCTAAGGGGGGAAAAATATACGAGAATTGAAAAAAAAAATCATAATACTTCTGAAGTCGCTGAAATTTTATTCAAAATGAGATTTACTTCAAAACAATAAAAGAATGGAGTTTGTAATGACCAGACCTGCAGAACTGTAGCTCCTGAGAGCGACTTCTTTCCTCCCCTTTCTTACCCCACCCACCTTTTCTACCTGTGCGGTCACGGCGTTCCAGTTAAAGCTGGTTCACAATAAACCGGAAACGAGAATCGGAACGAAAACGAAAACGGTAAAATTGTTAAAATGTGTGCATTTAAATGTGAGCATTCACAATTAACAAAAAGCTTGCCGGAGCCCGGGATCGGGAACGGAGAGTTGGCCAAGTTTCAACTTTGGCGTTCACGTTTCCGATCACAGCCCACTAGATTCATTTTATTGCCATCTAAAAGCTATTTTGTCGTCGTATATTTTGTATCAAGAAGACCGTGACATAAACTATGCATTATTTTGTTCTGTGCTGTGCATCATGGAGCAAGTTTTATTTGATGAGATTCTAATATTGAGTGTTGAGGAAAATCCTCACGTTTACGATAAGCGGCGCGCCTCGTATAAAGATGAGAAAATGAAGGAGAAAACGTGGCTTTTAATAGCTGCATCTTTGAACACCGATCGTAAGTGAATCTATTTTATTACTGTATTGGTTGTATTACACACTACATATTCATGCTTCAATTCAATAACTACTGTTGTGTTCATTTTTGTTCTATTATAAATGTTTCTTCTCTAATTATTTTACGTTATGGTAGACTTAAAATAGATTGTGATAATAAAGATGCATGGGCATATTTATAGTACCGTACCTATTGAAATGTTTCAGTCGAAATTTCGAAGTTGGTTAACTTGTGTTTATGTTGGCTGCCTTGTACTCATGAGAGAACGCCATTGGTCAATTATACACAAATAACATCAGAATGCGTAATATAGACTTTACATATCGTTATTGACATACATATCGATATGAATAGTCGTCTACGTTCTCGGTTTATTGTGAATAAAAAATTTTCATATTCACGTCCTCTGCTTCTCTTTCCCGGTTTATTGTGAACCAGCCTTTACGCTCGGCTGCATCAACATTCATTCTCGCGGCGGAAGTCGATCAGCCCCAATAGAAGTGGAGTGAGGCTGGACGTCATAGTTCCCCTACTTGCGAGTTCTGCAGGCCTGTCCCATATGAATTCTTCACATTCAAAATTACCTTCCCTCTGAAAATTTTACTTTTTTTTTTTTTTTTTTTTTTTTAATTTTCGTAAAAAAAAACACGAGTGTCGCGTGCTATAGAAAACCCTTGAGTTGGGTTGGGTTAGGTTAGTTACTTGTATGTTAAACAACGCCATGTCACAAGATTACTTTTCCCTCCTCCAAGTCGTCGTTAGTTCCTTTTGTGGTCATATTGGGCACGTCAACTACTACGGTATCGCTAAAGTAAATAAGTACCCAAGTCTGGTTTCGGAAGCTGTGTTAATCACACGTTTTCCTGTGTATTGGTAGGATGTTCGTTCACCTCTGCTGAAGCATGTGAACGTGAGACCAATGGTCAACTTTTTGTAGGTCATGGCTGTCTATTCTGCCAATGTTAAAATCTGTACATCACATGATGTCTTCTCTTACGTGCTATTTTCGCCAAAGAGATTATGAGAAATAATGAAACGCAATTGAGAAACTGTGAAATTGCCTGTTTTGTTATTTCGCAGAGGATGGAATTCGGAAGAAAGTTTGATTTTAACGAAGACAGTATGGTAATTACCTATATACTGTACATTGACTAGTTGCAGGAAATGGGACCTAAAGTCGGATTTTTCATTTTTTGTTTGTTTTTTTGTTTGTTTGGGTTTTTTGTGGTTTAAAAAGATGACATACTGAGTATTTACAAAAAATTCATGGTTCTAGGTGCTATAGTTTTCAATATATTACTTATTGAATGTTGATAGCCTATTACATTATGTACTTTTCGAGAAAAATGCAATTAAAGTTTTCATTTGCTTTCTTAGCAACTGTAAGAAAGATTTAGGTATTTAAGAAGCACTGTGTAAAACCACAGTCTACTATATACAGTCACGAAGCTTGAGTTTTGAGCGTGCTAGAAACAAAAGACTGTGCCGGTACTATTTTGCATTGCCTGTAATGAGCCGATATTAGCGATCCTAGTGGTGAGCAACTACCTAATGTTTGCATATTTACTACGTATTGAGCTTCGTGACTGTATATACTAGACTGTGGTAAAACTATGTCCTATTTTAGTATGTAAAAAAGCCTACAGGTAGCGCAAGATGTCAAGACATAGAAATGCAGTTTTTACATCGCAAATTCGTTATTTTGTTCTCCTGTAAAGTTTCCTTTTACGACTTTAGGTCCCTTTTCGCGCAACGGGTCACGTATATAAAATGAAACTCTTCAGTTGTCCGTAGAAAAACAAAAGTTCGCCACCGCTTATAGTGAAGATCGACCCACTGTTAATTTCAGGTGATCTTTCTGAAGTGCTATAATTTGATACTTCGTAATGTAACAGAATAACTTTTCTGACAGACTGCATGTAATAAATAGCTCATCTGTAATGCTTTTATCTTACCTGTAGAGCAGTTTTCCGTGAATTCCAGTGTTCTACTGCAAACCAGTGATGTGAAGGAAGTAAATTTAGTAAATGGAGTGTTCATGTAATCTTCCAATTGCACTGAATGAAACAAACACACACGATAGAAGCCAATACCGGCATGTAAACGCAACGCCATGTCAAGCCATCTCCATTCCTCACTCTCTACTCAGACTGCGTTGGAACAGGGCAAGTTCAACTATCGTCAAATCATTCGAATATCGACCACAATTTATAAATACGTATCGATAGTAAATGTGGCTATGGTTCTGACGTTTTCTGTATGGTATGAGCCACAGTCCCAAGTTCGTGACGTCACGTCGAAGCCGAATGCAGTCTCGTATGTGCAGACTGTGTTCCAGTGTTCTTTCTTCTTGTTTTGTGTTAAGAGTGGCTCTTAATTTTGGCAGACTCTAAAGTTAATTCGTAAAATAAGGAAATCAAGTTTAACTACTCTGTACATTACCAACTTTAGGGAAAACATTTTGTAGGCAAAGATCGTATTATTTCTGTAGGAACAATTCAGTTACAGATTTCATAATATGAATTAAATCTTCAGGCATAAGAGCGCCTGTTGAAATATACAGCTTGTAAATAGTTTGTGACAAAATGTAGCATGAAACACATAATTGGAATTGTTCAAATGTATTGCGTGAAACATTTAAGTGATTAGTGGTTGTGTGATTTGAAATAGTCGTAAGTCTCCGCTCGATGTGAATCGTCTTAGCATAATTATAAAACAGAGAACATTCTGAATGTTGTCATACATGTTTTGACAGTGGCGCCAACTTTTTAAAAACATTTGGTGGACTCAAACACTTGATCATAATTTCCCAAAAGAATCTCATAAATCCTTTTAATAATATTATTTTCCGTAATATTGATGTAACTACGGATAGTTTTTTGTAGTAGGTTATTTTACGACGCTTTATCAACAGCTTAGGTTATTTAGCGTCTGAATGAGATGAAGATAATGCCGGTGAAATGAGTCCGGGGTCCTGCACCGAAAGTTACCCAGCATTTGCTCATATTGGGTTGAGGGAAAACCCCGGAAAAAACCTCAACCAGGTAACTTTCCCCGACCGGGAATCGAACCCGGACCACCTGGTTTCGCGGCCAGACGCGCTAACCGTTACTCCACAGGTGTGGACTCTACGGATAGTATAGGCCTATATAATATAATGTAGAATGCTAAAAATAACAAAATCGAGATCTAAGAACGATTTTGTAATGTATATAGTTAGTATAAGGTCCAGGGGATATGTTGCATTTACCTGTAGGTAACATTCTTTTGTATTTTATGTGAATAACAATTTAGTCTTTCAGACTATGTAGTAAAAAAAAATCTGCGCATTATCTTGTGCGTAGCCGTTCTGCACAATTATCCATTTTTAGTAATTAAATAGAACGTTACAAGTATATAAACATTTTAACTTGGGTACTTGAATTCTTTCTAACTATAAATTGATAATACGGAAGTGGATTCACTATGACGTAGCACGGAGTGATGCAAACGTGTTTCTCCCTATAAATTCGTCACAAACATCTAAATCTAACTTTTCAGCACTGTCCTTATGTGGCACCTGACTGTCGGTAGGAGAGATGAATATCGTGCACAATGCATCCTTACTTATTGACATGTTACTTATTGTAATTTACTGATTTCAATAAGCAACCATCACATATCATGTTCTCGTTTAGTCTACTGTCCTAATACAGGTTTGTACTTCATAAATAACACCAGTAAGGCATCACACATGAGGTAAGTAAACCAGGAAAGAATTTAAAAGGAAATTATGATGATGATGATGATGATAATAATGATGATGATGATAATAATAATGATAATAATGATGATGATAATAATAATAATAATAATAAATTAATAAGACGACAAATTATTGGGTGGGCCCATATAAGTTGGTGCCACTGTACTTTGGCGTATCTTCATCAATTGTCCTCAGCGTTAATGCAGCTCTCCTTGCAAAGACTTTGCAAAATAGAGAGGTATAAATATCAATTTGCTAAGTTCTTTGCAAGTGAAACAATATTTTTCAAGAAATACTTTTCACTTTGCGAAACCTGAAAGTGAAAACTTGTAAAGATCGTAATTTTCTTAAATTGATCCGCCGAGTCAGCTCTGTGGTAGTGTGTCTGACTCCAGACTAGCCGGCCTGGGTTCGATTCCCGGCGGGGTCAGAGATTTTAATATAAAATTTCTACCTCGGGACTAGGAGAGATGGCGGTGCACAACTTTTAATCACTAGATTGCGCACCAATATGCCTGTGTTAAATCCCAAATCTCTCCGCAGTGCTTATGAAGAGAAGGCATATGTCACTGTTGATAGTGATTCGTCCGTCGGACGGGGACGTTAAGCCTGGCGGCCCCCTTGGTGCTATTCGACAGGAGTAGACTACGTGCCGGCACCGGGTTTCCCCTTCTTCCTTCCTCATCATCACCATTCATTCCAGACACTACACTTACACATACATTCACCTTAGCACACGGCACAACTCTCCACAGATACACATCCGAAGTGACCCGCCGTAGTGGTGTACAACTAGAAAAATGGGTCTTAGTTCTGCCAGGACGAATATTCGTCCTGGTTCTGCCAACTATCCGCAGCATGCAGAACCCGAATCACGCAAGTGAAGTGGGTGGGCATTGGATATACACACACACACACACACACACACACACACTTTTCTTAAATTGGAAATAACGTCAACCATTTATACTTTGTTACGAGCTCACAAAGGCTTAGATTTAAGACCTCTCCTGGCACTTCATAATCATCCTTTCATAATATCATCGGGACAGCGTAACTCCGCCTTCCAGGCGCCCCAACCTCAGAAATGAGTTACAGATAAGCCATTGCCAGGAAAGACCAGAAAAGTCAAATGACAACCTGGTGGGATTAAAAAAAAAAATATATATATATTTTTTTATCTTTTAGAATTAGTGACATCGTTGTAGCTGTTGTGCAATTTCCAGTCTTCTCTTAAAAATAAGGATCCCACTATTGTTCTTAAGTCAGCTCGTATCTTACTATAAAACAAAAACAATTTCCTTATCAGAGTAGAATATGCTAGAAATATCTAAGGTTTTTATGTACTGTATGTATGCAAACACTCATTCTTCAACTTCTCAAGAGCAGTTGCCCCTTTCCAAAAGTTCAGCTCTGAATTTATTCCGGCCCGGCGTTTTTCCTTCCTCTCGCAAATTTCATGTAGGAGCACCGTAGATCTTGGAAAGCTCTCTGGCGATAAATTCAAGTCAAGTACTTGCAATAAATAACCAGGACTGTGACAAGTGTCCAGGAAAGGGACATAAATAACAAGCAGTTGGACCCTTGTTCTTTAGCTCACTCTTTCTTCAAGTGATGTACTACACTCTCGAAAGAATGCTGGAACTTGTCAGCCTACACCGAACAAAAATATCACTTGTAATTTCGAGTCTTTCTTCAGAAAATGAACACCAAATGGACAACAAAATATATAAAGTAACAATATTAGTGCATGGAGAGGGCAATACGAGCCACGACTGTTAGTCGTAGCATAATAATTTTCAAGTAATATTTATTCCAATAAAAGATCAGTCTCATTAGAAGACATATCTTGTCTTGCAAGAACCAAATATAAACATTTAATTTGTTTCTGATATTGAGGTTTTTATTTACGGTCAAGAGACATTCTTCTTATACCCGAGTTCTAAATAGGCTGTAGTTAACAGCAAGTGCGCTTCCTTTATATTTTAGTTATGTCTTTGGATTTTCCTTTTTTCCCTTCACGATATCGAAAGTTGTTTATTTTTAAACAACATATTAGATAGGCATACATTATGGACCTTCCTGGACATATTTATTTATTTATTTTGCTAATAATTGTAACATAAAATATAAATAAACAGAACTTTAGCTCGCCCCTGAAAGAGTAGAACTCGTGCTCAGGGGCGGATTCCTGAATTGAAATTAAAAAGTATATAATACAATTTGTCTTATGTCTACTACGCAATAAGAATATATAAATTTAAATTTACAATTTTTCAATTTTTATAAAATCCATAAATAATTTTTTTAAATTTAATACTAGACCTATTAGAATTGACAAGATTAGGATATTTAAATATAAATTTGTTATATATTCTGGGGCCTAAATTACTACTATGACTGAATACTGTAACAGTGTTGCATTTTGGTTCAAACAATCTTAAAGAATTCATACCTTTTATTTCATAACTATGAGAATACAATTCAAAATTATTTAGATTTTTATGTATGAATTTTATTAATACAATATAATAAATTTATCTTACGTTAAGTACATTAAAGTCTAAAAACAAATTTTGAGATGGAAAATCAATAGGTTTATGAAGACATATTTTAATTATTTTCTTCCGTAATAAATAAAGTGGATTAAAATTGGGTTTAAATGGGCTACCCCATGCTATAATTCTATACATAATAACCGATTGAAATAAAGTTAAGTATATTATGCGTAATAAACTGAATGACAAGTAATTCCTCAATAAAAGAAAATAATATATTATTTTACATAATTTATTACAAAGGTAATTAATGTGTTGGTTCCATTTTAAATGATTATCAAAAATTAGGCCTAAATACTTAACTTCAGAGGACTCTGTAATAATAATCGGACATTCACACTGTATAAGACAACAATCACAATTATGTAATTTAATACTTAATATAGATGTAGGAGGTTTGTTACATTTTTCAGATAATGAGTATGGAATAATTATGGTTTTATTTTCGTTGATAGAAAGATAATTTATGTCAAACCATTTTTTTTATTAATTTAAGTCCATTATTTGAGTTATTATATGCATCATACCAGGTTTTTCCACCAAAAAGTAAAACTATGTCATCTGCATAAGAATAATGAACACCATTGTATTGTTGTAAGTCAATTTTTAATAAGTCATTAATATATATTAAAAGTAAAATAGGGCTTAGAACTGTGCCTTGGGGAACACCTATATTAGTAATTGAAGGTTCATTTGAATAATTGTCAATTTTCGTTATTTGAATTCTGTCGTTAAGATACGACTTTATTAAGTTTAAAGCATTACCTTTGATTCCTATAGTCCCGTCACTCTAATTTCCGGCACCCAATCACGTTGCAGGTCGGCTACATTTAAACGTGTGCGTCTTGTGTTTCGCTGATGAAGATGTTAAGCATTTCCTAAGGCTGGATAAATACTTAATATAATCGCCCGCCATTTTGGCTCTTTCGTTGGCGTTCGCAGAAAGCACACGAGGACATTATTTGCTGAATTACAGTGCGTTTGATTTATTATCATAAGAGCTACGACATGATAATGTTTAACGGTGTGGCAAATAGATCCCTCGTCTGGTAGCTCGGCAACGAAAGAACAAAAATGGCGAACGATACTACCTACCTAGACTTTATAGAGCCTTGACTTCCTAAGACGTAAGCAAAGAGGAGAAGTCACGCCGGGAATAACAGCGTCGCGACTATAATAATTTCTCAATCAAGATATCATGTTTCATCATATGGTCACTATAGTACAGGGGCTCCGCAGAGACAACACAGAACAGCACACAGTAATTATAAATGTGAAGTAGGCTTTCAGAAAGCAATTTGCCCCAAGGCAACTTAGTAGTAGTGGCCAAATTTTGAATTGAATTGAATTTAACGGAGGGGGGCACATGACCCAGCACTGCGACCTGTTATGATCTATTGCGCTGATCTTCTTGGTGACGCATTCCCAAACCCACACCGGCTGACTATACTAAGGTTCGCTGTGTACCCAGGTTTCGAGCAGGCAATCCCATTCGTTCCTAGGCCAGCCCCCTCCATACGTCACCAGCCGGCGATCGGGGAATGCTATGGAATGATGACGGAATGGTGACGGAATGATGTAAATGCCTAATTTGGGGAAAAACGGGAGAACCTTGGGAAAAACCCCAACTACGACCTTGTCCGCCACAAGTATCACTATGAATTTTTTCAATTAAAAAAAAAACCCAGACCTGACCGGGAATCGAACCCGGGCCGCCTGCGTGACAGTCTGAAGGTCTGACCATTCAGCCACGGCAGAGGTTAGTGGCCAAAATCTGTTTAAACATTTGTTTTGACATTATTAACATGTTGTTGTTTAGTAAACTGTTCGATACCAACACGGCACCAGTTATGAGGCAACTAGGCCAGGAGGTAATGGAGTAGGGTGGCCATGTCCTTTCCCCCTCCATTGCATACATCACTGATTAGCTACATGGTGGAAGAAATAAAATTATCCGCTCCCATAAAAATGTTTGTTAGACCTGAGCAATCCAGCAAAATGTGAGGTGATGACTCAACATATATTCCAGTCACATTACACATAAAACACATTATCATCGAGCTGTGACTAAAATGAACCACTATACCTGGTAAGGTTTAGCTTGTCTCAGTAGCAATAAAACCAAGTCCCTTCAAATGAGGGTGGAGATTATAGGAGTGTTGTAAATTTTCAGTATTCCTTTCAAAACCTTGTTATTGTACAGGCTACCGGAACTCAGTTTCTTGAAAGACAAGCTCAGTGACGGAACTACACAGTAAGAAGAGAGATATTTGCTACAGAATGTATCAACTAGTCCCTTCCGCCACTGGATGGATGGACGGCACCGCTCCACTCCCCCATCGCCATAACAACACAGACGAAGTAAGACATATCTCTCTTCTCTCTCTTTTCACCGTGAGACAAGATACATCACACAGACTTTAGTCTGTTGCGTTTATTGAAATGCGAATACACCGGTTAATTGGATATGAATAAGAGCACATCTTGTAATTTTGATGTAATGCAATAGATGCGAAGTTCCTAGCGAAGGAGCGAATTTGCCAGATTTTATTACCGCTGTGTTTTAGAACGTAATAATCAAAGACAGACACAAAGCTCGCTCCAGTTTCATTAAGAATGTCAAGCGCAGTGCAAATAAATTTGAGCGTCTCTCTGGAGCCTGCAAGATCCTCAGATTAGTAATTACGCGCGAAGTAAGTGGGAGCTGGCATTTGCGCTGGCAGGTTGCATTCGTCTGAGCCGCAGGCGTCGGTGCTGGCTGAATTCTTGATGTTCGTCTGGCGTTTCCAGTTCTGCTGATAATAATCGAATAGCTGGGAGATATATTCCGTGACTTTCTGCGCCCTCCTCTTACTCCATGAGTCTCCTTAAAAACTTCAACAGCGGAAAACAGCCGGATTTTCCTTTTAAGTTTTATGTCATTCCTTAATGTTGGTTTACCAATCTTCTTTATTAATTTTTTCTTCGTCTTCACTTTATGGACTAGGCAATAAAAACCTATTCCAATCTTACTCGCTACATCTTTTCCAAGCTCCATTTTAACATCTTCCTTTAGGACAGTTTTATAATAATTTATAACATTCGTTTAGTTGTTATCTTGCATTATTTATGCGAAATAAACTTTCTTTATACCGTGTTTAAAAAAATTATGGTTTATTTAACGACGCTCGCAACTGCAGAGCTTATATCACCGTCGCCGGTGAGCCGGAATTTTATAATAATAATAATAATAATAATAATAATAATAATAATAATAATAACAATAATGGTTTATTTTAACTGGCAGAGTTAAGGCCATTCGGCTTTCTCTTCCACTCAACCAGTATGATAGAAAATTACTACATTGCTATGAATATAACATAATTAATACAATACAATTCAAAGCAATACAATATTACAATACAAGACAATATAATACATAATTAATGTAATACAATGACAATTCTTTTCATCTTCACAACACCAATTTTGTCCCGCAGAAGTTCTTTTACATGCCAGTAAATCTACTGACATAAGCCTGTTGCATTTAATCATACTTAAATGCCATCGACCTGGGCCGGGATCGAACCCGCAACTTCGAGCACAGAAGGCCAGCGCTGTACCAACTGGGCTACCGAGGCCGACAATAACGTGTTAAAACATATGTAACAATGGTGATATTTATCATAAAATTATTAAAACATTTAAGTGTCTAGATTTCATTATTTTTATGAAAAATATTTTGAGAAGGAAATTGAACAATCGCCCAGCTCAACTTTTCTCGAAGTGTGTTCTGCGGAAACCCAGAATTCCACGGGAAAATCCTAGGGGTTCCGCGAGTCCTAAAAGGTTTTTAAATTTTATTTTGTAGGCCTACTTAGCCAACACTATAAAATGTACACAAAAATCACGAAAATATAAATAAAAAGTCGTCGTCGTCATCATCATCATCTTATCATCAATAACAGTAGTAGTAGTAGTAGTAGTAGTAGTAGTAGTAGTAATATAATAATAATAATAATAATAACAATAATAATTATTATTATTAAACATAAAAAACGGAAAATAATATTTATCAATTATCATTTATCATTTTTATCACTGGATTTTTTGCGTATGTGTCCACGAAAACAAAGTACCGAATCAGACTAAATACAGAAGTAGAAATGAAGTCACAACTTTCCGCCTTAATAAAACCATATACAGCATGTCTTTTTAACTTTCCAGCTGCTTATCTATGAAAAAATGCATTTGCGAGAATACAATTCTGAATAAACGTTTTTTCGTTTAAAGGTGGAAGCAATGATATTAGTTTTCTGATACAGTTAGGCAAATCAAGGTCATTTTAATGTCCACTTGTTTTTTTATTATATGTGAACCCAAACGTTTTTCAGCAGATTCTGGTTTTACGTACAAAAATAAACAAGTTCAGTCTGAACTATTTTTTTTTATCAAACTCTTATTTTTGCAAAATATTTAACAACATTAAAAACATTAATACAAGGTAATATTTTGACAATGTATCACGCAGATTTCATTTGTTTATATTAACATAACGTCTGGATTTAATGTTCCTAATTATGTTATGTGAAGAATACAACGCGTGCAGTTCTACGTTCTGTAGCTTTCTCCATTTTCCTGTAATTCTTAGCTCCAAATATTTTCCTAAGCACTTTATTTTCGAACATTCTTAACCTTTGTTCCTCTCTCAAAGTAAGAGTCTTAAGAGTCCAAGTTCCATAATCACACACAATATATATATGGTCTTACTAATAAAAACTCTATATACAGACGTTTAACTGTCTTATACTTATACATTGCGTAGCTCGTTTATACGTCGTGTGTAAATTTCTTACTAATATATCACTACATACGTCGTGTATAACAGTATAACTGTTACACAGCAACGTCATAGTTTCGTCATTACTTCGTTACGAAAGGTAATAGAGTATCTGAGGTTCTCTATTGCATCCGGTAGAGCGCTCTAGTGCGCCGTGTAAAGTATCGATAGTACAACTGGCTCTGATCGATTACCACACTATATTTTGATCAAAGAGTACAGCTACAGCAATATTATTCTAATTATTCTGTGCTCTTTGGTTTGTTCTTCTGTGGTTACAAGGTAACCATCATCATAAAATGACAGTCGATACGAACAGCTGTTAGAGGGGCGGCCATTTTTTCTCTATATACAACGCTTAAACAAGGGGTTTCGTGTATATAACTACTGCAAAGCAATTCCCATATATAATTGCATAGTTACAGACTGTTTATACATCAGTCGCTTATGCATGGTTTATTAGTAACGTTTTCTGTCTGAACTCTGCGTAAGTCTCGTATAAAAACTATACACGGTTTATTAGTAAGACTGATAGTATCGTTGCTTACGATATTATACAAGCTGGCGCATAGAGCTTGAAAAACGAGTCTGAAGTGGTTCCCTCATAATGCCAATTCCGCCGCTCGGAGCGCTGTTCTGCCCTATATATTCATAGCAGAACACTTAAAAGACATTGACATTTGGGACATTTAAAGGACTCACCATTGCTTATTAAATGCTTCGTACAATATATTATGGACAATAGACGTAATTTGCAAACTTCTACTCCTCAATTATATTACAATAAAAGGCTGTCATTCTTGATATTAAAACATATTACATATAAACTGAGGGACTGTCTGCTCTGTACTTCAGTTCATACACCAAACATTTCCGGAAATAAATTAACTTGACATCTTACATATACGCACTATAGCCTACCCTTTTCACCTAATATTATTAATACTGTTATTAAATAAGATATTGCAACTAATTAAGGTACTGCATTATCTTTAATTTCCTTGAATTCATAATTACGCATTTTCAAGAAGGCCTAACTTTTCCCTCTCTTTTTAAAAAAAATACGGACGTCACAATAACTGAGAAGTATAATTATTGCGCGATTTTTTCTTGCAGTGGTGAAAACATCTCTATAGGCCTACTGATTAATCTATTGAGCATAGTAATAGTAAACGTTGTAGTATTTTAGTGCGTGTACGCCTACTTAGCTCTTGTAAAACGAAATTTTCACTTTCACTTTCAACGGAACACTCACTTATATTCAGTTCTTGTATCTTGCAGTAAATTATCCATTTGTGATCATCTTTCCAATATAACCTCCCATTGAAACGACCACTTAAAATCATGAGCTAGAATTTATTATTTTAAAAACATTTCCACGCACATACTGTTATAATTGTTATGAACCACAATACAAAAGACAACATTGTGAAATTGGATTAATTTACCACGATCAACATCAATACCGGTAGTATAAAATCACATATAGGCCTAGGCTATATTATTTCATTACTTTATGGTATTAATTAGAAGAACAAACTTCAAATAACACTGTAATATGCTTGGCATATTTATAATATTCGTACTCAATCAGTAATTCACAATTAATCGAACTATTTTCACGATGCACAATGCTTTGTAATGGTACCATTCATCATTTCATAGGGCAGAGAGGCGAACCTAGCGGCAGAAATTGTCATGACTCACAGAGACCTACTCTCGATCGTGCTATGCGCCAGCTTGTGTAATCCCGTAAGCAACGGATAGTATACTCGTATACTGTATATAATTTACTGTTCAACAATAACTGACCCCCAAATATACGGGCTGCCATTACAGGACAGAGCATAGCAAACAAATTGGTTGTTTTAATAATACAAAAATTAATATTAATATGAAAAATTCTAACTTTTAGTATTTTTGAAAGCAGACTGGATGACAAAAGAGTCTCAACCGAATAATGTCAGCCATTTTTCCTATATCACAGCTTTTCCTACAACGAAAAATTGCAGCACCTGTAATGACTCGTTCTAAAATTCAAATCCTAACTGGACGAACACATCTACAATGGCTGTTTACATGACCAGTTCTTGCCAAATTATGTACACCAGCTGAAACATGCAGATATTAGCAGGGTAAGTGAATCTGTGTTGTTATACATTTGAATATGTAATTACTGCTCTCCACTGGACTGAATGACACTAAACCCTAACCTGGCGTGTTATCTCATCGGTATCTAATCTTCACAGAAACGAGGCGGACGGTGGTCTAGCGAAGCATGACGATTTCCAATATGACTGTTGTATCACGTTACCGTGATGAATTGCATTGGTTGCGAGATACTGCGCCCTAGTTCACGTCTACAGGACGGATTACGGGCACGTTTTTAAGATTATCTGTCCATCAACTTGTTTCACTTCATAAATAACGGAGTCCGTTGAAAGATTGACGTTTATGCATCCGGAGCCCATTTCATAACAATAATTTGCATGTACCAGGGTCATTTCATAAATGAATTTGATTCATATATGATTCCTCAAGATGAAATAAACCCTAATATATTTCGACTATTAGACGCACAAGATTGCGCAATTAAATTTTCTATGTGTATTTATTCACACTGCAAATGGGTATATACCCGGTGGCAGTGGTAACTAATTACACTCAATAATTACAATTAATAATAAACGCAACTAATAAAAAACATTAATAATTAATAATACTAATACTAATAATAATAATAGTATAATAATATTAACAAGGAGCATCCTAAATTAAATGAAGCACGATCACTTAAAATAACATTTAAAGTAAATCTAATTTGTATCTTAACCCTAAGTTCGAACTAACAAGCAAACGTTCTGATGGGGGCAGATAAAAAAGTTAAATATTTTTTTTCCGCCATGTTAATAATGTCAAAAGAAGTGCTTATAGAAATTTTGGCCACTCGACCGCAATTACGAGGGCTGTAAAAAATAAATTCGCCAGGGGCCGTTGACAGAAAAAAAAACACAACTTCATTGGACAAATTTATTGGAACAGACACAGCAATTGTTGGGCTATTTTTCAACATATTTTCCATCGGAATTGAGACATTTCTCATATCATGAGATCGACAGAGAGAGGTGCAGACGCAGTCAAACGCTGGTACCGATCTGAGGCGGCTGACTTCTACGACACAAAAATTGATTCCATGGTATGAAAAATGTCTCAATTCCAGTGAGGAATATGTTGACAAATAGCGCAACAATTGCTGTATGTGTTTCAATAAATATTTCCATGCAATTGTGCTGTTTTCTATAAACGGCCCCAGGGAAAATCACTTTCTGGACGGCCTCGTAATTGCGGTCGAGTGGCCAAAATTTGTATAAGCACTTCTTTTGATATTATTAACATGGTGGAAGAAAAAAATTTAACTTTCTTATCTGTCCCCATGAGAACGTTTGCTTAGACCCACGAGTGTGATAGGTTCATACCTACACAAGTACCTTTCGGCACTACACTTATTCCGCTGTCAACTCACTCACTGCACTGATTCTATTCTGATTTCACTAACACTTCAATATCAATTACACCCTTTAAATAGTGTGTATAATATACTACCGTCTATTAGTAAAGTCCTTAAGCCTATTTTTAAATACGTTTTTGGTTATTGGTAAAGCCTTTAGTAAGTCTGCAGGTAAAGCATTCCAGTCCCTGATAGTACGATTGAGAAAATAAAACTTTCCAGTGTAAGAAAACTTTCCAGTGTTCAAGACTTTCAATATCGAAGGTTGAATTTTGATTAATTGTTGGCTTCTGTTGAAGGATCTGAACTTAGATTTTGCTATCACGTATGAAACAGTTTTTATAATGATTTGAAGAATTGCCATATTTATAGCTCCAGTCATGCAATGTTAACACATTTAAATACATAAATCAAGTATTTTATTAAAATGCCTATACAGTAAACAAAATCAAACAGCACTATCTTGTTCATATTCACAATTTAGGTTCTACTCATTTCAAGACTCATGCAGACACTTCATTTTTCAATATCCCTTCCTCTTCATCTGGAAGTTCTGTCTTCGAGATTGTCTTCTATGTTGCAGCTCCACACTGTCTCTTTTCATAGACCAACAGTAGTCAGCCATCATCACCTGCCTTGATAACGCTATCACAGTCTAGCATATATAATCACGAAGCTCAATATGTAATAAATATGCGTCCATAGATAGTTGCTAACCACTAGGATCGCTACTATGGCCTCATTACAGACAATGCGAAATAGTACCTGCACAGTTTATTGTTCCTAGCAACCTCAACAACTCTAGCTTCGTGACTGTATATACTAGACTGTGACGCTATTCTATTTCTTTCATGTCTTGATGAACCCTTTCTCCATGTTCTTCGCTGTAATCTCCAAGATAATCAGGGAAAGAGTCAAGATGGCTATGAAGGAAATGGATTTTAATGCTCATATTGCATCTTAAATTTTTCATAGCTATCAACATATTTCTACAATGTTTCTGAAATCTGAGTGTTTCCTATTCCCCAAGAAATTGTCAACCACATTCTTAAATCCTATCCAAGCTAGTCGTTCTTCATGAGTCATTAAATTTTCAAAGTATTCATCTTTCTTAAAACTTCTTATGTTGGGTTCCACAAATATTCCTTCTTTAATATATATTATATATATTATTATTTTAATGTACCGAAGTACATAATTATGATGTTTCCATTCAGATATTCTGTGTCATCGTACGATGAAAGAATATTGGAACGGAGAAAAATTCTCTACGGCACCGGGATTTGAACCCGGGTTTTCAGCTCTACGTGCTGATGCTTTATCCACTAAGCCACATCGGATTCCCGTCCCGGTGTCGGATCGAATCGTCTCAGTTTAAGTTCTACCTCTTGGGTTCCCTCTAGTGGCCTGCCCTCTGCACTACGTCATAGCTGTCTATCAACGTAGGACAATGTCCACATATGTGCGGAGGTGCTCTCCTTATGAGTGACTGATTGGCCGGGATCCAACGGAATAAGCGCCATCTTAAATCACCAAGTGATTTACGCATATTATATATTATTTTAATTTATCAAAGTTTAGCCTCAGAGAGAAAGGAAAATTTAGAACTTATGTATTTAAAACAATCACCATCTTTATGCAGTACTTTCGAAAACTGTTTCAGTTGAGAAAACCCCAACTATATAATCAGCCCAAGCGAGAATGAAACCCACCTTTCAGCGCAGCTCCTTATCAGTAGGGAAGGGCACCTTTGACTTTTTTATGTTAGTGAAACATTTAATCGTACCTTGACTTTCCCACCTCAACTTTTCGTCTTCAAATAGTCACTGTTATCATTGAATACATAATGATATTTCCGTTGGAATCCGTGTATGATTTATAAATACACGTACTTTCACCTAATTTCAGAATTTCCTTAGTATGTTATCAAGCATTTTGAGTGGACTTTTCTAAGAATTAGTTTGGTCTCAACATTCCGCATCGTCTGAGTCACAGTGGTATAGAATCTGTAAGAGAGGAAGGTAAACAAAGATGAGCAGATTAGGGAAAATACGCACATCTCCACCCAGATTTGTTTTTGAGTCATCTTCTTGCAAAATAAAGTTAACTGTTAACATGGTCCAACATTCACTCATTCATAGTGTTCTGTCTAAGGGCAGGTCTTTCACTGCAAATCCAGCATTCTCCAGTCTTTCCTATTTTCTGCCTTCCTCTCTGTCTCCCCATGTGATCCATATAAATATCTTAACTTCGTCTATCATCTGATGTCTTCTTTTGCCCCGAACTCTTCTCCCGTTCACCATTCCTTGCAGAGCATTCTTCAGAAAGCAGTTTCTTCTCAACCAGTGACCCAACCAATTCCTTTTCCTCTTCCTGATCAGTTTCAGCATCATTCATTCTTCATTCACTCTTTCTGGCACAGCTTCATTTCTTATTCTGTCTGTCCACTTCACACATTCCATTCTTCTCCATATCCACATTTCAAATTCATTTCATTTATTGTGTTATTTTACGACACTGTATCAACATCTCAGGTTATTTAGCATCTGAATGAAATGAAGGTGATAATGCCAATGAAATGAGTCCAGGGTCCAGCACCGAAAGTTATCCAGAATTTACTCGTATTGGGTTGAGGAAAAACCCCGGAAAAAACCTCAACCAGGTAACTTGCCCCGACTGGGATTCGAACCCGGGCCACCTGGTTTCGCGGCCAACACGCTGACCGTTAAGTTACTCCACAGGTGTGGACCACATTTTAAATGCTTCTATTCGCTTCTCTTCACTTCCATGTTTTTGCCCCATACAGTGCCATATTGCATACAAAGTACTTCACTAGTCTCTTCCTTAGTTCTTTTTCTAAAGGTTCGCAGAAGATGCTCCTGTTTTCTACAGCAGCGTTTCTCAAACTATGGTCCGCGGGCCACCTGTGGTCCTCGAGGTCTGCCCTTGTGGTCCTTCAAAAAAGACAGACCAGTACTGACATTTTATGAAATTTATTTACCCTACCCGTCCATCGACTTCCCACTCTACTCTCAGCAACAAAAGAAGGATTTAAAGCGCTATGAACGTGGTGTTTCTCGCCATCTTTTCCCTGCACATCTGGCGCCGTGCCTGTAAACCAGCTAGGGACCATCCGAATTCATAACGGGATCAAAGTATCGAACCTTTTCATGTATTTATGATTTCTTAATAGTTTTGCCGACACCCAGTCTGCACATTGAAATGGTCATGTACTGTACGTCGTACACCAATAAAAGAATATGCAAAATTGCATCTTTACATGTTGATTTTTTTTTTATTTGGGCTATTTTACGACGCTGTATCAACATCTAGATACATGTTCAAAATCGGGCATGTTTCTGCATTAATCATTTTTTTTTTTATTTCTGTTTTTCCAGATGACGATATAAGAAATTTTCTTCTATTAACATTAACTTAATTACTTAATATTGATATAAAATTAATTAAATTAAATTAATTTTAATTAATTGTTTCTACATTAAAATATAAGTATACTGGTATTAAAATATGCTACATAAATGATACATTTGCTTTCGAAGGGAACAAGAGTAAGGTGGTCCTCGGAGCTGTTCTGACTTGAAAAAAGTGGTCCCCACTTACGAAAAGTTTGAGAAACGCTGTTCTACAGCATTAAAAGCTTCCTTTGCCATTGCTATCCTCCTTTTGACTTCCTGGCAGCAGCTCATGTTACTGCTTATACAGGGACATCATTTTATTTTTACTTGCATTTTTATTGTACCTGCATTTCTGAATGTACTTCACTCTCACCCCTTCACTAATGTCCTTGCTCCCGTCAGACACACAAACTTACGGCCGCTGTTGCATTCGAAGTCTTCAAGCAGTGAAGTAAACACTGCAGTGTATAGTGTGTTTCATAAATATGATTGCGTTTTCTATAGAAGAAAGAACCTATATTAATAATATCGTACTAAAAATTATATTCAAGAAACGATAAATTCGATTTCAGAGAATATGCTTCAACATGTTTTTAATAATATGCATTAAAGAATTGAAGCTGCATTGTAATGAACGGCAACCATTTTCAGCAATTTATTTAAAAATTCAGATTAGTTTATTCTGAATTGAGGTGGCTAGAAGAAAAGGAATGCTAGTGACATTTGTAATAACATGAGTTAAGTGCATCCAGTGTAAGCTAAAGTATCTAAAATTTTAGTGGCAAAGGGATATTTTAATCGCATCACACATTAAAATTTAAATAAAAATTTCACCGATTTTACGAAAGCTTAAATATTTAAACCCCATTTTCTCAAAAGTAACTTAAGTGCACTTACAGCCCTTTACTTATGACCTTTTCAATTTAAATGCACTCTCTATATTGTATGTTAACACCAATAATTAATGTGCTAAATAAAGTAGACATTACATAACGAACATAGCCGCCTGAAAAGTTGAGTTTTTGAAAAAAAAATGTTACTACTCTACTGTATTTTGATAAATTCCGCCAAAGTGATAATCGAACTGAAAATCGTAATGTCGTATTTTCCTACAACATAAATGGATACACTACTTTTCTCTCCTCCTATACCCAGTAAACTGATTTGTTTACATATTGCACTAGTAACATCAAACTCCTGTAATGGAAAGGGGGCAACTGAGTTTCCGAGTATAGCCAGGTTAATGTTAAAAATGTTGGTAAAAATAAAGTGATGTCCCTGTAGTACACGCCAAGTATTTGAAGCTGTCCACTTGCTATACTGTCTCTACTTCTTCTACGTAATAATCTTCCAAATTTCAACACGGATAAAACACGGTAACATTTCGTTTCAGTTGTGTATTTCAATTACTGTATCCATTGTGTATGTCATGTTTTACCAGTATAATAATTGAAAATATGTTCACTGTCATGCGGGATGCTGAAAGAATGTCTGTCAAGAGCGCGGTGTTGACAATGTCCGACATATTTAGTTTCATCCTATGAAGTCAATTGTCAGACATGACGTGAAATGACAGCGTGATGACAAATGCAAAACCTGTTCCGTCTGCGCTAACAGCGTTGCTGTGTGGCAGTTTACATCGTCGACCATGTCAATATTTATTGTCTGTCCTCCTGCAGCTAAATGCGGCGAGCGGGCTTAATTCTCTGCATCTGCTTCCCTGATTACTAAGTAATCGTTTGCTGAAGATACGTTTAATGCAGCGGTGACCAAAACTCGAACGGCAGTGACTACACGCGAGAGACAGTAAGAAGAAGAGATGGGATAAACTGTTCTTTTTAAGAAACAGTTTCGACTGTAACTGTTTCATGAACGAAGCTGTTCCAAAATAACAGTTTCAAAGAAACAGTTTCATAAGAATATGTTTACAACATCGGTGCCAACTGTTCCAACTGTTTCAACTTCTCATCTGCTTCAGGAACATGTTTCAAAGCACTTGAATCGTATTTAAACCAGCTGTCCATTGTATTAAGACGACGAAAGTCATTTTTCGTAAGTTACTGTTAAAGACTACAGTAAAGAACTACAATTAAAAATGAATCGATTTTAGTAAAAATAACGCATATAACCCTAGGAGATAAGACATTAGCCGATGATATTTTTCGCGATATATTAATAATTAACACCATGTTAGGGTACCATAAACATATTCTTCTTCAATGGGCAGCTAATAATTAATATCAGATTTATTAGAGAATTTGATTCGTTCAATTAAATTGCGCGATCCTACCTAGGCTACCAGGCTACTATTGCATGAAGACCTTGTGCAACATCGATATTATATCTACTTTCGGTTGGAGATCGATGATAGCAAAGAAGAGGAAAACTGTTTAGAAACTGAACTGTTTATCTGTTGGAACCATGTGGAACGTTGAAATGATCACTGGAGCATTGTAACACTCATTGGAACAGTTCAAATAAACTGTTCCAGTTTTTTATTACTCATCTCTAGTAAGAAGTAAGGAGACGGGGGAGAGGTACATGGCATGGAAATTACAACCAGTGGTGGTTCGTGCATTAACATTAAGTTCTTTATCAACCCAGAGAATAAAAATCGTAAGGTTTGCTGTATCAGTAATATCATTACTATCATCAAGAACCAATTCAAAATATATACAAATGTTCTTGCTTTTTTTAAATATTCGTCATGAACACAATCAAGAATTTCCTGAATCCTCTTCTGGAAATGGGCAGTTTTTCAAAATTAATTAACAACTTTCATTGGACAATTTTTTTAGCCATCTCGATCATTACGCTTTTATAAAACTCTCCTTCGTTGGAAGGCTTAAGAGAACGAGTTCTCCTATTTGCGCTCACTGTGACTTTCTCACTACTCCATTTACACCAAATCCTTCCTCACTATTCTCACTTCCTGTAAATACTTTTACTCTTTTTCTACACATTTGATTATACACTTCCTCTCTCCTTCTCGATTTTTTTCCATTTCTACTTTAGTTGCACTTTTTGATCACATCCCCACATTTTTTAATCGCATCTAATAACTTTGAATTTATAATATCCAAATCCTTAGCTATCGCAGGTTCTGATGACCTTTCTACACTGCTCATCTCAGCCTTATTTCTATCTCTGGTTAGTGGGGTTAAAAAGGGCGCGTCAGCTACTATGGCTATTTGCGCCCTTATCTAAAATTCTTCATAAAACAAAGACACAAATAATACAATAATCAGAGTGCTAAAAGAACTAAAAAGCGTTGTCATGATAAAAATGAGGAACATCTATCTTTGTCTTTCTTCCTATTTGTTTATTTCCTTTCATTTTCATTATCTCTAACACTCACTGAATCTATAAATGGGTCATCTACTGTATGCTGGTACTGTTTAGAATAGTTTCTTCTCTTCTACCCCCCCCCCCCACGCTTTCTCTAGCATATACTAGATTTCCACTTACACTCGTACCCTTATTCCTCTCGATTTATTTATATAAAGACGGCGTGTTATACAGTTACTGTAGATATATGATTTCAGTACTTATTAGATAGACGTGGAAAATATTCACGTGAAAATAATGTTTTTATGATTCCCATTCAAATACCGATTGTGTTAAGCGCCCACTTACTGTAGGGACATAATTGGTATGATTATAATTGGAATGATTATAATTGATATGATTGTAATTAGTATGATTCTAATTCGTATGATTGTAATCGGTATGATTGTAATTGTGTGATTATAATTGGTATTATTGTAATTGATATGATTATAATCGGTATGATTATAATTGTATGATTATAATTGGTATGATTGTAATTGGTATGATTATAATTGGTATGATTATAATTGTATAATTATATGATTCTAATTGGTATGATTGTAATCGGTATGATTATAATTGGTATGATTGTAATTGTATGATTATAATGGGTAATATTGTAATTGTATGATTATAATTGGTATGATTGTAACCGTTATGATTATAATTGTATGATTATAATTGGTATTATTGTAATTGATATGATTATAATTGTATAATTATAATTGGTATGATTGTAATTGGTATGATTGTAATTAGTGTGATTATAATTGGTATGATTGTAATTGGTATGATTATAATTGGTATGATTGTAATCTGTATGATTATAATTGTATGATTATAATTGGTATGGTTGTAATTGGTATGATTATAATTGGTATGGTTGTAATTGATATGATTATAATTGGTATGGTTGTAATTGATATGATTATAATTGTATGATTATAATTGGTATGATTGTAATTGGTATGATTATAATTGGTATGATTGTAACCGTTATGATTATAATTGTATGATTATAACTGCTATGGTTGTAATTGGTATGATTATAATTGGTATGGTTGTAATTGATATGATTATAATTGTATGATTATAATCGGTATGATTGTAATTGGTATGATTGTAATTAGTATGATTATAATTGGTATGATTGTAATTAGTATGATTATAATTGGTATGATTGTAATTGGTATGATTATAATTGGTATGATTGTAATATGTATGATTAAAATTGTATGATTATAATTGGTGTGGTTGTAATTGGTATGATTATAATTGGTATGATTGTAATTGGTATGATTATAATTGGTGTGATTATAATTGGTATGATTGTAATTGGTAAGACTGTAATTGGAATAATTATAATTGATATGATCGTAATTGATATGATTATAATTGGTATGATTGTAATTAATGTTTAGAGTGACATTATTAATACTGTAAATCTAAAATGTATTCCATCCTCATAACTCGTGCAGACTTGACCTAAAATTTATAGTTTGAGTCATGTATGTATCGGGGTTAATGATTAATGACTGAAGGATTATCAAAGTCCTTAGGCAGGTCATCGCACTGGCCACGGCGTGGGTACGCCGTCGAGTAGACGCGAATCACGCGGACTTAAAGTCTCCGTAGCGTTACTGGCGGGAGCCGATAAAACGGCGCGGCGATCGTTGGAGAAGCATTATTAATATTATTATTATTATTATTATTATTATTATTATTATAACTCTCCAGTCAGCAGAAGTGCTGGAGAGGGCGACGAGTGGCCCACGTGGCAACCAGTAATCATCATCATCTTCATTTCATCACAAGTACTACGCCTTGTATTTCAAGATTGATTAATAAACTTAAGTATTGGCAGCCCTTGGTTGTTCAAAGGACTTAGGTCTTTTACTAACCCACCTACAACGCACTCCAATAGAAGTTATTCCAACAAACTTCATCACACACCTACGATTATTTGAAATCACACAACCATCAACCACTTACACGTTCCACGAGTTATAGAAATTGTACGAATCCCCTGTTTTTTTTTTTCTTCCATAATACGAGTAACTTATTTGCCTTCATGGTTTGAACAGTTAGGAGCTGAAAGTAATTCACTGTAATAAAATAAATATTAACTACTATTTCATATTCTGGTGCATACTTATCCAAAGACCGGCAGCAGCAGACAGAGGCAGTATGCGCCGCAGCAATTCTCCGAGCTCCGCCAGTGCGCGAGGAGGCCTTGGAGCGTTTATTGCTTTGGGTGGCGCCGGTCCCGGCAAAATCGATAAGCCGTGTAGCAGAACGCTGCTGAATGGGAGGGGCGGATGAATGAATCAGGAGGTCCCCCGCTGCTGCTGCATGAACCACTACTATTGTCAGGCTGGCTTCTGAATTAATTCCCACATAATTTAATGAATTCTGCGTCTCTGGTCTACTTTACACTGTCCCCGCGGTAGTGGGTAAGATTGGTGAATAATACACTTTCTGTATATGTAGTAGCGATGGGATAATCGAATGAAAAATAATCGCTTTAATCATTCGATTATTCGATTATTTATTTAAGGAATAGGTCATTTTTACAAAATCTCACTTTGGACAGAGAAAAAATATCAGGGGTTTGTGGTGAAAAGTCAGAAGTAGCAATTAAACAAAGAATAAAACAAATAATAAAAGTCTGTAATTTAAATTTTAAATAGCATTTTAGAAAACAAACGTATGTCATATATATTATGTATACTAATAATAAATCTGTAGCCGAAATTTTTCTGGTAATTTTCGATTTTCCAAAAATAATTGGTCCTAACATATATAATTAACCACCCTGAAACCGAAAATCGCATTTTTGAAATTTTTGTTTGTATGTCTGTCTGTATGTTTGTTACCTTTTCACGCGATAATGGCTGAACCGATTTCGATGAAAATTGGCATATAAATTAAGTTCGTTGTAACTTAGATTATAGGCTATATGGCATTCAAAATACGTTATTTAAAAGGGGGCGTAACTTCACATAATTCTTTTAATTCATCAGTATAATTATAATCTTTTAATCTTGTGTATGATTTTGTGACAAACAGACGTTGATGTTAAATGAATTAACACGTTCAATTAAAATAAATGTCTGAACTTCCAAAGGGGGGTTATAAGGAGGCCTGAATTAAATAAATCGAAATAACTCGCTTATTATTGATTTTTGTGAAATATGTTACATAACAAAAGTTTCTTTAAAAATGATTTCTGATAAGTTTTATTTTCTGAAAAATTTTGATAGGACTGATATTTAATGAGATAAATGAGTTTTAAAATTAAAATAACTGCCATCTAAGGCGGTGTATTGAAATAAAAAAAAACAAATGACTTCGTCTATAAGGGGCCTTGGACACAACAATCGAAAGCTATGAAACATAGCCTACAGACAATGTTTCTGTGTTTGTATGAAGTAATATATCGGAAGCTAAATTAACCGATTTGTATAATTAATTATTATTTCATCATTGGAAAGTGTAGTTTCTCTGGATGGACATAATGCTATAATGTTATTACAGTAACTTTTGAGTGAATTGAGGACAGGTAAGATTAAAATAGCTTCTTATGCACAGAAAACTTGATAGGTTATTGTGTATATTCATTTCCTGTATTTCTTATAATAATGTTTATGAACATATTCATTTTTATCTCAGAGAATTAACGAACAACGAGAGTGTATTGATTTAGTATGCAGTAATAGTACGTTAGCTTAGCAATCCATTATTTTATAATTCAAATTTTAACTATGCTCAATTGAATCGTGTTAGAATACATAAAATACATACGCAATAAATGCAATGCAAAAAAATTGGGTAATTAGCCAAGCAGATTATGTTGCGCTGTTGTAAAAGTTGTTCCTCCTGAGATCCAAGAGCTCCCACAACAAAATAAAAACTTTCTAATTCGAGTACATCCGTTATCAACACACTTTTTACATAATATAATATAATATAATATAATATAATATAATATAATATAATATAATATAGCTAATATATAATATAATATAATATAATATAATAATAAATCTGTAGCCAAAATTTTTCTGTTAATTTTCGCTTTTCCAAAAATAATTGGTAATAACAATTAAGAAACATGTTAAAGGAATTGTCATTGAACCAAATGAGTGTCTCTGGATCAAAATGATCGCATTTTAATATTTTAAATACAATTTAAATTAAGTACGTAACATATTAAACGACTTATCCTTCTATCAAACACGAATGTTCCCTGGATCAAATTTACTATTTTAATTATGTAATTACTTTATATTTATTTCTAACGGGTGCAGCGGAGCGCACGGGTACGGCTAGTGTATACTATAATAATAAAATGAGACCAGTATAGTTGCTTAGCGATAAGAAATTATTTCCTGTAAAATGGTTTTAGGTTATTATTTACCAACGTCAATAATTGGAGAAGCTGAGCTACATTTTGAAAAAGGAATAAAATGTATTTATTAGCTAAACAATTAAGATAGTACATAACACTATTATACAAAGCATTAAAATCAGTAACTAAATGGTACGGACACAAAAGAAAATTGAAAAGTAAAACTACCAATGGAGATAATAAAATATACAGTATATATATATATATATATCACGTGACTACAGAAAAGGAAATGAACACTTGGAAACCGAGAACACATACGGCAGTGAAAGAAAAGAATAAGGAAGAGAGCACCAGCATTTTTTGGTAAATTGGGAAACAATAAGATAGGCAGAACTTACTTAAGGTTGTCAACCATTCTTCCTTGTGCTCCACACAATTGAATTTGTCAAGAGATTAAGTCAAAATAAATGTTTCTAATATTTTTCGAATGAAGGCAAATCTCACTATATAGCATTGTCGCCAATCGGCGTGTAATTACCCGATTGTCGGGTAAAATTGTGGTCGCAGGGTATTTTGGCGGACATTTTAATTTTATTTTAATTATTGTTTATTTAACGACGCTCGCAACTGCAGAGGATATTTCAGCGTCGCCGGTGTGTCGGAATATTGTGCCGCAGGAGTTCTTTTACATGCCAGTAAATCTACTGACATGTGTCTGTCGCATTTTAAACACACTTAAATGCTATCGACCTCGCCCGGGATCGAACCCGCAACCTAGGGCACAGAAGCACAGCGCTATACCGACTAAGCTATCGAGGCCGCTTTTGGTGGGTATTAATAATAGTAATAACTAATAATAATAGTAATAACTAATAATAATAATAATAATAATAATAGTAATAATAATAATGCTCTATTTTTTCTGGCAGACTTAATGCCGTGAGTCCTTCTCTTCCACTCGACCAGAGGATAAAAAGGAAATATATGATAAATATGTTAAGAGTATTTATGTAGGCCTACGTGAATATTTTTGAAAAAATCTTTCTTTATTTTCATTAAAAATTACGCAGTGATATAGGTATATAGTTTATACAGTTAATTATTTGAGCTATTTAAATGGACATGTTCTATCACAATACAGGTCAGCTAAGACATTCACTTTTAACTTTAAATTAAATTTCTAAAAAAAATTGCAATTTTTTCACACATATTATTTCATAATTCCACAACCATTAGAGATAGAATTCTGAAAATTTTCACACTAATTTCACATCCATTTATGCAAAAGGTAGACTACAATAATGCCCATACCTATGAAAATAATAATAAAAAAATATGTCACAAAATATGATGTAAATTTTAATATATAGGACACATAAAAAATTAATTGTATTAAAATTAACAAGTTTACATATCTGAGAGTAGTTAACTTTTTAGAAATAAATGTTTATTACATGCAATAAAAATTAAAGATGTCAGAGAAATCCTAACAATGTTATAGTCACCAAATGGTATAAATGCATATTTTTTATAATCTGATAAAACTGGCTTTTAAAAATGCTTATTAGTAATATTTTTGTACTTTTATCAGCTATTTAAGTTCTAATAAGTCTTGTTATGCTACATCGTAATTTTTGTCCACTTGTGAGTTCATTTTCTTGCAAAATTTTAAAAATGTAGCGCTTGCATTTTCTGATATTATTTGTGGTCGTTTACGTACTGTATACCTAAAACAAAATTGAAACAAAAATTTGCATTAGCCAGAAGATTATCGAACTTAAATACTATTTACTTAAAGTAATTACATGATTACTTAATAAACTAGTTACAATTGTGAATTTATATACCCTGAGACACTGCGCGATGTAAAATAAGTTGTTTCTCTTTGAACTTGGAAGCGTTTAAGGTCAGGCAAACCCTAACATCTGTAGGTAATGAATTCCAAGAACGAATACTGTCTACTGTAAAAGATGAAGAATAAGCGGCTGTTCTGTGAGGAAGGATTGACAATAGAGTGTCGTTAGAATGGTTTATCTTTCCTCATTGCACACGAATCTCAGCCTACCAGTTCAATGCTAATCGCATTCCTGACACTGGCCAATTCATCAGCTCGTAGCAGTACTAATAATCGAGTGTTTTTACTAAATTATTTTTCACTTCATCTGTGTTTCCTTGGTACCGAGTGACCACTTGACCTGCATTTCTGCCAGGGGGTCAGAACTGGAACGCGGGCAGTACTAAAAGAGGTGTAACACAACTCAGCACTTTTCACTGGTGAAACAACAGTTAGCTACTTCAAACGAAGTGTCATTTCAGCTGTTGTTGGATATATTATACAGAGAAATTACTATAAAGCTGCAACATCACTCATCGTGTCAGGTTGCATAGCATTATTTAAGCCGGCAATTAGCTCTGCTTGCGAAGTGTTTATTTTATGTAAACAACGAGCTTCCTAGCATAGTGATAATTCTATGTTCAAGTTAAAATACATGGCATATGTTATGAAATGTTCTGTATTTAGTTTCATGAAGTATAGGACTTTTTTTCATCTCTGACCATATATCTAACAAAGGAAAAAAAATACACAGTCAAAAATCCAGAAAAAAAATTAGGTTAATGCATTCATGTCGCTTTACTCTCTACATCCCCAGTTCAAAACCAGGCTATTTCAAAACAGATATGGGAGTGAGAAAGATGACACTTTCCCCTCAAAATATTCCCTACACACTGTCCTCATTCCGCTGATGAACAAGAAGTTTCTTTCCTAAATTATTATTACTGTAAGAAAAACGGATTTATATATTTTTATGAAAATACATCTTATCAGCATCCTTAATGCAGAAAAGTCGTTTAGAGTTTAGAGCATGCCATCTGGTTATGTACAATTATTTCTTCCAAACTATTGCACGGATTTTGTTCTTATTCAGCGTGTATATCTTAACAGTCTTGTTTTATATTTATTTAAATCTAACCTGAATAGTAGAAACCATGTAGGCCTAACTAAAATTTATAAGTTTAGCTTTATTCAAAACATAAGAATAGGAGTACCTCAGGGCATTGTTCTTGGACCTATTTTATTCTCAAGTTATTTAAACGATTTATTATTAATTTATTGATATACGAAAATATAAAGGTGTTACTGTAATTATTTTTGACGAAAAATCTTGGCACTACACATATATTAATGCAAATAATGGACTAAAAAATGTGTGGTTTGATTCAAACACTCTTTCCTTCAGTAAGTCCAAAACAACTGTCGTTTCCTATTCACTCGCATCCATTAGTCTTAAATCTCCTCAATCTTCCCGTAACGTCAAAATACATAATTCTGACTTTTTTCATAATTCCAAATGTCATATTATAATTTAATCTTCAGAAGTTAAGTATTTTGGCATTAGAATCTATCAACGTTTACGATGGAATAACATTATGTACTTGTGCAATAGACTACGTAAAATAATTTATATTTTGTTACACTTTGGCTATATTTACCAGTTTATACTCGTATTTTACGTAAAATTTATTTAGTTTTATTTTCATCTCTTCCCCGGAATATAAAAATGGGAAGTGATTGTAGTGTTGTTATTCCCACCCCACTCTACCCTTGAGGCCGGCCCATGGATGGGAGGAGTGAAAGCTGACCAGGCCACGAGGCCAGACGAATTGTGCCACAGCTACAACGTTTTAAGCGCAACCTCAAAGCCCGCGAAAACACACGAAATGCAGAAGCCAGACCCGGCACGAGCGATCCTGGCCTCAGGAATAAATTTTACTGTAAAACAGGTCTATATACATCACAAAGTTTTCAAATGTTTCTACAGCGATATAGGCCTATGCTTCATTCAAATGACTAATACATTATATAAAAACACAAAATTTGATTTCAGTTAAGCCAAGTGACTGAGGCCCGGCTTCACTTGCCTCAGTCAATCAGCCGCCGCTGCAGTGACGATTATCGCGGAACACTGCCTTGTAGTGGGAAAAAGAGCGTCTCGGCCATTGAAAAACGACATGCACTCCCTACAGACATGTTCATGACTGGAAACGAAAACAGAGGCAGCTGATGTATATGAAATAATAATTGTTTCCTAAATGACACATCAATGTTTGTGTGTGTTAGTTGCAGTACAATTTTTTAGTGGTGACAGCTCTTATCGCTTGTGATGAGAGAGCAGACTGCAGTTCCACAGGTTCACAGTTTGGTAATTCAGAGAAACAGTTGCCAGCTGTCACGTCTAAGCAACTGCACTGAACATTCGGGTGATGATA